>NC_069725.1:15776430-16132592 GCF_027358585.1 Pangasianodon hypophthalmus
CTTTTACAGTTGAGGTCAAAAGTTTACATACCCCTTTCAGAATCTGCAAAATGTTTATTATTTTACCAAAATAAGAGGGAGCATACAAAATGCATGTTATTGTTTATTTAGTGCTGACCTGAATAAGATATTTCACATAAAAGATGTTTACATATAGTCCACAAGAGAAAATAATAGTTGAATTTATAAAAATGACCCCGTTCAAAAGTTTACATCCCCTTGATTCTTAATACTGTGTTGTTACCTAAATGATCCACAGCTGTGTTTTTTTTTGTTTAGTGACAGTTGTTCAAGAGTCCCTTGTTTGTCCTGAAGAGTTAAACTGCCTGCTGTTCTTCAGAAAAATCCTTCAGGTCCCACAAATTCTTTGGTTTTCCAGCATTTTTTGTCTATTTGAACCCTTTCCAGCAATGACTGTATGATTTTGAGATCTTTTCACACTGAGGACAACTGAGGGACTCATATGCAACTATTACAGAAGGCTCAAACGCTCACAGATGCTCCAGAAGGAAAAAACATGCATTAAGAGGGTGAAAACTTTTGAACAGAATGATATGTAAACTTTTGACCTCAACTGTATATACCTGCCTGCCCATAGTCTTTGATAGATTAAACCAATAAAATTGTGAAGAGAAATGACTTATTGTTTATTTTACCAAGATAATCTAAAACAGCCTGGACAGATTTCTTGGTACCCCTAAAAAATTAGAAATCATTGCATTCTAATGATGTTTCAAACTAATTGCTTAACCTGAATTAGTGTCACAGGTATCTTCAATCTATGTAACAGCCAATCAGCCTATTTAAAAAGAGAAATCATGCCGCTGTGTAGGCTGGTATCATTGTGTGCACCATACTGAACATGGACCAGAGAAAGCAAAGGAGAGAGTTGTCTGAGGAGCTCAGAAAGAAAATTGTAGATAGCCATCTTAAAGATAAAGGCTATAAGACCATCTCCAAGCAGTTTGATGTTCCTGTGACTACACTTGCAAATATTATTAAAAAGTATAAGGTCCATGGGATTGTAGCCAACCGCCCAGGACGTGGCCGCACAAAGAAATGCAACCCCAGGTTGATCATAAGGATTGTGCGGATGGTAGACAAAGAGCCAAGGAAAACATGCAAAGCCATTCAAGCTGAACTCCAAGGTACATCACTATCTGATCGCACCATCTGTCACATTTTAAACAATGATGGGCTCCATGGAAGAAGACCTAGGAGAACACCATTATTGAAAGAAAAACATAAAAAAAATCCAGACTGGAATTTGCTAAAATGCATGTTAACAAGCCACAGTTTCTGGGAGAATGTACTTTGGACTGACAAAACAAAACTAGAGCTTTTTGGCAAGTCACACCAGCTGTATGTTCACAGACAGAAAAATGAAGCTTTCAAAGAAAAGAACACCATACCTACTGTGAAATATTAGAGGGGGCTCAGTCATGTTTTGGGGCTGCTTTGCTTCGTCTGGCACAGGGGGCCTTGAATCTGTGCAGGGCACAATGAAGGCTCAAGACAAGGCATCCTGGAGCGAAACATACTGTCCAGTGTCAGAAAGCTCTCCCTCAGTCGCAGGTAATGGGTCCTCCAACAGGATAATGACCCAAAACACACAGCTAAAAGCACTCATAATGGCTGGGAAAAAAAACATTGGACTATTCTTAAATGACCCTCTATGAGCCCTGATCTTAATCCTATTATACATCTGTGGAAAGATCTGAAAAATGCAGTGTACAGAAGGCACCCTTCAAACATCAGACAGTTAGAGCAGTTTGTTCAGGAAGAGTGGTCCAAAATACCTGTTACCTGATACAGAAGTCTCTTTGTAAACTACCATGATCGCTTGTTGGCAGTGATTGCTGCAACAAAATATTAAGTTAAGGGTACCATCTTTTTTTGTGCATGTCATTTTCATTTTTTTTCATTTTGTAAAATATTCAGTTTAATCGAAAATCAAAAGTAACAGTGATTGATGCCATTAATGTTTGTCAGTTTCAAATTATTTCAGAGATAGTTGTGGGTTCTTCTTTTTCATGGAAGGGTACCAACAAATTTGTCCACGATTGTATTTATGCGAAATTGACCCTCCTTCAAAAGAAGCTGTGCACCCTTGTCTTACTGTAATGCGCTTTTTCTTCTGGCAGCAGAGGGTTGTGAGAAAAACATAAGCATGTACCAGTTTGAAAAAGATATAAAATATTTCTCTAATAGTGGTATTAATGCAATGAGGGTCAATTACAAGGAACAGAGCAAGGAGCAGAAAAATTATAGCCAATGGCAAGGACGCTCCTACCTACACTATTAGGCAACTTGAAGCATAACCAAACATAATGCAAGAAAGAGAGTGAGAAAGAGAGAAATAAAATGCATGTATGTATCTATGTGTACAACCTTTCAGGCCAAATGTTCCAGAGATGGAGGGCTGCTCCCCAGTGAACTTCTTTGGAGTTTTCTGTTTCCTCCCTAGCTCAGTGGTGAATAGAGAACAGCAACAGGTCAGATTCATGTACATGGCTTCATACATGGGAATAGTTAGTAATTAACTTCCAAATTGTACAAATCAAATGAACATCATATATATAGCACAAAAGCCTGTCAAATGAACATCATATATATAGCATAAAAGCCTGTTACTGTTAAAATTTTAAGTAACTGATGAAGCCACATGTACATATACATGTTATCTGTGCATGTGCTGTAGCACAGGGAACAACATCCACAAAGTGGCTTAATGACCTCAAATGGCTAATGACACTGAAATGATGGTCTCCACTAGAGATACTCAACTTCTTTTCTCAGTTGTTTTTTTTTTGTGAACATAAAGCTTTGAATATCTAAATAGTAATTAGCATTTAAATGCATAGCCAAAAACTGCATGCCACTTAAGGCATAGCTCTAGGTTAGGAGTGGGGTAACCTTACTATGTTTCATCCTTTCTGGGTCTTCCTCAGGAAAAGTTGGAGGTAGACTGCTTCCCTCGCTTTCACTGCCCCCAGCATCCAAGAGAATTCCCTTTTCTTTATGCTGCTGGGAGCTGTGCTGTTGTTTTTTCTCTGTCCTCTGATCAGTGCACTCGCCATTCCGTGAGGGCTGGGACGTTTCCTGGGTCTTCTTTACCTTTAAAAAGACTGGCGAGGAGGGGCTGTTCTCCATAGGCCTGAGACAAGGGCCGCACATTCTTAAGGCAGTCACATCATCAAAGAGAAACAGAGGTGGATTTTCATTAGCTGTCAAAATTTTGATTAGTTTTGACAGGTCATCAATCATAATTATCATTACTGACAGGTCAGAAGTTCAATTTTAAGGAAGTAATTATTTTCAGCATGTGGTAATAATTAGTCATCTAAGTAAAATAGCTGATTTATCTAGAAAAAAGTGTCAATCATCTAGGTAAATAATGATTGATTAAATGTTTGGAAATTCAGTTTTAAGCAAGCAATAATATAATTATGTCCAACTATGGCTTTAGCACACTCACTCTCACACAAACATACACACACACACACACACACACACACACACACACACACACACGCACACGATCAAGAAAACTCTGACAGCGATCTTTTATGAACAAGGACAGGAGCTCATGAGGAATGTTACATCCGCTGGCGAGACTGGGACTTTGACAAAAGGGAGTTCAGATACATGTTGAATGATTTCTTCAAACTAAAGATAGACTGAAGATGATACCATTAGACGTCTAGAACATGCACATGAAAACCCATCAAGTAACTTTATTTTTAGTATTTACGAAATTTTAACTTTATTATTTATGAAAAAAGATTATGTCGACATTTGTTAAAGTTTATCAATATTTTGCATTTCTATCAGTTATATCAGTAAACATTACAATGCACTAAACCTTTTTTGCAAAAAAAAATCCTTTGTTGGAAACATAGCTAATGAAACTTATTCTACAGCACACTAACACAATAATAATTTAACCCGAACCCTCCATCGCCAATTCACAAAATAATGAACATGACCCCTCAACGTCAAATGCTTTTGACCTAATAACCACTCTGACATCTCTCCATTGTCTGATAACCCATTTGACATGTTTCCTTCATCTGAAAACCCATTTGACATGTCTCCATCGTCTACTAATGAAAATGAACAGGTTGATAGCGGGTTAGATCCTGAAAATAGGATAACTAATCGTGTTACATTCAGTAATGCCAAGATTAGTAGGAGAGTAAATTTTACCTCAGTCTGTGATATCAGTAGTTTTGCCAAATTTTTTAATTATGTTCTGGAGTTTTTAAACAGGATGATAGATGTAGTGGATGATCGAATAGGCCCCAGGGATGTTGTCACGATTGAAATCAAGGTGATACGCTTAACGTTTCATCATGCATTCAGTTAAACAATGGTGTCCGCGATTTATTAACTTTTAATGCCATCCAGACTAAATGTGAAATCTTTATGGATGAAATGTTGGAAATTGTCATCCAAGCAGTTCACCGTCCTGACGGTGGTTCCTGTGGAAAATAATTATGTGAAAATACATTTTATATTTTCATATCACCTATTTTATATTTCATATAATCCATTTTATAATGTTGGTCTTTATGTAACTTGGGAAGGGATGCTGAACTGTGGTCTATGTGCAAAGGGCAACTTGACATGAGAAAAACAAGTTCATTATTATCAGATGGCCTTAATTCCTAGGACTTAGAGCAGAGCATGCACAGCACTATCAGAAGAAGAGTAGAACAAACATTTCATCACCTAGGTAGATTCGAATAAGTCTGTCTAATAAATTTAGTTTGTACCAGAATGTAACTAACAGTACGCATGCAGGAGGTATGTGCGTCAAATATTGATAAGGAGGGAAGTTGCAGTGCGGTCTTTGGTTGCTTAAATAACATAAAAGGTAAATAGGTGATATAAAGGGATGGGGAGACATCTAGTGGTGGTAAAGAGTTAGACTGAGTAAGATAAATTGGAATTAGCCAAATAAAGGTAGCAAATATGTCCCACCCTTGGGCGATTATGCACTATGGTCACCTCTTTAGTGTTCGCTGTCAAGACAGACCTCCTTTATTGCTTAGGTTTACCTTTGTAATAAAGTTTCTTGCTGATTCTTTTAAGTTTTTTTTTGTTTCCTTGCTTAACCTTGAACCTACATGGGCGAATGGGAAGAATTCCCCACGACAAATTTGGGTGAGCCAGCCAGGAGGGCAAAAATCCCGAGGAGTGGGACGGAGTGGACTGCCTGGACAGGGGGAGAACTGCTGGCCACCATAGGGAAAAAGGTAAGCAGAACCGGGTTTATCAAATTCTGCATTAGTAGCAGTGACTCGGTTCACATGTAACACGGGGAGGATAAGCAATGAACCGATGTTGAGAGAAGACAAAGGTGAGCAGATGCTGTAAAATAGGCTTATTGTGGGCAGAGGTGAAGAGCAGAAGTGATAAACAGCCTCACTGCCTGGACCCAGGTTAAAAGTCCCTACGTCAGTGTGCAGTTCAAAAGTTTCTACTCCAGGAAAGGGTTTACACGGTAGTTTTGCTCAGTGGGTAGAATTCATATTGTCTGCATAAAGGACTTGTGCTCATGTGTTTGTATTTTGTTGGTTATTTGTGTTGATAAAAGATAAAGGTGAGCAGATGGCGCTGAGTTGTCTTGTTTTTGAGTTTATCACTGTATTATGTTTGTTTTGTTGACTTGTTTTTGAAGTTTGTATTGTGTTTGTGTTGTCTTTTTGTTTTTTATTTCTGTAATTATTTTTTGAAGTGACCAAAAGTCTGATGCGCATTTTTGGTATGAATGTTGCATGAAAACATTAGCGGGTTTGTAAGAGTGTACGACAGTGAATGACGGGGCCCTGTGCGGGTGTGTGTAACGAGTTCTGCATTTCCTGATCAGTGATGCGCCAACAAGCCCAGTAGAGGGCGCTGTTTACTTTCTTGTTTTTTCTTCTTTTTTTTTTTTTTTTTTCAAGGCGTGTATATGGAAGTGTTTTCCGGACAAATTTCAAAGGTAATTGCAAACTGCATTTGCAATTGCGTTTTCTGTTTGTGGACACAAACTGACATAGTTCAAATGAAAATGCAAATCGCATGTTACTGTTTGCATTTTCGTTTACACGAAAATGTACAATGTCTGCCAAATTTCAAAAAGAAAAGCAAAGTCCATCTGCAGTTGCATTTCCCGTGTTTTACGAGTTATGACCCTATCATATCGAAATAGCAATAGCAATTACCCCGTTTGTTATTTCACTTCCTCGGCGTCGCGTGGGGAGCCTACCAAAATTCAAATGGAATAGCAATTCCCTTTGCATTTGCATTTCCGATGCCTTGCACAGAATCCTGTCAGTCAGTGTTAGGGGTGGGGCTATACTACGGGGCGTGTTTATATTTCGAAGTGACATAAATTAAGAGCCATTTGATCCTTACAAACAGAACAGCATTTTTAGCTTCATTTTTACTGTGCAATTAAATTTATTTTTTAATGGTTTAATTAAATTTGTATAATCAGCACAGAATTCTTAGCTTCATTTTTAATGTGCAATTAATTTTTTTGTTTGTTTTTTCCCCACCGGGTGGGGAAAACGTCAGCAGCATTTTCAGTTCAGAATTAGTTCAGAAAATACTGAAGCATCTGTATGTTATCCATAACAAGGCTAATCTGTGCTTTTTCTTGTGCGTTGCCAGATTGCTGAACACTGTAAAAACGATTTTGAAATAGAACAAATTGCTAAATAGATCCAGCAAGTTGTGGGTTTATCTATGAACAATTCGCAACGTTTGCCGATGTTGAAAAGTTCAAACAATGTTTGAACTGTAAAATTGTAGTTGTGTTCTGTTGCACAAACAAACCGAGAAATTTCTTTTTTTTCACACTACTGAGACTCCCCATGATAAAATAATTTATTTGTTTTTACATGAGAACGGAGTTAAAGGTATTTAAAGGTGGTCTTTTCGGATCTGTTTACATCTGCAGTTTCTGTCACCTGACATAGGCTATCATGATCTACGGAATCACAAATGTGAATTTCCCTGCAATGTTTGCCTCCACATCGGATGTTACAGACATCATCTACATGTAATTCAATGCCTGAAATGTAAAGATTTTGTAAGTCGCAATACTGTTTTGACAGACATAATGCAAAGCTTTGTTAGAGAGACGGAGAAACCTATTCACTGTGTCAGGTGGCTTTCTACTGCCCTGGTTGTAAACACGTGGAAAAAAGAGCCCCTTTGAACCCCAAGAGCACGTGTTCTCACCAGGGGTCTTATAACTTGTGCTATGAAAGTCGATTACGACACAGAACATGAATGCTTTATACAGCCGTTGAAGGAAGAGAAAGCAGAAATATGTATTCTATTATTTTGAAGCTAGATAGGAAAAAGAGATGCATATAGCAAATTGTATATCTTGCATTGATTTTCTTGGAAATGAGTGGGTGGCCAAAGGGGATTGTTGCGTGAGTGCTTTTTTTTCCCCAAGTAGTTCCGCCGTAATAAATACACGTTCATTGTACATAATGCAAGAGGTTAGGATTCATAACTTGAATGTGTGGTTTACAGATCCTGACTTCAATCAATCCTACACTGACAGTCTTTCGTTTCTACCAATGAAACTCCACAACCTCCCCAAAGCCATACTCACAGAACAAAAGAAAGGCTACATCACTCATTTCTGGAAAAGGGCAGAATATCAGAACTACACATGTCCGTATCCTGACGCTAAACATTACAGTGTAGAGAGCATGATGGCGAAAGAGAGGGAAGAATTTTTAAGTGGTACATAACACTCTCTGGCGAAGTTTTTGACTTCAAGAAAGAGATGGCTGAGTACTTCATAAACAACCTCAACATTTTAAGAAAAGGGTGTTTAGCCTTTAGAAATGAAATACTGCAAAGCACAAATGTCAATCCTTTTAAATGCATTACCATCACGTCTGTCTGTATGAAAATCTCTCAAACCAAGTTCCTGCCTAAAAACGCCTTGGTTATCTTGCCACTCGATAATTACATCAACAGACAGAAATCATATGCAACTTTTTTTAGATGGTTACTGCGAAGACGGACCGTGAAGGCCATCATCAACAAGTGGAGAAAATGGAGCACCACAGTGATATTACCAAGAGCAGAATGTCTCTCCAAAATTTACAAAAGGACAAGAAAAAACTTACCAGGGAGGCAGCCAAGATACCAACGGCAACATTAAAGGAGCTGCAGGAATATCTGAAGTACTGATCAACAAAATCAAACATACATTCCTTGTTTTAATAGAAAGAGGATGAAGCTTCATGAATTTGAAAAAGTTTTGCAATGCTATTAAAATGTTTTTTGAAGAATAAAAATAAGTTTAGAGTTAAAAATTATTTGCATTAAATATTTGTTATTTAATGTTACATCTTAATGAATGACACAAACATGCTTAGAAACAAGATTTTGAGGTAAAATAAAAATTCCTATGACTTTATGTAGAACTGAGTAATAAAATTCATTTTTAAAAACCCAGATAACATTTCTAATAGTTTATAAATTAAAGGGTTAAAGAAAGTGATTTCCTGAGTGCATGAACACACAAGATTTTTGGTGGTCAAACAAATGCTTTGCATTATATAGCTCCAGACTGTTTCAGGCTACTACAGTTTTACCTCCTTCTACCCATATATCAATAAGCCGATCGGTCACCCCATCATTTTCTGTGATTTTGTGCCTCTGGAAAATGACTTTGGCATTGCTAGGGTAAAAGTATTGCCGCCTATGGGTCTGTGGGTATCAGTTGTGCCGAAATGCATTAAAAGCAAACTGTTTCTTTTCTTTTATATAGAACTTGCACCAAGCAACAACAACAAAGCAGATGCAATCATATGGATCAGGAGAGAGCTCTAACACTGGAGAAACTGGAAAAGCAGTCAGAAAATAATTGTAAAATAATCAAAATATTTGCAGTGTGGCATTTTTCTAATAAGTCGGATAATCTATTTACAGACTATATTAAAATATTTTGGAAAACTAAACAGTAAAGTTCAGGATAACCATGATGAAGAATGACAAAGGATGATGAAGCCAAAAAGAGTCAGAACTACAAGAACATTGAGGGCATCAAGCTTGATCAGCACTGTATATTCATTAATCAAGCCAAAAGTCTGTGGCAAAACTCGTGCTGAATTCTTTGTGTGGTAAAATGTGTTAAAGACTGGAAAGATCAAATATGACTCAAAATTGTTTTTACAGTTCATGTTTTTGGTTTGCATAACGTGAGTGACTTTACTTAAATGACGATGTGGCGATCATGCAGTGGAATTACAAGGACAAGAAAATGATTACACTGGCTAATGCTAATGTTTTCATAGGCAAGAAGGTTATTGGATGCCTCCTCTGAGCGATTACTTGGGAGTCTTACAAGCGAACTTGATGTTGATGATCAAATAGTTGAATTTGTCAGTACAGGACCGAAATCCATGGGTATAGGACTTTAAAAGGCAAAACCACTATGAAAGCTAAAGGCATTGAATTACACAAATTCTAAAACTGTCAATTTAAAATCATTGGCACACTTGGGTCATCACAGTGTGAAAAATCCAGATCAAACCATTGAAATAATAACTTCACACAACCAAATCATTTGAGATTTATAAAAAAAAAAAAAAGTTTAACTTGAGAAACACAATTGAAAAGGTTCAGGGTTGTGTATGATAAGCATGTTTTGTTACATGATTTCTCAACTCTGCCTTACGGATTCTACGACTCTGTCTGTACATTAATGTGCCTGTTTTCAATCCAACTAGACTGTAGCTACCCTTTTCATGCATAGTATGTGGACCTAGCAATAGTCGGAAATTTGAATTAGCATTCAAAATGATGCTTGGATACGGTGGCTGACAGGGGCCAACGCGCTGCAAATGCAGAAAACACATGCAACTACAGATAACACAAGCAAATAGAGAAAACACATGCGGATGCCGAAAATGGATGCATCAAACTGGCGAAATACAAACTGTACCGAAAGAGGCCAGCGCGTTGCAAATACAGAAAATACATTCAAATGTGGTAAACATATACAAATACAGAAATGCTGCAATAAGCTGAACACACAGTGGAAATGGTTTACAATAAAATGGAAATGTTCCAAGGGACGCGTGACGGAAACACCCGGCGGACTGATCGAAAAACAGAAGCAGGACTGACTTAACACTGCGGATAAGCCAGCCTCTGAAATCATGCTTTCCACTTTCAGCACTATTACCGCTAGGTGCCTAAAAGTCGCACCCCAAAAATTTTACATGCAGATAGATTAACCATGGTTTCAGGAAGAGTGGCTGGCTTAACCACAGCATTAAAGTGACCAGTAGGCTACTGCTTCTTTTTCGATTGATCCCCTGGGTGTTTCCATCCCACATCCCTCTGAAACATTTCCGTTTTGTTTTAAACCATTTCTGTTGGTTTGAAAAGCAAGAAACTATGAAAAGCAGCTGCTTTCATCTCTGCTTTTATGGCTTCATCTTTATCCATTAGCTTAGTAGCAGAGAGCTCTACCATTTAATGTGATTTCCAAACAGTCTCATATTTTCGGGCTAGAGGCAATGACACAGTCGATTAGTTGGTCCTGTGTTGCTGTCCGGGACATATCTAGACGCATTCGCAATCACACTACGAATGTGATGTGACCATATGTGTCCCAGACCACCTCCGAATGTGGTTTCAGTGAGCCGATCACAATGCATCTTCAAGACGCATTTGATCCCATTCACACCTGTACTTAGTGCTGTCCACTTACCATTCGATCACCCAGGATGCATGCTAGGTGTGAACGGGACCATACTGTGCTTATGCGAATTAGCTTTAAATGTGCTCAGACGGAACACTCCACTGATGACAAAGCAGTATACTGGGTTTAAAAAAAATTCATTAAACTTTTTGAAGAAAGAACAGCATCTGTAGAAACAAAAAGAGAAATTATTAACCGATTCAGAGGATTTCTTCTACCCTTACTTAGCTTAGCCATCCCTTTTATAAGCAGTTGCATAGCTTCACATAACAGTTAACATGGAGACAACAGAGAAAATGTCCCTCAACACCAGTTGATAAAACTTAAAAATGTTACGATGTGTAATGAAAGCTTAAGAAAGACTGCAGAAAACAACTTGGACAAGGCGATACAGCGCATATTGGCTAGGACTGACCTGAAGGTTTATGATAAGACAAAACTCTACGCATCAGTCCTGCAGAGGTTTTTAAACTTGGACCAGGAAACGGATCACCTGACCTAGTCCTTTCCTAAATTATCCGACAGCCAGACAGAGCCATTGGTGGCTGAAGGTCTGCGACCATCCAGAGATGAAATCTTAGAAAAGGTGCTCCGTAACATTTCTGTAAGGTCCTGGAAAAAATGCTTCGTATATTATAGAAAAAATGTCAAAATTAGGTGATGTTGCTTCATTGAATGATAACGATGAATTCGCTTATAAAGGAAAAACTATTAAAGGGTCTCACATGATGGATTTGTCTAAGAATCTCACAGCCCCACATAAAGTATCTGATGAGCAAAGACCTTTAGAATGGAATGAATTATTACATGAATTATTACAGGCTGCAGCTAGCCTAAACGTGCCCTTTTCAACAATTCCTGACACTGGCATTTGACTTAAAATATCTGACATAAAAAGATCTAAAGGTCCTTATACTTCGACTCCCCAACTTATTATCCCCCTTCCACCCTCTAAAAACATTGTTTATGATTACCCTACCCATGAACTTGTTTTTAAATCTCCAGTTCTGTCTGGTTTGATTTTTGAAATGAAACAAGAAAGACTTGATTTGTAATTTTGTTTACAATTTATTTAAATAAAACAACTTTACATTGAACATTATCTTGTGAACCATTGTACTTTAATATTCCGTAGGTTATGCAGACAATTTAAACATATCACGCATTCTAAATGTTTGCTTTTTATTTACTCTTTGGTGCATGTTTTAACAAAAGACACAACCATATCATAATTTTTAAAATCATCACCATACACGGATAAAACACAGATAAACAATAATCCCTTAGCTTTGTCACACACCGAAAGACACGTGTTGCCCACAGCAAAATGACTTAAAATTTTTTACTTGTATGGAGTTCTATTTTCATTTTCAAAAAGAATGAATGGGGTGAAAAAATAGTTTGTAGTCTGATAGGTTTCCTTATGAATGGAAAAAAAAAACTCTGGTTGTTTCATCCATAGGCATAAAGCTAGCCAGTGTTTGCCTAGCATGTGTCTTGGTTGTGTATTCATGATGAGCAAGGCGAGAAACTGTTTCTCACCGTGTTTGCGTGTAGCTCATCGCTGGCCCCTATGCTGTAAATAACTAAAAATAAAAGCTTCTCATAACTTCCATAAGTTCTCTGGTATCCATATTTTACTGGTAAACGATTAGTATGTTTCTACAAATGTTTATTTGAAGAATACTTTCAAAATATACATACGTAATTAACAAACACAATTAGATCACACTGGTCTCGGAAGAGCTTGCCGAAATCTAAGCTCCAAACACATGTTTCCAGACTTTATTAACAATAAATGTTGTCTGCAGTCATCGTCCGGATTCAGATTTTTTTCCAGTCATGTTGATCAAAAGTTACAGTCTTAGTAGCACTGTTCCAGTGAATACGGCCAGGCATAGACACAGTGAAAAGCACAACAGTCCCTTTTTGTTACTGAAAAAAATCCAGCTGTGCAAGTGGTTAGTAATCGCTAATATTGACTGTTATCATGCTCTGAAATATTTTAAAATCTTTCCAAAGTAGAATTTGGCTTTTTTGGTGCATCTGGACAAGCAGCCATAGTTGAGCACTCAGAATCAATGGTATTCTTAATCTAAAGAAGTAAAGTATTTGAAGGGAAAATGTTTGGGCGTATGTACAAATTTCTTTATTCTGATTGATTATAGCAATTAATTGTGAAAAATTACTTGTGTGTGCTCACTAATTGATTTAGAATGCTGAGTCTGCATTTGTCGGTAACTATAGACAGACAATTTAGGATAATTCAGCTATAAACATATTATATTATTGCTTCTTTAAAACAGAACTTCCAATCATCATTTAGTCAGATAATTTGACACGTCATTATTAAAAAAAATAATAAATAAATAAAGGAAAATAATCATTAACTTAAAATTTGTATCAGAATATGTCAGTGCCATTATGTGTGTGTGTGTGTGTGTGTGTGTGTGTACTAATTGTTTCCAAATCCTATGTCTGCATCATTAATTAGACTATTTAGGATAATTCAGCTATAACCACAGATGACTAATTACTACCACATGTTGAACATTACATCCTTAAAACGGAACTTCAGAAACATCATTGACCTGTCAAAAGGTCAATGATAATGACATAGGTACCAAGCATGCATAGACAGGGGGCACACCTCTATTAAAGTACTTTTACAGCAACCAGAAATACGTAAGTTGACTATATCCATCAAAAGAACGTCACCAGTCTTTGTTCCCTCTTTATAGGTCCAACGAGTATCTGAGATGGCCCGTAAAATCAATCAATCAATCAATCAATCAATCAATCAATCAATCAATCATCGATCTCAGGTTGATCGCCATCCGCAATCTGGCTGAAAGGATGAGGCCTACTCTTCACTCATCGTAAAGAGAGAAATGCTCACCTCTCTCTATGGCGTAAATGAACCGGCGCACATGTTTTTGTCTTTTTTTGGTGAGAGTTTACTTTCATATGCAAACAGCTGCTACTACTTTGGACGGCCAGACATCCTCATGTTAAGAAGCCGACTGAACATTGTCAAGAAGTGAATCCACGGATGGACCAACGTGCAAAATGCACGTGAAGACAAACTAAAGCATGCTGCATCGCCACTCAACAGCACCAAACACTGCACTCCTTCAAAGGCCGCCTCGCACTCATTCACAACTAGACGCTTCAAACGCTTCTGCCGCATTCTTCTCGTGCTCGCGACGAGCTCAAAAAAAACTCCAAGACTGGGCAGGAAGAGATATTCACCATTATTTCTTTCACAATTTTACTGTGTTGAGTAATTTGAAGCTGCCAACAGTTCGCGAAAATCAGCATTCTTTTAAATAGAGATAATCGCGCGCACTGCGAAGAAACTCCTTCCTTCGTTCTTTGATCTCTCTTATCTTTGCATGTGATCTATCTCTCTGCTTACTAACACGATCACTCAGTCAGTGATCTCTGTTTATATGAGGGGAAAATAAGATCCAATCTCTATAGGGCTATTCCCATTACCGTTACTGCGCTTTGGAACCTATTTTGTCATTGGAAATATTTTTATAGTTTTTATCGTTAGCCATCCACCACGTGCAAGTCTTTTAAAGTCCCTGCCATATTTATATTCCTTATTGTCCTCCTTGTTTCTCACGTGGTTTGTGGTAATTCATTTTATATAAGCTAAGAGACAACGAGCACACAGACACGCGTGCTCTCTTTTTGCTTCGTGCGCACACGCACATATTCCTTCCTCCAAACGCCGCCTCTCTCTCACACAACTTTTCTTTGCCGGTCCCTATTTAGAATTAGGATCATAGTAAAGTACTTAATTGGTGTTTATTCTTTTCTATTTCAATAAATGCTATATTACTGAACACGTTATTGTTTTGTTGTGGTTATTAATTTGACATTGCGAGAAGCAAATCTAAGATCTAAAATCTTCAGAACTAAGCCTTCAGAAACCGTCATTGATTATTATTGTTCTCAGTTCTCTTTTGACATATTTAAAAGGTGGGTAATTTTAATTTTTAATCTGTGTGACTGATTAATGAGACTGAATGAGTCAAAACTAAGTAAATTAATAGCTAATGAAAATCTACCTCTATTTCTCTCTATTGGCTTTATATTAGCTGTTCACAAAATTTTTCCATGGCATGATATCAAGCAAGTCCATATTATTACACCTACATTCTAACAGCAAAACCCATTGTGCTAAAAAATAATGCATGTACTATATTACAGCTACCTGTGACTAATACCTCTAAATCCTTGTAAACAGAGAAATGTTAGGCACACAAGTAATCATCTCTTGCAGCTCTCCTGAAGCATTTACATCCTGTAAGTCAAGCTAAATGAGTAGATATTTGTATGAGCCAATGTCAATTTTGTCAGGTATCCAAATATTTTAGAAGAGAGTTGGTTTAAAAATTAGCAGCATCAAAGGTGAAATGTTGGGCTGTTATAGTGTTTCTCTCACCTCTTTCTGGAATTTTCCTTTACAGGTTTTTTTTGCAGTTTGGACTTGGCTTTCAGCTCAGCCACTGGCTCCAGGGTCACTGCTATCTTGCTCTCCATGTTGACCCTCTCTGAATGATTCCACAGCTTGTGCTGCTGCAGGTGCACTTTTGTGGCAAACACAGCCTCGCAGTATGGACAGCCATAACTGAACTTCTCTGCCGCAGTTTCCTGATACACATTAGTACACACAGACACAGATAGTAAAAGTTCTGTCAATGTTTACTCATTGTTTTTATGTAGTCTACTTGATGTGCACATTTCTCAAACTATTACTAAATAATTTCAAACAGAAACTACTTTTTATAGACCTGGGATGTCAGTCAGACAGCCATTTTGTGTAAAGTCACACAAAACAGTCTGCTGCATTCATGCTGCATTTCAGCTGTCAAAAGAAACATTTGTATTTTTTTGTTTCTCAACCTGCACAAATGCAAGTAGCACAAATGACTCAGACACTTTTGGTAAACTGGATCTGCAAATTAATGGGCTGCTGGGTGACATCACTGGTTGTAAAATGTTCATTCATTCTTCTTCAATACCATTCTTCTTCAACACCACTTTATCCTAATCAGGGTTATGGTGGATCTGGACCAGGAACACTGGACATGCGGTGGGGACACACCCTGAATGAGTCATAGGTCATCATGTGCACACATTCACACACTCATTTACACCTAGGGACTACAAAGACTCAGACATGAAAACTTTGAATATAATAATAAATAAAAAATTTCTAGATAACCTCATTAAATGAAAAACAAAAAACCCTGTCATTAAGAGCACAGCAAGAAAGACCATACAATAATAATAACAAAGCACTAGTAACAAAGCACCAGGTTCTGATGCCTTTCCTGCTGAATTCTGTAAGCACTTTTGGACTGTACTAGAACAACTGTTTATTATATTAAAACCCAACAAAGACCCACCTTACCTCTCGTTGTCATACATTATAACTCATCGACACCAACACAAAAAATATAAGCAAACCCTAGCTACCAGAATAAAAACTGTTATTCTGTCATTGATCCAACTGATCACAAACCAACTACCAACATGTGCAGACCTCACCACCTGATACATTTTTTAATTACATAAAAAAATAGAATCAGCAGTAGTAACACTTGACAAAGAAAAGGTCTTCAACAAAGTGAGTTAGAAATTCCTATCTGACACATTAAATAAATTAGGCTTTGGGAAATCATTTATTCAGTTGATTAAGATTCTCTATATTTCACCTAAAGCCATAGTTACCACTAATGTGGTAACCACACTGCACAGAGGTCCCAGGCAAGGATGCTCGTTCTCCCCTACCCTATTTGCCATTTTTATCTAACCATTAGTTGCAGGTATATGGCAAAATATAAACATCAATGGTATCCAGACATCAACCATGCAACATAAAATCTGACTATACACTGACATTTTATTCTTCCTAAAAAAATCCTATAGGGTTAATACAAGAAATTATCCATACAGTTGAAAAATACTCCATAATCTCCAATTACTCTATAAACAGGTCTGACTCCACTATCTTCCCACTCAACATGAAATTACAGACACTGCAGTCAAGACTCTACCCATCGCCACTGAATACATTACATATTTAGGTATCAAAATTCCCTCTTTGCCCTCAGAGCTAAACAAACTTAAGTCAGGCTTCAAAAGATTAACACGGAATAAATTAATCTTATGTTTACAATCTGGAGTCAAATAGTATCACCAATCCGATGATCAATCACATATGGTCCACTGTACTAAACCTGCAAGGCAGAACCAGAAAGGGCCAAAAAAGATAAGTATTGAATCTCCTGGGTTATATACTCAGGAAATTGGCTTTCCTGTCATACCAGTCTTTAATTTTTTTTCCTGAGCTGCCTCCAAGTTTTCCTTGGTCAGTTCACAAGCTCTCTTACACTTCAACTGAAATTTACTAACATCAGGTTAGCAGGAGGAGAAAGTTTGACATCCAAACATTTCTCTTTCTACAATTTCAGAGGACCTCTCACAGTATGGTCAAACACAAGCTCAGTTGGGTTGAAAACCAAGTGATTCCTGTGTCATGTCTCTAATTGCAAAGAGGAGTAAACAAACACTATCATCTCAATCTTTCTCAAACTCCTTGGATTCGGCTCTGAGCATTGACTTGAGAGCTTGGTGAAATCTTTCTAACATTCCCTGAGATTCAGGATGATATTCAGATGAGATACAGTGCTGTAGGGACAATTCCTTCAGCAACTGAGAAAAGAGAGACAAGACATAAAATAGGTTTCATTCTTTTTTTACATCACAAAAACCTGCCATTTTAACAGGGGTGTGTAGACTTTTTATATCCACTGTATCTCTTGAAACATAAGGTGTACAGTGAAAATTCTATAAAATGAAGATTGTTTCTTTTTCTCTTTTGGACCATTTAGTTCTGCTCCGGCATAAAAACTATGCCAAATCAAATACGCGGACCAATGATACGCTGTGGCAACCCCTAAAGGGAGGAGCCAAAAGAACCACAATTTAGCCTGGCCTAAGCAAATTTGTGATAATTTGCTTAATATCCAAATCATTCTTTTGCAAATTGGTCCTAGGATTTTTTTTGGCCAGTCTTCACAATCTGGATGTCAAAATACTCAGGTATTTGTTGAGACTTCTAAACTTCAATTCAATTCAATTTTATTTGTATAGCACTTTTAACAATGGACAAAGCAGCTTTACAGAAATAAATGGATATCAATATATATATATATATATATATATATATATATATATATATATATATATGTGAATTTATCCCTAATGAGCAAGCCAGAGGCGACAGTGGCCAGGAAAAACTCCCTGAGACGATATGAGGAAGAAACCTTGAGAGGAACCAGGCTCAAAAGGGAACTCATCATCATCTGGGTGCAAAGGATAGTGCAATTATAAATAAATCCCTTCTATTATTGTACACTATATGGACAAATAGTGCTATTGTGCAACCAGTAGATTCATCACAGACAAGAAGTCCGGTTGGTTAAAATCTATCCACCGTCCACTGATGGAGTCCTGAGTACGAAGTTGCTCGTGGCAACTGCAGCCCCAAAGCCACTACAGCAATCATGGTCCCAAGCCATCACAGTACAGCTCACAGTACACCCCCCCCCCCCCCGCCCCATTGCCCGCACTATTCGAGGTACCAACAAATAGCCTGCACCTTTTGATCGAAGTAGGCGTTACGGATCTATAACATAAAAGACCAAAAGTTCGCTCAAGTACTGTGGCGTGAGACCATTTAGTGCTTTATAGGTCAATAGTAGTATTTTATAATCAATACAAAATTTGATTGGGAGCCAATGCAGTGTGGATAAGGGGTGATGTGGTCATATCTTCTGGTTCTAGTAAGGACTCTCGCTGCTGCATTCTGGACTAACTGGAGCTTGTTTATGCATCTACTGGAATATCCAGACAGTAAGACATTACAATAATCCAACATAGAGGTAACAAAAGCATGAACTAATTTTTCTGCATCATGTAGTGACAATATATTTCTTATTTTAGCAATATTTCTGAGATGAAAGAAAGTGATCCTAGTGATATTATCTATATGAGCTTCAAAAGAAAGACTAGAGTCAATAATCACACCAAGGTCCTTTACTGCTACACATGATGAAACAGAAAGGCCATCCAGAGTTATTATGTAATCAGAAAGCTTACTTCTAGCTGCATGTGGTCCTAGTACAAGTACCTCTGTCTTGTCAGAATTAAGTAAGAGAAAGTTAATAAACTTCCAGTTTCTAATGTCTTTTACACATTCCTCAACTTTATTAAGCTGGTGTCTGTCATCTGGCTTTGCTGAGACATACAACTGTGTGTCATCAGCATAACAGTGGAAGCTAATACCATGTTTACAAATAATTTTGCCCAGAGGTAGCATATATAAAGAAAAGAGCAGTGGGCCTAAAACACAGCCTTGCGGGACACCAAACTTTACCTTAGTATGCAAAGAGAAGTCACCATTTACATCTACAAACTGATAACGATCAGTCAAATAAGACCTGAGCCAAGAAAGAGCCGTTCCCTTAATGCCTACTACATTTTCTAGTCTATCGAGGAGAATAGCATGATCAATGGTACTAAAAGCTGCACTAAGGTCAAGCAACACAAGCAAGGAGACACAACCCTGATCAGAGGCCAGAAGTAAGTCATTTACCACTTTAACCAGTGCTGTCTCTGTGCTATGATGAGGCCTAAATCCTGACTGATACATTTCATGAATGTTATTCCTACGTAAGTATGAGCATAGCTGCTGTGCTACCTTTTCTAGGATCTTATAGATAAAGGGGAGGTTTGATAGTGGTCTATAGTTAGACAGCTGACAGGGGTCAAGATCAGGTTTTTTAATCAAAAACCTAATTTACTTATACATCTCTATCTTATGATTGCTTGCCTGGCTTCACACAAAACTTGGAAGGCTTATATAGGACTCATAACCCATGCAACTCACTTAAATTGGCCACTGGGGGGCACTATTCATGGTTTCTCCACATGAAAAACAAGTATATCTCTGGAAAAGGTTAATAGTGAAATTTATTTTTCCTTGTAATCCTTTAGCAAAAATTAATCAGGACCTTGCAGGAAAAGAGGAGAGTATGTTAGACCACAAACAAAGCTTTATCTTAAAAGGTAATTATACAGGGCACAAAAGTTTCTCCTCTTAGGTAAAACAAAATTTGAAGCTGCTCTTTGGTAATGAAACCTCTTCTAAGCTGCTAAAGAAATGGGACATCAAGCCCAAGGTCATTAAAGAGGCAAAGACTTTTTCTTCTTCAGCTGGTCTGAGACATCTTTTGAAGTCTACTGAAAAACTGATGTGATGAGAGTGATGAGGAAATCAGTAAGTCTACTAAGTCTATATTTTTCTGCTTTTTTAAAGCAACAAACATAAGGCCAAAATGCGTAAACACAGGCTTTGTGTTAATGTCTTTATTCATTTGTTTTCCTTTGTGCTTAGACTAGGATGTGTACATGGCCTCTGTTTTGCTTCTCCGCCATCGCCTCCCACCACCATTTGGATGCAGGAAGAATAAAATATGTCCCATTGCGCCTGTGGACAGATTTGTACACAACTTTTTTACTAGTGTCTCTGTCTAGAGTCTTATATTAGTTTGCTGTGCTTCAGTCTTGCTACAGCTTTGATTAACATCTTGAAGCACGAGAGAATCGGCAACCATGGAGTAGGGTCCATAACTATTTGGACAGTGACACAATTTTTGTAATTTTGCCTCTGTACACCACAATGGATTTGAAATGAAGCAAAAAAGAAGTGATTGGAGTGTAGATGTTCAGCTTTCATTCAAGGGGTTTAACAAAAATATTGCATTAACCATTTAGGAATTACAATGGAGTCCCTCTATTTTCACAGGCTCAGAAGTAACTGGACAAACTAACAACCAAATATTTTTAATACTTGGATGCAAATCTTTTGCAGTCAATGTCTGACTGAAATCTGGAATCCATGGACATCACCAAATGCAGAGTTTCCTCCCTTGAGGTGCTTTGCCAGGCCTTTACTGCAGCTGCCTTCAGTTGCTGCTTGTTTGTGGGTCTTTCTGCCTTCAAGTTTTGTCTTCAGTAAGTGAAAAGCATGCTCAACTGGGTTGAGGTCATCAGACATTTAAGAACATTTAATTTCTTTGCCTTAAGAAGCCTTTAGGTTGCTTTCATGGTATGTTTTGGGTCATTATCTTTCTGAACTGTGAAGTGCCGTACTATCAGTTTTGCAGATTCAGTTTTGCATAATCATTTGACTGAATCTGAGCAGAAGGTATAGTTCTATATGCTTCAGAATTCTATCAGCTACTTCCCATAATCAGCAGTCACAATCAATAAACACCAAGGACCCAGTTCCATTGGCAGCCATACATGCCCATGCCATATACTGCCTCCACCATGTTTGACAGATGATATGGTAATGATATTCCTTTCTGTCTCCACTCTCTTCTCTTCCCATCATTCTGGTGCAAGTTAATCTTGTATCATAACTGTGCAGCCTTTTTTAGAAGTTTTTTAGTAAGTCTAATCTGGCCTTTCTGTTCCTGAGTGTTACCAGTGGTTTGCATCTTGAGGTAAACAGTCTGTATTTACATTCATGAAGGCATTTCTACATTGTAGACTTTGACATTGATATGCCTACCTCCTTGAGAGTGTTCTTGACTTGGCTAAATGTTGTGAAGGGGGTTTTCTTCACTAAGGAAAGAATTCTGCATTCAACAACTTTAGTTGTCTTCCATGGTCTTCCAGGCCTTTTGGTGTTGATGAGGTCCCCAGTTCATTCCTTCTTTTTAGGAATGTACCAAATTGTTGATTTGGCTACTCCTAAGGCTTCTGCTATCTCTCTGATAGGTTTGTTTTGTTTTTTCAGCCTAATGATGGCCTCCTTCACTTGCATCAACACCTCTTTGGACTGAATATTGAGAGTTCCCATGAACAGCTACCAAATGCAAATTCAACACTTGGCATCAACTACAGACCTTTTATCTCTTTAATCTGTCATGAAATAACAAGGAAACAAGCCACACCTCACCATGAAACTGCTTTTCAGTCAATTGTCCAATTACTTTTGAGCCAGTGAAAATATAGGTTGTATAGGTAGTGAAAATTCCACTTTGTGGGGAAAAAAAAAAGTCTACACTTCAATCACATCTCGATATTTTTATTTCAAATCCATTGTGGTGTACAGAGGCAAAATTACAAAATCTGTGAGCAGATTTTTTCTTGAGTCTACCTTGAGCTCGAGGGACTGGGTGTTCAGGGTGACGGGTGTGGAATTCATTGCAAAGGAGGGGGTCGAGAACGTCATTGGCTGGTGTGTATTTAAACACATTCAAGAAGAGGCCCTCAGCTCTCTCAAAGGCAGATGTAGGTTGGGCAATGGAATGAGGTGCAGAGATTTTGAGAACCATCCAATAATGGCCATTATGATAAGAGTCCCCTTCCTGACACAGGAAGATCTGTCTCGAAGTCAATAGCTAGGTGGGACCCTGGTCACTGGGGAATTGGCACTGGCATTAGTTTAAAGGCAGACAGTGTTCTGGGGATTTTTGCCTGGGTGCACTTTGGGCATAAGCATGCAAACCTGATGTGAGTGAGCATGTTGGGCCACCAGTTCTTATTGTAGAGGAGTTGATATGTCTTATGAACTCCTGGATGTCTGGCAGCAGGGGATGTGTGGGCCCAGGTGATTAGTTTGTCACATGCATCTTTCCTTGGGATTGAGCTGTATTTCTCAGTCATTGTCCCATGAAATAGCATCCAGAAAACATAACAGGAGGAAAAATAATTCCTCCTCATTGGTTTGACTGGGAGGTGCAAAATAGAGCCGTGATAGTGGTGTTCTTGGATCCAGGCCTATAGAAGAGAGAAAAGTGGAACCTGGAGAAGAACAGGGCCTACTTGCTTCTCAAGAGTCTAGACATGTTGCAGTCTTGATGTACTAAAGTTTTTTTGTGGTCAGTATAGACAATAAAAGAATGTTCAGTCCCCTCCATTAAGCAGTCCCCTCCAGCAAGCAGTTCTTGGTTACCAAAGTCATGGTTCATTTCTGCAGGTGAGATTTTTCGGGAAAAGGCGGTGACTGGATGAAATTTGGGCTTTACCCCCAAATTTACCTCCTATTTCTAAGGCGTCAACTTCTCCAATGAATTGCTTGGTGGGGTCTAGGTGTTTGAGGGTGGGGGCAATGATAAATGCCTCTTTGAAGTGAGAAAAGGCTTGACCTGCATCTGGGGTCCACTTGAATTTCTCAGACCTCTTTTGAGCAAGGAAGTGAGCAGTGCTGCCACAATGCTGATGTTGTAAAATGCCCACATGAGCTGTTTGAGGGCAGAAGGAACAAGTGGAAAGGGGTAACAATATTTTATAGTGATCTGGTTCAGTCCTTTATAATCAATGCACAGTCTCAGTCTGCCCCTTTTTTTCTCCACAAAGAAGAATCCTGCTGGTGATGGGGAGGGTGGAATATAGCCTTGCTTTAGCACCTCCTCAATGTATTTCTCCATGGCCTGATTCTCAGTGGCTGTTACGGGATAGATACAGTTATGATACAGATACAGTTATGTGGTGGTGTTGTGCCTGCCACAAGCTCAATGATGCCGTCATAAGGTCTGTGAGGGGGGGTAAGACGCTTGCTTTGACCTTGCTGAAAGCTTCTTTGAATTCTTGGTAGCAGGCTCTAATCTCCACCTGACTGGATGTTTGAGGACTCTCTATGGAGGTGGAGGTGGCCAGAGGCTGTAGCATGTCTACCCAGGAGATTTGTGGATTGTGGGTTTGCAACCATGGGAAACTGGGGATGATGAGGAATTTCTTGGTCATGATGATAAGGAGGGACATGTGCTCTTGGTGCATGGCACTGATTTGTAGGACAATGGGCTCTGTCCATTGGGTAATGGAGCCACTTCCAATGAGTCTTCCATCAAGGGCTTGGATTTGGAGGGGAGACTGGAGAGGTTGGGTGTTGAGATGGAGTTCCTCCACTAAAGGCTGGTCAGTTAAGTTGCCCTCAGCACTGGATTCATTCAATGCTGAAACGATGGGGAAACATTCTCAGTGTCTTATCTGTTCTCTTGTGATGAAAACTGGGTAAGAAAGGAATCGTGAGGGACCTATGTACCTACATAGGAATAACATTTCATGAAATGTATCAGTCAGGATTTAGGCCTTATCATAGCACAGAGACGGTGCTGGTTAAAGTGGTAAATTGCCTATTACTGGCCCCTGATCAGGGTTGTCTCCTTGCTTGTGTTGCTTGACCTTAGTGCAGCGTTTGAAACCACTGATCATACTATTTTCCTTGATAGACTAGAAAATGTTGTTGGTGTTAAGGGAAATGCACTCTCCTGACTCAGGTCTTATTTGACTGATCATTATCAGTTTGTAGATGTAAATGGTGACTTGAGAAAGGGAATTATTTATAAGTGCACTATCCAGTGTCACCTAGATGAGGATGAGTTCACTTTCAAGTCTGGTTCCTCTCAAGGTTTCTTCCTCATATCGTCTCAGGGAGTTTTTCCTTGCCACCATCGCCTCTGGCTTGCTCATTAGGGATAAATTCATAAATTTAAAATTAAAATTTATATCCTGAATTTATATACTTCTGTAAAGCTGCTTTGTGACAATGTCCACTGTTAAAAGTACTATACAAAAAAAGTGTAATTGGAAAAAATACGGGCATAGAAATCACAATGATTAAGGCTTGGCACATCAGGAAAATGGAAACTGAACGGTACTTCACAGTGAGTGGAAGTTTGGAGTCAGTTTATATAGCATGGGTGGTGATTGGAATCAGATGTGTACAATCAGAGGTCATGGGACCCTAACCCACTCAGCTGGAAGTTGTAGGCCATGTTGCAGCATGAGAAATGGAGTCTATCACCAATTCTGTTCCAATTGCCGAGCAGCCAGTTCGATTTTGACATTGAAACAAAAAGAATTAAATAATTGACTGCAAAATGGGCAGTTGTTGAGCCCACAGGACAAGTCCTTGGTATTAGATACATGTAGAACCCCAGTGTGTGAGGGTGTGGAAGATTCCAGAGGCAGGTGGAATTTTAACAGAGCTCTGGGCTCACATTTATTAAGGCTGTGTTTTTCAGCGCACTTTCAAAATTTAACGAAAAAGGACAAATCAACAGAAAAGGGTCTGTCACAGATTCATGGCTTTTGCTCCACCAAGTTCACAGTTCATCTTCATGCTCCGTGGTGTGTGTGTGTGTGTGTGTGGCAAGCTTTGCCAACTATGCCACTCCCTCTCATTACACCAGTCACTGAAAGCACAGAGAGACACATATGTAGACTGGCGGTAACAAGACACCAGTGAGAATCAGCACACATTATGTGCCGGTTCCAACCTGCATCCTTTCCGTTCACAGCTGACACTTGACCATTCCTACTGCCACAATACAATATTCTGCTCAATAAAAGGACAGGCACATACCATCAAGTCTCTGTCACTGACAAATTTGTACATGTTCCCATATTGGAAATTTAAAAGTTTAATGTGTCATAATTCTGATGTGTGTAAACTACATATACATAAACAATATAATGTGCAAAGGTCAGATGTATTGAAAGATTTTTAGGATGGAATTTATTTCCAAAGAACTGAGTTCTTTTGTGGAATTTATTTCCAAAGAATTGAGAAAGCAGATGTTCATAGCGTAAACAGTGTGGACAATCCAAAGGTCATCCTCCGTGACGAAGAAACATTTGAAGTGCACTATAAGCAATTGCAATCAGAAATGCCCCCATCTTCAGCATGTGGTATTTGAAGAATTTCCACTCTTAAGAGCTTAGTTTTTCCATGTTTGTCATAATTACTCTGTTCACATAATGCATGATATTCTTGAGGAAGTAACACAGTGTGAGTTAAAGCTGTTCTTTGACTATCTGTCAAATGTAATTTCAAAACATGATCTGTTCAGAATCTATTCCTATGTCTATGGGTAAAGAGAGAGGAAAAATCGCCCTACAAAATTTAGAGTCTTCTAATAACAGCATAGGGTTTGCACAGAATTGAGACCTGTCTCGTTAGAAGTGTTGATTTGGTGATCTAATCCCTTCAGGAAATCCAAATTGGCATTTGCTCCTACTTTTACTACAAATAATCAACATAGTGTTTTGCCCTTGTCTCACAGAAGGCCTGACTGTCTATCTAAAGCATTTGGTACATTGAATATCAAGCATCATTCTCGAGAATTTTTGCATTTGTGCAGTCGGTGGTCAAGACTGATAGAAAGATCGATCAAGGAATCTAGGGACTTCAGTTCATCATGACAGGCAAGCTCTGTGATGAAGTTTTGGTTCAGCCTACGGCGACAGGCAGCCTTAAGAGCTGGTTCATTCTATCCATTCCATCAATGTTCTGAACTCCAGGGCATATTTTGCACTCCTAGCTTTCCTTGGGTTACTGTCAGAAGTTGTTCACCGATTTCTTTTCCTTCTGGAGCATGGTCAAAGACATGGCGGAATAGCTTAATGAACCACACGTATGACAAGGTGTGCTCCCCTCCTTGGTTCTGTCGCCCAGGTTAAAGCTTTACCAATGAGAAGGTTGATGAATTGCCCACCTTTCATTGATCAGAAACTCCCTCTACTTCTCCGAACAGAGAGAGCATTGGAGTAGGAACCCCTGACACTGAGTGGGGTTACCTGTATACTTCTCAGGGCAAGCAATGAGAGGGGAACTGAGGGATAGGGTGCCACCATCTTGGTGCTGTTGGTGTAGCAGACAGCTGGGCAACCTTGACATTGAGCAGACCTATCTGGTACTGTTGCTCCATGACTAGACTGCCTTGAGCCACCATTGCCTGTTGCCAGTTGAACATTCTCGACAGTTGCAGTGAATGCTTTTATTAAAAATAAAGGCTGGCAACACAAATTTGAATCCTAATATCAGTGTCAAAATCCAGGAACATGCAAAGGGTCAGGTGATGTATAGACAGGTAATGTACAGGCAATGTACTGACAGAGGAAGAGATTAAGATCAGTTAGCAAGAAAAGGGTCAAAGCCAGTATATTCAAACATGAAACAAAGGCTTGTTATGTCAGATGGGTGAACAGAGCTGAACGAACACTTCGCAAAGTGTCGGAGTTGGGAGCATGCTTATGTAGTGGTGATTGAATCCAGGTGTGTGCAATTGAGTCCGGTAATCAGGTGAACTTGAGCATGTGAACTGGGAGTTGGAGTTCATGGTAACCATGTTGTTCCAAGTTGGAGGTTCCAGTGCTATGAACGATATCCACTGTTTGGTGTAAAATTGCAGCACTTGAGCAGTGTGAAAACACTGACTGTGTTAAAATTTCATCACTGAAAGTAGTGCAAGATACTATTGCTCAATAAAGTGTAAAATTAACTATGTATTATGGACCTATATACACACTGAGAAAGTGTTAAATTTAACATGCACAGTATTGATTCCACACTGGCAAATTTGCTGTGTAGGGACAAAGCTAGTCAATCACAAAAAGAAGCTGCCTCAAACTGCAGAAGAAACTGTGGGTACAGTGCTCCAAACAACTACACAAACTGCTAACACACTAAACTCAGGATCATGGACCCTAATAAATAGCTAATAAATAACACACTAACTAACTCAACTTATTTAACAATTATCCCATCACACTCCAATATCCCTACAGGCATTGAGTACTGTTGCTGAGTGCTGTGTTTATATCACAATGAAATGAAAGGCAAATAATTAAAGAAGTAAGCAAGAAACCCCCAGATACCTGCCTAATTTTACTGAAGTCTATCTATATTCTAAGGCTTGGTGAGGGAAGCCTTAAAAGCAAACACTTTAACCAAAATACACAGTTCTGAATGCTTACTCCCAACAGAGAATCAAGCCTTCACCCAGGATTACCTCAAAAATAATAAAGGAAAAATAACAGTGTGAACCTCAGGTTGGAACAATTTCTCAAGTCCAGCTGGAACACTCACCCTACCTAACCAAGGTGCTCAAAACAATTGCAAAATGACAAAGCAAAAACTCTGCTAAAATGGAGGTGACTGGCCCAGCAACAAACTGCAAGCCACCAAACAAACCCAAATTACAAGGTAAATTTGGGGATAATTGGACGAGCCCCGATTGCATTACAGCCCTGGCTCAAGAGAAGCAATATAAGAGTCAAGAAAACAAATTCAAATGACCAAGTTTATTTAGAGTGGGTAAACTAGGCAATCAAACAAATGAACATAACTCGGGTCCTATTGCTGCTGGTGAAGGTGTAGAGAGTGAGTGAGTGAGATGAGGTACAACCAGATCACAATCAAAATAGTACTTGCCAAAAAATAGTCATGGAGAGCCAGGTGAAATGACACACTCATGTCATGATTCATTTCAAACATTATTTCTATTCCTTTTATCATATCTTGACCTTACTTATCCACTAAGTAATTTGCTTATCATTAAAAGTCATTTTTTAAAAATTGCTATAAAAGCGGGGAGGAATCTGGGTCCGGGGTGTAGGTTTCAGTGTCCAGGGTCGCCTGGACCAGGAACCGCCACCAAGTAATCCTCCGCTAGCTGCATGGCTTTGTCCAGGGATGCAGGCCAGTAGCACTGGACCCACTTCGCAATTCCTGTTGGGAGTCAAGCACCGAAATGCTCCAGTACCACCAGCTTGATGACCCATCCTGCTTCCCTCTGCCATCCGAACAGAAGGATTGCCCTATTGACGCTGGAATACTCCAGCTGTGTCCGTGGTGGCAAATGCTGGGTGGCAAGCTTCCCCCGATAGCAAGGAGAGGATTCGCAGAGCCCATTCCTCCTCCGGTCATTCCCACGCATCTGCCGCATGCAGGATGGTGAGGGACCTGATGATCTCGCCAAGTGGGGAGGCTTCCATGGTGGTGTCGGAGTCTTCCCTGATACCGGGTTTCAGCACCACTGTAGAACTGTGTGTGAGGGTGTGGAGGAAGTCTCGGGAGGCAGGCGGAATTTTAGCTGAGCTCCTGGCTTGCATTTATTTGAACCACGCTTTTCAGCGCACTTTTAAAACTCAACAAAAACAGGACAACAACAGAAAATGGGTCCATCCCAGACTCTCAGCTTTCACTATGTCAATTTCAAGTTCATGCTCTGCTGTATGTGTGTGTGTGTACATGCATGCGTGTCTCGCAAGCTCTGCCAGCCATATCACACTGTACGTCTCTTGGCAGTTATGGGAGTCACTGAAAGCACAAAGAGAGATCAATAAGTAGACTGTTGGTAATAAGACACAGGCGAGAATCACCACATGTTACCTGCCAGTTCGACTCCCCTCCTCTCCATCCATGTGACGCTTGACCATTCCCCCGCTGCCACAAGTGTAATCCAAGAATTCTCCAGGATCTTGCCATGGGGATTCAGATGATGAACCACCATCTATGATGCAACTATCCAGCAGACTTGCCGAGTGTCATGTCTATGCTGGAATCGGTGAGGAACTCCTACTCACAGAATGCTTCCCAAACTACAACCATGGCCGCCATGAACGCCAGTTAACAGTGCACACTCTCATTGTCATGTTCACAGTCACCCAACTACTGACTACACACACCTGGACATACACACACCAAACACCACTCTGATGCGAGGTATGATTCAGTGTTTTTGTCCTACATTTTTGGATTGTGTGCTACCTGCATATCAGTAAATAACTGCATGTTTTTGCAACTTCATCTGCTTCTGCTGCATGATAGAATACTTCACCTCTTTTATGGATGCAGCAAGTATACTCGATTGGCAGCAGGCAATTGCATCTCAAGGCAGGTTAGTGGGAGAACATCAAGCACTATGCTCAGGCAGCTAAGCAGCACACTGTTCTCAGCCAGCCCCACAAGCGGCACATGCTTATCAAGCTCTGCCTCTCATCACATACCCAGAGAAATACACTGGTGATTGTGGAAACACAAAAGATTTTCTTGTTTTTTTTATGCTGACTGATTAAGTTTTTAAATTTTCATACTGATATTAGCACTATTATCAGTATGAAAATTTTTTTTTTACAGTATATACTTATTGCTGTATTTCAGATTGATATTTTGGTATGGGTGCTGTTTTTCTTATTCCCTCAGAACAGGTGTCTGACTGGGAGGCTTAGTTGCTTATCACACTGACCTTATCCAACATTCCACTCTGGAAGGATGAAAGAGGGAGCATTGTTTGGAAAAACAAATATTACGGGATGATATAAAATGCAGAAATAAAATGCTGGAGTAAATTGCTTTATAACAAATCAAAAGGTGGTTCTTTATCAGAACTAGAAAAGTAAAAAAAAAAAAAAAAAAAACTTGAATTTTTTTTTAAATAAAAAGTTTTTTTAAAAAAAAAGACAAAGTAAATTGGGATGAATTCCAAAAATGGGAACAGGCAGTAGAACATAGGTTAAAGAAAGTAGAGGGAGGATGGAAAAAGAAAGATCCAAAGGGCTTATATGCAAAAAGAAATGCACAGCTAGATAATGATTTCTTCTAAGTTCTGTATATCCCCAGGTCCCAACCACTCCACCTCCATACACAGATCCTCCTCACATAGAAGCTACTACCAGCCTGGAACCACAGACTCCACTGATCGAAAGGAAGAAAGATGAACTCACCGCAGACTAGATGCAGTTAAAGTAGACCAGGGCTGCTCTCAAGGAACAATCAGCAACATCTGCAGAAGGGGATTTCAGATCTCTCCCAGCAACCCGCACAACCCGTGTGTTGCCCGCACAAAGACGTCTCACGAAGCAGCACTCTGACAAGGATGATGAAAGAGACAGCGGAGTGAAAGAAGAAGAGATGCATTCATGACAAGGAAGTGCTGGAAGAAATGTGCAAACAATCCAGTGCTGAGTGGACTAAAATTTTCATCAGGCTTTTTGGCCTCAAATGGAGAGAGATACAAGGACAAGGGGTGAATGCTTGGAACATGAATGCAGACAGAAATCTGAACACCAGGCCCACTGGATAGGACAACATTTTGGGCAAATTCATGTAGCCTACTCTATTCAAAGGATTGGGACAAAGTAAATAACATCAAACAAAGAAGACAAATCTGTGGATGACTTTGTGGACAGACTAATCAAACTGACTGAAGATCACAGTGGAATTGACAATGAAGACAGCAGGAATAACATTCTCCTGAAGATCGCAGAACATTGCAAGAATGGCAAAACACTGGAGCAACACTTGCGGGGAAAGAAAGCCTTATTCTGAACTGGTGGACCATGCTAAACATGCTGAGAAGTGTCTGAATGACAAAATTGAGAGAAACTGAGAACCTACATAAAGCATAATTGATGTTTTACCAAGGCAGTCCACCACCACAACAAGAGGAACACTACAGCAAGAAGGGCTGGGGTGCATGGCATAGGGAACCTACACATGGACGTGGGCAAGGCCAGGGACAAGGTAGGCCCAATGATGGGACGTGTTTTATTTATGGCCAGCTAGACTGGGTGAGCAGTTAGGAGATCCACAGCAACAAAATTTTAGGAAATAAGATGAGGCAGGAGAATTGACTGGACAGTACATTAAGTTAACAGCTGAATCAAATTCAGATCCAATAATCATGCTATCAGTAAATGGCAAATTAGTTCCCTTTTTGGTAGACACAGGGGCTACATGTTTAGTCTAAAAAGAGGGAGAAATCCCAAATGTTAGTCTGAGCACTGACACAATTATAACTGTGAGAGCCTCTGGGCTACCCATAACTGAGCCATATAGCACCCATCTAACAACAAAATTGGGCCTAAGAACACTCAAACACTGTTTCCTAGTGTCAAAATACTATCCAGTTACTTAATTAGGATGAAACTTGTCAGGAATCTTTGAGATTAGTATTTCCTGCTTGTCATCTGGTTTTTCTGCTCCAAAATCCTCAATTGTTTTGTTTAACCTAAAGGGCGGACCAGAGTTCTATTCTTGGGACGTCACTGACAACTCCATTTATCAATTGCTGTTCTCAGATTTTACTACTGCCAGGTGGAAAAACCCTGACTTCCTGACTTAGTTTGTTCTCTCAAGATGGCCCAGAACACAGTTTTAAGAATTTGTGGTTTTCAGGACTATATACTGTATATACCATATTTTACAATGACACTTTCTGCAGCATGGAAGTACACTCACAACCAACATAAAATGTTCAAGGTGGAAGATAGTACACCTTATATCTCTATAGCCAAAACCTCTGGTTCATGGAAAGATGTAGGTAAATGGATGAAAGAAGTTGCATGTAAGGGCTGGATAAATGAGGGCTCTGTCATGTTTTCTTCCTGTGACGATAAGTTACCCTTAGTGTTTATATGTGCTGTGTTTGGTTTATATTATTTGTATAAATGTTTGTTTTCCTTTGTTTGTTTGCTTGAAAATGATTGTGGTTATTTTTTCTAGTCTAAGGTGCACATTAGACTGAAGAAAAGACACCAAGAGTTTTCTTTGTTTTATTTAGAGTTTATATCAATTCCCTTTTCTTACCTTTCTTCTCTGGGTTCATGGCTGAAGCATGGTTCTAGGGGTGGGGTTTAAGAGGATGTGTGGTCTTCCTGTTCCCCATTTTATGCTATCCTGAAGAATTATGGGTCATGTAGGCCTAGTCTATCAAGCCTGTGTGAGTAGGGGGGTCATTGTTTTATTTTGTGTTTATTTTGAATATAGTTTATGAAGATGTATGGTTTTATTATTTCTGGTATTTGTTTTTTGGTAATATTGATGTGAACATTTATTTTGAATTTTAGTGTCAACTGTTAAGGTTATTTTTATATTTATTTATGTATATATGATTTCCCTATGAGTACCCTATGCATGTGAATTGGTTTGACCCCTGAGATAGAAAGGGTGCATTTTGTCTGTTTGAAGGCAGTTCTGGAGAGGCCTCTCCGTGAGGAGGCTCAGAGTTAATGGGATTTTTTTGTTTTGTTGATTTTTGTTTGTGAATGCAAGTTTTGGAGTCAATAAATATTTTATATTGAATGCAAGCAGTGTCTCCTGCCTTTTGCTCTGGTCATGTCTCCACACTTCCAAAATGAAGGTGTATAAGATTCCATTCTTTGTTCAGAGTGCAGTCACACACTCCAGATATGACATATGGGTAAAGCTTGACTTCTCTAATCCTGGTGATGTTAATATGTCTGAATTTGTTGCTAATATTCCTGAATGTTTACGGGCCAAAGATGGTTTTGATATTGGTAAAATGAGTGGAGTGCTCCCAGTCCAAGTGACACCTAAATCCATTCACAGACCATGCAAAACACAATATCCCATGTCTTGAGACGCTGAGAAGACATGGGGAAGATCATTGACTCGCTGCTAGAAAAAGAGCTATTGTTCCATGTCAATATTCTCCAGTGAATTCACCCCTTCTAGCAGTCCGAAAAAAGAATGGTAAATTTTGTCGTGTTCAGGACCTTAAAATGGTAAATGCAGCTGTACATCCACCACCCCAATTGTGCAAAACCTCTCAACAATTTTGCCCACATACCAGCTGGTTCAGATAGGTTCTCACTAGTTGACTTTGCAAATATGCTCTTTTCTATTCCTGTAGCAGCTGAAAGCCAATATTGGTTTGCATTCATGTTTAAGAACAAAAGGTATACCTGGACAGTAATGCCACATGGCTTTACTGATTCTCCTAATATTTTCTCCACCCAATTACAGCATAATCTAGTAGCATTCGTGCCCCCCTAAGGGAGCACCCTGATTAGCTATGTTATGAGTTGATGCTGTCCAGCACTACAAAATAGATTTGTGAAACAGACACTGAAACTTTACTTCAATTCTTGGTAGAAAATGGGCACAAATGTGCTAAGCACAAGCTGCAGCTCATAAAACAAATTAAATACTTAGGTCATTTGATTTCAGCTGAAGGACACCAGCTTATTATTCTAAATGTTTGGATCCAGTCATGCGTGGTCACCCTCCCTGTGTGCGTTCTCTCGCTGCCACAGCTGAAGCCAGGCTGAGTTCATCTGATTTAGTTGCCATGCATGAATTACACATCTGTGTACCCAGTGATGTGAATAAGATCATTACTTCCATATGTACCATGCATCTCTCTAGTGCCAAATTATTGACCTTCCAAAACATCATAATACATCACTCTAACATGCAAAATCCAGCTACTCTTTTTCCTAGCTCTGAGGATGGCATTCCTCACGACAGTTTGACTATTTTGGATGTTATTTCTAAACCACGACCTAACCTGTCTGAACAGCCTTACCTGAATGCAGATATGGTTTTGTTTGTTGATGGTTCTAGCCTAAGACTTGATGATGGCATACCCTCTACTGCATATACTGTGGTCACTGAATATTCTGTGGTTGAAGCTCATTTGCCCAGCTTGCTTTCTGCTCAGACTGCTGAAATCGTTACATTGACAAGGGTGTGTATAACCACAGCTCGTTCCAGTGACTCACATGTATTACAGATGTTGCAAGACACTGATCTCTCTCTCTCTCAGATAAAAATGATCTTCCTGTTTTACAGCAGTCTGCTACAGAGGCAGAACTCACTGATTGGTGAGCACACTGCACATCTGATCCACACACTGGTACTTGGAATTTACAAACAGTGCAGACCTGCCATTCCTAAATCTGTTTTTCCATTCTTTGCTAATGTGTCTAAGGGTGTTGACTAAACTAAATAGCTTAACCTATTCAATAGACACTGGGATGCACCTGGATTTTCAACATTTACAAAAAAAAAATTGTGAAAAATGCATCCCTTGCCTACAAATGAACATTGGTTTCAAACAAAACTCCCAGAGCAGAGTTCTCACCCAGCTCCTGAATCAGTGTTTGAACATTGATTAATTTTATCAAATTAATCCCAGCACAGGGATACAGTTACTGGTTGGTAATAGTGGACATATTTTCTAAATAGTCAAATCAATTCAATTTTATTTGTATAGCACTGTTAACAATGGACATTGTCACAAAGCAGCTTCACAGAAATAAATACATTTAGGATTTAAATTGTAAATGTATGAATTTATCCTTAACGAGCAAGCCAGAGGTGATAGTGGCAAGAAAAAACTCCCTAATCTGATATGAGGAAGAAAGCTTGAGAGGAACTACACTCAAAAGGTGACAGCAAATAGTGCAATTATAAATAAATCCATTCTATAACTGTGTACTACATGGACAAATAGTGCAATTGTGTAACCAGGAAATTGATTACAGTTTTGACATCAAGTCTGTTTTGTTGAAACTATCCACCGTCCACTGATGGAGACCTGAGTGCAAAACTGCTCGCGGCAACTGCAGCCCCAAAGCCACCACAGCAATCGCAGTCCCAAGCCATCACAGTACAACTGCCCGTATGAACCGCAGTCCAAAGCCATCTCCACGGTCCCCAAGCGGCACCATCCCCAGCAATCCCAATGATCTTCAGGCCGTCCATGTGGGGCCACCCCCAACAGCAGCAAGCGATCTCCAACCAATGAGAACTCCAACCAGAAGTACACCATCAGGATGGATCAGGCAGGTCCGGAGAGCAGAAGAGGTCAGAAGGGGTCAGAATCAGACCCAGATTTCCTCAGATAATGGATCACATTTTGTAAACAGAGCCATAACCCATTGAGCTGGAAACACACATTCTGCTTACCATCCACAATCTGGTGGTGCTGTGGAATGGTTAAACCAGACCATCAAATAGAAATTGGCTAAAGTCCTCATGGATACTGGGTTACATTGGGTTCAGGCTTTACCCCTAGTGCTAATGTACATCAGGGGCAGGGCAAATCTGCAAACAAACCTTAGCCCATATGAGGTTCTCACTACCTATGAGAATGACAGAAACATGGCCTTATAGATTCCACTCAGCAGAGGGCTCCCTTCAACAGGTGGACAACAGTATGATTAAGTATATGGCTGGTTTGTGCAGAAATGTTCAGTCTGTGCGCTCACAGGTACCAGCAGCATTGCTTCCAGCCACAGGCAAAAGACTGCATCATCTGGAAATTGGCAACTGGTTGGTAGTGAAGGACATCAAGAGGAAGGTTTGGATCCTAACCACTCTCTCCACTGTCCACGTGGCTGAAAGGGAAATGTGGATTCATTGCTACCACTGCAGAAAGGTACAGAAATATATAAGAAAACTATAATCTTTTCTACATGAACATGAAAGACGGTGTTAAAGAGAAAGGGTACATAGGCTCTTGTCATATCAGCTAGATAGTGTGTAAGACGCACTCTGGGGGTGAGTGAGAATGGCACACCTGTGTGTTTTCTTAACCATTTTTTGGTGTATTTTTAAATTGGGAGATTATAAAACAGTACATAAGGCTCTGAAGGACTGTGGTGGAAACACTGCTTGCACTTTTTTTCCTTTACAAATTGCTCTCAATTTTACTGAAGGTTAAGGGAATTGTTGGATATGTCATGCAATTTATTCAAATTGGGTAAACCAGTCCCTTATCTATTGTGTCAGCCTCGGGATGAATAAGAACCATGAAAATTGCTTACTCTCTTTAAATACTCACAAATTTTGAAACTGGGTGAAATGATGCAGGCTAACTGAACAGAGGGGTTCAACCGTTCTACCCTTCTATGTAGATATCCATATAATCTCTATCTGTTCGATTCTCCCCTACTGGCAGCCTGACTTAAAGGAATATTCTGAACCTCCTAGAAGAGATGATGTCTGTGTATGTTCATCTATGGGTAATTCTAGTTTGGGCAAATCATCTTGCTTATCTTACAGCCACCTTGGACAGGACCGCAACAGGTAAATACATATGGAATGGGTACCATCTAGTAGACCTATTCACCACTAAAGCTGCACAGTTGGATGGGGCCTCTTCCCTTCTGGAGGGGTGATAATAGCTCTCCAAAAAATTAACTACTTAACCTATGCTCTACAGAACCTAGCCAACACCACTGCATGACCTCACAGCAGTTAGAAAAGTGGTAATCCAAAACTGTATTGTATTAGACATTCTCACAGCGAAAGAAGGTGGCATGTGTAAGATTTTGATACTTGTTGCTGCTTCCACATACCTTACCATAACAACAATATAACCTCACATTTGCGCAGTATAGCGCCAAATCCCCCTCCTGATGATTGGAACCCATTTGCTTGGTTAAAGAACTGGTTTGGTTCTTGAATGTCTTGGATAGTATCATTATTACCATTATTATCATCTTATTATTACTTATTTGCTGTGTACCATGTTTATGTTTTCAAATGTATTTTCAACATATGCTAGAATCTATAGTTAGAACTCAATATATTCAGTTAGCTCAAGATGATGAAGGGCATTACACTAATGAAGACAACCCTGACTTATTTCTCTACACCAGGGATTACAATCCCCAGGGGGATCATGTTTAAGATTTTGCCTTCTGGTGAGGTTTTCATGATCAGTGTGTGGAGAGATCCTTCCCATTACACCCACCAAAGCTGTGTAAATATTTCCACATGAGATTTTCATGTGTGGACATGGATGTTTCCAAAGGGTGGAATGTGGAAACCTAAAAGAGTTTCATGTTTTGTTTATGCTGATTAAGTTTTTATAATGATAGTAGCATTATTTTGATCAATGCAGTGTGTTGATGTATACTTATTACTGTAATTCAGATTGGAACAGAGTGTTCTGTTTTTTGATATGGGAGCTATTTTTTTTCCACTCCATCAGAACAATTGTCTGAATGGGAGGCTTAGTTGATTATCACACTGACCACACTGACCACTACCACTCTGGAAGGAACAAAGAGGGAGCATTGTGTTAATTTGGAAAAACAATTATTATGGGATGATATAAAATGCAGAAATAAAATGCTGGAGTAAATTGCTGTATAACAAATCAAAAGGTGTTTTTTTTTATCAGCCATCCAATGAAAACAGCTGTATGCAAATGTGTAAGCAATATGCATGCTATATTTTCCTACTGTGAACTTGAAGCACTCCAAGGTAGACAAGGTATTGGTATTTTCTAAAGAGTGGCTTCCTGGGCTCATGATAAATTAAGCTTAATAAAAAATATTTCCTTGAGCATTTCTGAATCCTTGTTAGTGAAAGAATTAGCTTTTAATCAATTTCTGTTACATGATCCAGTAAGGGTTTCTTTTACAATGTTCCCTGTATTTTATAGAGCAGGAGGGAGTTTCTGAGCGAAGCAACATGGGCACAGCACTCACCTGGGCAATGGCTGTTTGGTCTCAAGGAGATGAGTCTGTCTCATCTTATGAATGCTTTCAATGAGTGTTTGATCAGTCCCCCATGGTAAAAGAAATTAGGGAGAATCTTTTTTGTGGAGAAGAAAATGAGTGGACTCAGGCCATGCACTGACTATCAGGGATTAAATTAAGTTACCATTATGTACTGTTTCCACTGGTTCCATCGGCCCTAGAGCAACTCAGAGAGGCACACGTATTCACCAAGTTGAACTTGCGAAGTGAATATAAACTCAACAGCATCAGAGAGAGCGATGAATGGAAAACAGCCTTTAGCACCGCCTCTAGTGGTGCTAAAGTCTTATGGCCTTCAGTGTTCCAGTGCCTCATTAACAATGTCCATCGAGACATGTTGAGCAAGTTTATGATCACCTACAACAATGATCTATTAATCTATTCCCAAACTCTAGAGACTCACGTTGACTATGCCAAACAAGTGCTAAAAAGACTGCTACAGAACCAGCTGTATATTAAAGGTGAAATGTGAGTTCCACAAGTCTAAAATTTAATTCCTGGGTTATCAGTGCTGAGAGGGTCCTTATGGAGACAAACAAGGTAACCGCCATCAGAGAATGGCCCACACCCATCACAGTGAAGAACCTTCCTCAGCTTTGCAAATTTCTTTCAACAATTCCCCTGCAACTTCAGGCTCATAGTAGCATCCCCCACTTCACTAACAAGAATTGATGAAGTGAACTACAATTTGGAATTGCTCCACCTAGCTACAACCACTAGCACCCAATGTTCCACCTACAACACTCCCAGCACCTTTCAACATTGAGGAGCAAACAGCTTACATCGTCAAGCAGATCCTTGACTCACATCGTAAGACGGGTAATCTCCAGTACCTCATTGACATGGAGGGTTATGGCCCAGAAGAACGATGCTGGGTGCCCACTCCAATGCAAAGTATCATTTAGTGTTTTTGTTTCTAACACGCCAAGCCTTATTCACAGTGTTTGGATATTACTTTGGATATTATATACTCTCCACCAGCTACCTGACTCCATCACATGCTACCTGCTGGTTCAACCCGCCTCCTCTCCGTCTGCAGCTGATGCTTGACCACACCCCCCTGCTGCCACAGCTGGGTATCATATGCAGTCAAGGAGGCCTGACAAGGCTATGAGTAAAAAATCCCCGGAGCAGTGATTGATTGTCAATGCTCAGATCATCAGCAGAAAATCAGCTCAAAATCTGCTTGAAGAAATGGGTTGGTTAGCGATTTTCACTCATATATGTACATATATATATATATATATATATATATATATATATATATATATATATATATATATATATACATTTAATAGGTCTGAACAGCTGCTCTTGGTTTGAGCCCTGAGTTTCGCCTGTGAAGACTTGTTGTTAAAAAGGATAAACCAACATGAAGACCAGAGAGCTGTCTATGGGAGAAAAGCAAGCCATTTTGAAGCTGAGAAAAGAGGGAAAATCCATCAGAGCCATTGCAAAAGCATTACAACAATTTGGAATGTCCTGAAAAAGAAAGAAACCACTGGTATACTAACAGCCACACATCAAACAGGTTGGCCAAGTTAAAAAACAGAAGTTGATGAAAGAAACATTGAAACAAAGAGATGTGAAGGAAAAACTCACCAACAACCTCCAAAGGAGTAGAAGTAAGCCACAAAATTTCTGGAACCAAGACCTCTGCCAAAGCTATGGTAAGGCCAAAGTCAGGCTCAATAATCTTTATTGATGATGTAACTCATGACGGTAGCTGCAGAATGAATTCAGAAGTCCACAGAAACATTCGGTCTGCCAATTTACAGAGAAATGCATCCAATCTAACTGGGAGGAAATTCATCATGCAGCAAGACAATGACCCAAAACACACTGCCAGCACAACAAAGGACTTCATCAGGGGATAAGGTTTTAGACTGGCCAAATCAATCACCAGACCTTAACTCAATTCAGCAAGCATTTCACCTCCTGAAGACGAGACTAATGGGAAAAACCCTCCAAAACAAACAACACACACACACAGACACACAAACACACATGTCCCAATTGAATCTCTTCTTTTGTTATCTGCTCCATTTCCTTTCTTGAGTTTGCACACCTGTTTTGTATTTCCCTGTTAGTCACCCTATTGAAGTTCCGTGTTTTCCCTCTTTGGTAGTTGGAGCATTATGCTGATGTCTGTATTTGCTTGCATGTTAGATTTTGGTGACTGTCTGCACTGTGAATAGCTTTTGGTTTCTAGTTTTCCTTGCCTTGCTGTGTCTAGCATTAGGTTAGCCCTTTGTTTTTTTAGTTTTTGGTTCTTTCCAGGTCCTAGTTTGTGCCTCAATTGTGTTTTTCATTAAAGAATTTCTGCATTTGCATCCACCTCCCTGGACTCTCATTGGCCCCCACATGACAGGCCCCCCTTTTCCAGTATATTTCCAAAAGTCTAATTTTATTTACTTAATTATATTTCTTTGTTATTATTTTCTTTATTATTCTCTATTGTAGCACCCATGAGAGTGCTAAAACCAAGAATCTGCAAGGAACCTTGTGCATATGATAAAGTTATTTGAATCTTCGTATCTTCACTATGGAAATAAATTTCTTTTTTATTGTTATTATTTCATGTTATTATACTAATATGTACTGTTAATTTGTACTGTTAATTGATAAATAGATTAATAATACATATTCTATGCATTTAAGACTTACTAAACTTTGCAAAACTTTGCAGAAAAAAATTCCCATTTAATTACTGATGGCAAACTCGCAAATAATCAAATCCTCGAACGTTAAACTCACAAATGTAGAGGGTCGACTGTATTACTTATTAACAAGTGCTTTATGGGGCCAGGTCTTACCCCTTGATATCACTAATAATGATATTTAATTCCATAAATATTTGGGAACTTCAGCCAGCAGCCTATACTTCACTTTAACAACTGTTAAATTCCTCTATTAACTGAGCCATCATATGGGCCTACCCCACCCTAAAGAGATTACTAGATACTAGCATGGAACTTTACACAGATAAAGCAAACACCACAAACTTCCTAGTAAACACATCAGTGGCGTGAGGTGGTGTTTTAAAATGAGGAGGCAGTATGTATATATATACATTACATAAAAAAGAAAGAACAAATATAATTCTATTTTGTATTTTATTATTATTATTTTATTTTATTTAATATTTTTAATACTAATTATACATTTCATAGTGTTTTTATGCATTTTTACATTTATTCCAAAATAATAACTAAAGTAACAATTATTGCAGTAACAATTTGAATAATATTTTGGAAACACTTTACAATAAGGTTTCATTAGTTAACATTAGTTAACTACTTTAGTTAACATGAACTTAGAATGAACAATACTTCTACAGCATTTTTTAATCTTATTTAATATTATTTTCAACATTTATTAACGCATTATTAAAATCAAACGTGTTTGCTAACATTAGTTAATGCACTGTGAACTAACAAGAACTCACAATGAACAACTGTATTTTTATTAACTAACGTTAACAAAGATTAATAAATACTGTAATAAATGTTCATTGTTTGTTGATGTTAGTTAACACATTAACTAATGTTAACAAATGACACCTTATTGTAAAGTGTTACTAATATTTTTTTATTTGTGAACTGATGTTCAGCTATTCTTTTTAACAGTCAACTTATTTACGGGTCATCGTCATAAAAGCTCTGTAAACACAAACACAGTCACGAAGATATATCTTTCATTTCATCAAGCTGAATGCTCACTAAAAACTAACAGTCATCACGCCATTTCAAGTTTTCATTTTTGACGTGACACAAAGCAGTGATATCTAAGCGGGTGAGTTGTTTACTTACTTTATAATTAGTCAGTAACGCCATCATTTTGTCCATTCAGGCCGAGAGCTCGCACGAAAACAAGAGGCAGGATTTATCGAACGAACCTATCACATCCAATCATAACCGATCATATCCAATTATAGCGCGATGGAGGCATTGCCTCCTCTCACGTGACTTCCCCCATTCATTCTCAATTATCCCCCACTAAACCCACGACACGTTATGGGGTCTCTGTTATAAGTCAATGGGCTGAGGGGAGGCAAGCCTCCGCTGTAACTTTACCTGCGCGTGTCGCTGTTGGACAGTGTTACTTTATAAAAACGAGTGACTTTTATACTTTTAATGTCAATATTTGCGTCGTTTTATTTTTGCAATATCGATTATTTTCTCATCCAATTTTTTGAGGAGACACTGCCTCTGTTGCCTCCTCGGAGGAAACGCCCCTGAAACACATACTTGTCCAAGACTTTTCTCAAAAAAAGAGCTGGAAGGAAAAGACATTGACTTATCCGTGTAATACCCAATAAAAAAAAGCAGTTCCATCTGTTTTTGCTGAAATGATACCCTGAAGCTGTGAGAATTAAAAATAAGTAGCATTTCTTATTGTTTGGACTCACAGGGATTGTGCAAAGGTCCGGCACCTCCACATGGCAGTGCCCTTTCTTCTTGTTGTCTGTTCTCTCATTGCAGGAGGGACCTGAGGGAGAGTACACATTGGAATAGTAAGTTTCCCTTTAAGGAAAAAAGTATAGGACAGTTTATTCCAGTGCAATGGAAAAAAAACCCACAATTCACTTTTCTCCTTTCTACTGTTTTTGAATGTAACACAGCTTGATGATTTTTCAGAAATCTCTAGGGGCTCAGGGACAGCAGGTTTTTTCTGAATTGGAGTGATAACTCGCCATGTCAAATAAACATAAAAATACTCATAGATTAGAAGATGATACATGATAGACCACTGATTGACCAAACCAATAACACAACTCCTCACATCCCAAGCACTGCTTAAATTTCATTACTTATTCAGCGCTAATGCGACTCAAACATATTTGTATTGAGAAAGAACACTTTAAGCACTAAAGGTGTGACATCATAGATTGTGCCATCAAATTCCTTTGGTGCTCACATACCTTTGCACTAAAAAAAATCAGTGGCAGTAATTATATTTAAAAACTTCAAAATTCTCCAGGACAATCCTGAGGTAGCTTCCCTTTTTAAGGAACCTCCTCTCATCTCCTACATTTTAGGACATGTTTCTCAGGAATGAATTAGATGATCAGCCTAATGGAACCTGCAGCACTCCTGCATGCAACCATTCTAGATGTTCCATATGAAAAATTATTAATATAGCCACTAAAATCACAGGCCCTAAATCATCACTCCTCATGCATCACTGCAGGCATTGTTTATTGTCGTTGCGCTAAGAGATCAGCTGTATATTGGAGAAACCAGGACAAGACTTTTATTGAGCACATATATACCATCAGAATTTCTCCTTAATATCTAAAATATATGTTTGCTATGTCATTACGGGTTATTGTGTGTAGATTAAAGGGGGAAAAAATTTCATTTTAAATTAAATATATATCACATTAAAATGTGCAAAAACTGAAGATTTTTTCCCCAATGTCTATCCTAAGAAATACAATACCCACTACTACAGTTCAGTACAATCCAATATATGTGAGTGAAGCAGAAAAAAATGTTAGCAGCTATATTTGTAGAATCTGCATGCTCAATGAAGAAATAGACCATCTAAAAACCGAATTGAAACATGGACAGTGTGCTGACCATGATCTCCTTTTCAAATGCCATGGCTTCATCCACCAGATTAATTCGGACATTTTTCTGCTTATAGAAAATAGTAAAAACAAGAAACTTGCTGCTCTCAAGAGTACTTATATACACAACTATACAAAAATATAGTTACCTGCCCTTGCAATATTCACCTGCCTTTGCAAGTCATCAAAATGTTGTCACCTTTTCCAGAGATACAGAATCGCCTTTTACAGAGTGATTTATGTTATCCAAAGGCTTTAATATATACCAGACCCATCCCCAATGAATTCACTGCAATTAACAGTAAAGATTTTTTCATCGTTCCTGCTCATTTTAGTAGAAATAGCCATAATACACAATCCAGATTTCCTGAAGTTAAGGCTAACCCTGTTAACTCTAAATATAACTAAATCTTCCTGGACACCTTTAATTATTTTTCAATTTCCAGTTGTACATTGGAGAAACCAAGAGGAGACTAGCTGACCATTTTGTGGAGCACACTTGAACCATAAGAATAAAGTATTTCTCATTTCCACTGGCATTAAACTTCAACAGTGATCTCATCTGCACTCTCAAAGCTTTGGAACCCCATGGAATGAATGTCATATTTTGACAACAGCTGTTGCATCCTCAACCATTTTGAATATCTAATGGTTAATCAACCTCTTACAACATCGGCGCACTATGCTTGGACTTCTGACAAAAGGCTTAATTAGTACTATGCTTAATTTTTACTACATTCACCATTTGTACAGAAGTAAACTGCAGATACTTCCTGGATTCTTCTTCAGAATTACATTTCTTTTGCTGCAAATTTACCGTCATGACTATAGCCAAGCAACTAACATCTCAGTGCAAAAGGAGGATTGTGCAACTTTAGTGAATCATGTCTTCATGGACCCCGCTTTGTGCACAGACGCTTTGACATGCTGGAACATGTTTGGCCTTGATCCCTTCGTTCCAGTGAAGGGCTAATTCTAATGCTACAGCATACAAAGAAATTGTATAGATTTGTGTGCTTTGTGGCAACAGTTTGGGGAATTCCCACATAAGGACATGTGAGTGTGATGGCATCCACAATGTAAATTTGTGTGTGTGCATGTGCGTGCGTGTGTGTATACTATGGGGTCCAAAAGTCTGAGACCACAGGTCAAAATGATTCTATTTTGCATTCTTTTCTAATCTAATACAACAATTCTCATTACAAATTATAATATTACTGACAACAACTTTGAAAAGTTGAAAGAGTGAAAAGTAGACTCTGAAATATTGACATGAATTTCAGAGTTTCTTAGTACTTGGTATGTCCTCTTTTTGCTTTAATGACAGTGTGCACTTGGGCTGGCATGGATATCACAAATTTGTTATATTAAAAGGGGACCAAAAATAGTGCAGAATATTCAAGATGTTGAACATTTACTTTCTTTGCTTAAAATATTTCAAAATTCTAAAACATTCTGTTTATTATCAATTTAAATGAAAAAAAAAAAAACCCAGATTTTCAATGTGACCTCAAAGGGGACTTGCCACCTGGCAAGTAATTTAGAGCTAGATGTGTGAGGACTCCTCCCAGTGGAAACTGCCTTAGTTGGGAGCAGCTATTATAGAGCTGTTGCCTCTTCTGAGCCTGGAGCAAACACTCCTATGATAAGTGAGTGTGTAGCTTTGTTCCCAGGTTCAGAATGTACTAAACATCATTTATTATTTATTGTGTGCTGGACCATCCTCACAGTTTTCTATAATTGTGTTCAACATACGCCAGAGCTTCCACCCATACAACATCCATCCATTTTCTGTACCGCTTATCCTACACAGGGTCTCAGGGAGCCTGGAGCCTATCCCGGGGATTCGGGGCATAAGGCAGGGGATGGGGTGCCAACCCATTGCAGGGCACAACTGCAATTTAAAGATGCCAATCAGCCTACAGTGCATGTCTTTGGATTGGGGGAGGAAATTGGTGTACCCGGAGGAAACCCCTGAAGCATGGGGAGAACATGCAAACTCCGGGCACACAGGGCAGAAGAGGGAATCGAACCCCCAACTCCGGAGGTGTGAGGCTACAGTGCTAACCACTAAGCCCCCATACAATATCTAAAATTGGGAAAATACTACTGTGGCTTCCACAATGGCTTCCATTTATCCCAAATGCAACTATCCTCATGCACAAACTCATAAATCATGTTATTAAGTGTCTCATTGAATCTCTCCACTAACCCATCGATTTGAGGGTGATGTTATTTGGTTTGCTTTAATTCTCCACCATTCATTAAGTTTGCATATTGTATGTATGGTAAATGATTTAATTTCATATCTTTATTAATATGTTAATAATTTATCCATTAGTTAATTCTTTAATATTAGTTAATCCTTCATTATTTTCTGTAGTTACACATTTATGTTGGTAATCAGTCTAGGACATTTGCTTCTTGTTATTTAGGCTTGTGTGTGAGAAAGCAGGAGGCCTGATTTAAGGCATAGAGGGAGGCCTACTCCATCTGATTTAAGACACCCGTGAGAAATGAAGTTGCGGTCATGTCTTCCTATGCATGATGAATATAATAGGCCTGGGACCTTGAAGAAATAAAGGAATTCTCGCAGTCCTAGTGTTATATTAGACTTTCACCGTATTTCCTTTCCTGTTAATCGTATAGTCATTTATTGTAATTCATGTTAATTTTATCTTTGTTTGACCAATAAGCATGAAGTCCTTTGTCTACCAGGAAACACTAGACCTGTATATTGAACTATTTAATTGCATGTAACACTTTGGTCTTTGGAGATCCTCTCCCTGGCCATGATGACAATAAACCTATTACTTTGAGTCTTTGTGAGTTTAACTATTTATTTGGCTTCAGAAGGTAATATCTTCCACCACATAACGAGCAGCACTCCCAATATCGCACTCAGCAGGTGTTTCAGCTTCATTCTTGGGGGCCCACTGTGAGTACCTGGAGGAAACCCCCGAAGCATGGGAAGAACATGCAAACTCCACACACACAGGGCAGATGCAGCATTTGAACCCCCAACCCAGGAGGTGCAAGGCAAATGTGCTAACCACTAAGAAACCATGCCCCCCTTCTATTGCATTCCTTTCTGTCATCTTTCCTCTGTGGTGAGAACTAGACATCAAGCTAAGTATAAAGTATAAGGTAAAGACGTGAGCTCAGAATAGCAGAAGAGCATCCTTTGCGTAAGGACATTCCTGACCCTTTGTGGGCTAAATCACAGTATGACTTTGTCTGTGTGAAAAATGCTAAACTATTAGATATACATCCAAAGTCATCCTTTTGACCATTTCGAGCTGGCTGTATGAAAAATGCTAAACCATTAGATATACATCCAAAGTCAACGTCTTGCGATCAGAAAATCAAACTTTTGCTGGCATCTCGTGCAAGACTTAAGGGGAGTAAATTCTGCTGTACATCCGACAGCTCCAATTGTTCCAAATCCCTCTAATATTTTGTCAAATATGCCTTCAAATTCCAACTTTTTCTCTGTTATCAATTTGGCAAATTAATTTTTCAATATCCCTGTGCACAAGGACAGCCAGTATTGGTTTGCTTTGACAATTTAAGGACAAAAGCTATCAGTGGTGTTTTATGCTGCAGGGTTTCTGTAACTCTCCAACTTTTTTCTCTCAAGAGCTTCGAAAAAATTTAGAATCATTTCAGCCACCAGGTGGCAGCACTCTCATAATTTATATAGATGATGTGCTCCTTTGTTCTGAGACTAGGGAACAATGTGAAATGGACACCAAAACGCTGTTAACGTTCTTAGCTGAGAATGGCCATAAATGTTCCAAATCTAAACTGCAGTTGGTCCAACCTAAAGTAAAATATTTTGGACATGTCCTAACACCTGAAGGGTGACAAAGTGACTCAGATAGGATTGCTAACATTCTCAATTCACCAAAGCCCACAACAAAATGACAGATGATCAGTTGGCTCGGCATGCTTAATTATTGCCAACCTTGGATTATTGATTTCGCAACAATTTTCCAGCCGTTACAAGCCATAATTTGGCATTGAATGACCATTTCCAATGGTCAGCAGAGGCCGGCACTGCTTTTGAACTACTAAAAACAGTCCACTCCATGTCTGAATAATCCAAATTATAATGAAAATAATAGGTTCAAGTCTGCTGTATTGACACAAACCACGGAGAAAAAACAAGCCTGTTGCATATTATTGTAAGCATTTAGATCCAGTGATTTGAGATCACCCTCCATGTGTGAGATCATTGGCAGCTATGGCCGAAGCCATCCTGTCTAGTTCTGATGTTGTAGCAGTGCACAAATTTCTGTACCACATCGGTGTTGACTATTTGACTGTTTTGGACATTATATCTAAACCACGTTCAGACTTAACTGGTCAACCTGACCTGAATGCTGACTTTGTGTTTTATGCGGACAGGTGATTCTTGTGGCTAGCAGATGGTACTCTTTCTACTGCATATGCAATTGTTGGTGATTTTGGTGTGGTTGAGTCTTACAAACTCCTTCACATCTCTCAGCACAAGCAGCTAAATTATTTGCATTCACGAGAGCATTCAGAGGGCCATTCTCTCACCGTCTACACTGATAGCACTTATGGGTTCTCTGTTACAGGCAAACTTTGGAAACACAGAGGTTTTTTGACATCTTCAGAAAAACCAACCACTCATTCCACATTGATTTCCAATTTATTGGATGCAATTACACTCCTGTCTTTTTTGCTGTTTGTAAATGTATGGCTCACACTAATAACTCCTGTTTCTGTAGGTAACGCCCATGCTGATTCAGTGGTGAAGGACACAGCATTGCATGCTTTCCTACCAGCACTGCAGATGTCCAAGTCCACAGATCCCAACCATGTTATCTGTGATCTTTTTCGCTGACTAACCCTGACAATCTCGTTAAATTACAGCAATGTGCAATGGCTAAAGAACTGCAATGTTGGAAATCTAACTGTGTTAAAGATACCTCCACAGGTTCTTGGTGTGATTCTGATAGACATCCAGTACTTCCATCTACGTGCTTTCCCTTTTTGGCAAAATTGATGCGTGGGTCAGACCATGTATCAAAGGAGGGCATGCTGGCAGAATTTGGTTTGCACCTGACTTCTCAGTATCTGCTGACCATTTTTGCAGATCCTTTGTAATTTGTATTTGGCAAACATAGGTAAAAGACCACAGGGAGTACAATTAGCACATCCCACTTCAGACTTTCCATTTAAACATATGTTGGATTTCATGGAATTGACACCCTGTCAGAGTTATTGATAGTGTCTAACTGTGATTGATATGTTCAGTAAATACCCAGAATGTTTGCCATGTAGGAAACAGGATGCATAAGCCATAGCAAAGAGTTTGCTCAGGGAATTGATCCCTCAATCTGGCGTCCTGCAGGGGCAGTAGAACATTTGAATGAGACCATTAAGCAAAAATTATCAAAGGTAACAGCAGACACAGGTCTAAACTGGGTGCAAGCACTGCCAACTGTCTTTGTGTATATCAGGGGCAGACAAAACTGCCAAACAGGATTAAGCCCAATAGAAGTAGTGTGTGGTTTTGCACTTCGGATTCCTATCCTTTCTTCTTATAGGCATGGTGAAGGGTCTCTGCAGCAAATAGATGACTGCATGATAAAATACAAGTGGATTGTGCAAAGCTTGCAGTCTAGCCGTTCACAGGTCAAGGCAGCATTGCCAACAGGTGCTGAGGGTCCTCTACACTCTCTAAAGGTTGATGACTGGATTGTGGTCAAGAGTCATCGCAGGAAGGTGTGGCATAAATCAAGGTGGGACTGAGCCTGGCAAGTGATGCTGACAACCACGTCTGCTGTTTGTGATGCTGAGAGAGTGACATGGATTCATGCCTCACACTGCAGGAAGGTTGCTCCATCTTGTGTAACCGAAAACAATGAGTGAAAGCTCAAGAGCGTTCCCGCACTGAGGGGAACCAACAAGGGAGTAAAGCGCAAGAGCATCCCCGAACCGAGGGGGACCAACATTGCAGCTAAAAAAGAAGAATTTGTCTACCTAAATTTCACTGCATATCCATATGTATTATTTTCCTTGCTCATTTGTTTGATGTTCCTATGAACTGTTAGACTGAATATTATAATTGTAGCAGGAAAAAGAATAAGTTAACCAATACATCTAAATGCAGACCAATTTCAATTCTATTTAATTGGTTTAATAAATTATTTTTAGTTTCCTTTCCTATGCCACGAAGAAATCATGGTAAAAAGGGGCAAAAACAAAGATTGAACATACAGGACCAGTTGATATCATTGTTTAACATCTTTTGCAAACAAGGTGGGACCTAGCCCAGAATTTAGAATACAAACACAGACCAAATAAGTATGAAATTAAATGTGTGGATATGTCCAAAAGAGGGAATATGCTAAATTTATATATATATATATATTATATATATATATATATATATATATATATAGGTCCATAAATATTGGGACAGTGACACAGTTTTGGTAATTTTGCCTCTGTACACCACCACAGTGGATTTGAAATGAAGCAGTCAAGATGTGACTGAAGCGTAGACTTTCAGCTTTAATTCAAGGGGTTTAACAAAAATATTGCATTAACCGTTTAGGAATTCCTCCATTTTCACAGGCTCAAAGTAATGGGACAAACTAATATAATCATAAATATTAGGAATATTTTTATTACTTGGAGGTAAATCCTTTGCAGTCAATGACTACCTGAAGTCTGGACCCCATGGACATCACCAAATGCTGAGTTTCCTCCCTTGAGATGATTTGCCAGGTCTTTACTGCAGCCATCTTCAGTTGCTGCTTGTTTGTGGGTCATTCTGCCTTCAGATTTGTCTTCAGTAAGTGAAAAGCAGCTCAGTTGGGTTGAGGTCAGGTGACTGACTCGGCCATTTAAGAACATTTAATTTCCAAGCTCTTGGGCTGCTTTCACAGTATGTTTTGGGTTGTTATCCATCTGTACTGTGAAGCGCTGTCCTATCAGTTTTGCAGCATTTGACTGAATCTGAGCAGAAAGTATAGCTCTGTACACTTCAGAATTCATCCTGCTACTTCTATCAACAGCCACATTATCAATAAACCCCAGTGACCCAGTTCCATTGGCAGCCAAACATGCCCATGCCATAACACTGCCTCCACATGTTTGACGGATGATGTGGTATGCTTTGGATCATGAGCCCTTCCTTTCCTTCTCCATACTTTTCTCTTCCCATCATTCTGGTACAAGTTAATCTTGCATCAGAACTGGTCAGGCTTTTTTTAGAGGTTTTTAGCAAAGTCTAATCTGGCCTTTGTGTTCTTGAGTGTTACCAGCGGTTTGCATCTTGAGGTAAACCGTCTGTATTTACATTCATGAAGGTGGCTCTTGATTGTAGACTTTGACAATGATAGGCCTACCTCCTCCAGAGTGTTCCTGACTTGGCTAGATGTTGTGAAGGGGTTGTTCTTCAATAAGAAAAGAATTCTGCAATCATCCACTTTAGTTGTTTTCTGTGGTCTCCCAGGCCTTTTGGTGTTGCTGAGCTCACCAGTGCATTCCTTCTTTTTAAGAATGTACCAAATTGTTGATTTGGCCCTCCTAAAGTTTCTGCTATCTCTCTGATAGGTCTGTTTTGTTTTTTCAGCCTAGCGATGGCCTCCTTCACTTGCATCAACACCTCTTTGGACGGCATATTGAGAGTTCCCATGAACAGCTACCAAATGCAAATTCAACACTTGGAATCAGCTCCAGACCTTTTATCTCCTTAATTTATCATGATATAAGGAGGAAACAGGCCACAGCTGGCCATGAAACTGCTTATCAGTCAATTGTCCCATTACTTTTGAGCCTGTGAAAATGGAGGAACTCTGTAAAAAATGGCTGTAATTCCTAAATGGTTAATGCAATATTTTTGTTAAACCCCTTGAATTAAAGCTGAAAGTCTACGCTTCAGTCACATCTTGACTGCTTCATTTCAAATCCACTGTGGTGGTGTACAGAGGCAAAATTACCAAAACTGTGTCACTGTCCCAATATTTATGGACCTGACTGTGTATATATATATATATATATATATATATATATACACTATATTACCAAAAGTATTCGGTCACCTGCCTTGACTCACATATGAACTTAAGTGCCATCCCATTCCTAACCCATAGGGTTCAATATGATGTCGGTCCACCTTTTGCAGCTATTACAGCTTCAACTCTTCTGGGAAGGCTGTCCACAAGGTTGAGGAGTGTGTTTATAGGAATTTTTGACCATTCTTCCAAAAGCGCATTGGTGAGGTCACACACTGATGTTGGTCGAGAAGGCCTGGCTCTCAGTCTCCGCTCTAATTCATCCCAAAGGTGTTCTATCGGGTTCAGGTCAGGACTCTGTGCAGGCCAGTCAAGTTCATCCACACCAGACTCTGTCATCCATGTCTTTATGGACCTTGCTTTGTGCTCTGGTGCACAGTCATGTTGGAAGAGGAAGGGGCCCGCTCCAAACTGTTCCCACAAAGTTGGGAGCATGGAATTGTTTTGGTATGAAAATGTTTTGGTATCCTGAAGCATTCAAAGTTCCTTTCACTGGAACTAAGGGGCCAAGCCCAACTCCTGAAAAACAACCCCACACCATAATTCCTCCTCCACCAAATTTCACACTCGGCACAATGCAGTCCGAAATGTACCGTTCTCCTGGCAACCTCCAAACCCAGACTCGTCCATCAGATTGCCAGATGGAAAAGCGTGATTCATCACTCCAGAGAACGCGTCTCCACTGCTCTAGAGTCCAGTGGCGGTGTGCTTTACACCACTGCATCCGACGCTTTGCATTGCACTTGGTGATGTGTGGCTTGGATGCAGCTGCTCGGCCATGGAAACCCATTCCATGAAGCTCTCTGCGTACTGTACTTGGGCTAATCTGAAGGTCACATGAAGTTTGGAGCTCTGTAGCAATTGACTGTGAAGAAAGTCGACGCCCTCTTTGCACTATGCGCTTCAGCATCCGCTGACCCCTCTCCGTCAGTTTACGTGGCCTACCACTTCGTGGCTGAGTTGCTGTTGTTCCCAAACTCTTCCATTTTGTTATGATAAAGCTGACAGTTGACTATGGAATATTTAGGAGCGAGGAAATTTCACGACTGGATTTGTTGCACAGGTGGCATCCTATGACAGTTCCACGCTGGAATTCACTGAGCTCCTGAGAGCGGCCCATTCTTTCACAAATGTTCGTAAAAACAATCTGCATGCCTAAGTGCTTGATTTTATACACCTGTGGCAAGGCCAAGTGATTAGGACACCTGATTCTGATCATTTGGATGGGTGACCGAATACTTTTGGTAATATAGTGTATATATATATATATATATATATATATATATATATATATATATATATATATATATACATATATGTACAGTACCAGTCAAAAGTTTGGACACACCTTCTTATTCAATGGTCTTTCTTTATTTTTATTGTTTTCAACATTGTATATTAACACTGAAGACATCCAAACTATGAAAGAACATGTATGGAATTATGTAGTAAACAAAAACACGTTAAATAACCCAGAATATGTTTTATATTTTCGATTCTTCAAAGTAGCCACCTTTTGCTTTGATGACAGCTTTGCACACTCTTGGCATTCTCTCAGTCAGCCTCATGAGGTAGTCACCTGAAATGGTTTTTCAACAATCTTGAAGGAGTGTCCAGAGGTGTTGATTTGTTGGCTGCTTTTCCTTCACTCTCCGGTCCAAGTCACGCCAAATCATCTCAATTGGATTTAGATCGGGTGATTGTGGAGGCCAGGTCATCTGATGCAGCAGTCCATCACTCTCCTTCTTGGACAAATAGCTCTTACATAACCTAGAGGTGTGTTTGGGGTCATTGTCCTGTTGGCCCCACTAAGTGCAAACCAGATGGGATGGCATGTCTCTGCAAAATGCTGTGGTAGCCATGCTGGTTAAGTATGCCCTCAATTTTGACTAAATCACCAACAGTTTCACCAGCAAAGCACCCCCACACCGTGACACCTCATCTTCCATGCTTCACAGTGGGAACCACACATTCAGGAACCGTCCGTTCACCCTCTCTACGTCTAACAAAGACACGGCGGTTAGAACCTAAAATCTCAAATTTGGACTCATCAAACCAAAGGACAGTTTTCCACTGATCTAACATCCATTCCTTGTGTTTCTTGGCCCAAGCAAGTCTCTTCTTCTTGTTGTTCTTCCAAGGTAATGGTTTCTTTGCCGCAATTCGACCATGAAGGCCTGACTCATGCAGTCTCCTCTAAACAGTGGATGTTGAAATATGTCTGCCATTTGAACTCCTAAAAGTATTTATGTGGGCTGTAATCTGAGGTGCTGTAAATCGGCGGTTTGCGAGGCTGGTAATTCTAATAAACTTATCCTCTGCAGCAGATGTAGCTCTTGGTCTTCCTTTCCTGGGACGGTCCTCATGAGAGCCAGTTTCATCATAGTGTTTGATGGTTTTGGCGACAGCACTTGGGGATACATTCAAAGTTCTTGAGATTTTTCAGATTGACTGACCTTCCTTTCTTAAAGTAATGATGGACTGTCTTTTCTCGTTACTTAACTGATGAGAGAAGGGTGCCAAGCTGTCATCAAAGCTAAATGTAGTTACTTTGGACAATATATAAAACATATTCTGGGTTGTTTAACACTTTTTTTGTTTACTACATAATTACATACGTGTTCTTTCATTTGGATGTCTTCAGTATTAATGTACAATGTTGAAAAAAAAAAAAAAAAAAAAAAAACACTGAAGGAGAAGGTGTGTCCAAACTTTTGACGGGTACTATATATATATATATATATATATATATATATATATATATATATATATATATGTATACACACACATACAAATATATACTATTTTGCATATAACACTTTGGTCTTTCGAGTTCTTCTCCCCAGCTGTGATGGGAATAAACATATTACTTTGGAGTCAACTTTGTCTCTGTGAGTCTCTGTGACAAATGGCAAGACAAATGGCTAGAGGAGGTGGTACCTCAAACTGCTGGAGGTCCCACTGTCTCACCACTCACCCCCACCTAGTTAGTGTCATGCGATGTACCCAGAAGAGTGTCAGTAGCCAAGGCATGGCAGACATTACACTGCTTTAATTGCCAGGACCCAATTGCCTGAACCCACTCAGTCCTAAATGTGCAGCTAACTGACTAAGCTATTAGGTTTCCTAAATTACTGGGTGGGAAAGATGGGGAATAAATGCCACCTTTATGCTATATGTTTGTCCCTTATATTCAATTTTGACCAGCATCATAGAATATTTGTGCACATCTCTGAGTATGTACCTGACCTTCACCTCTCCAATGCCTTGTCTTGAATCAGGTTTGGTAGATCAGGATCGGCACACTGCCTGAATCCATCAAGGCCTGATGTATACCCCACTGAGTACTAACTATTGTTATGCAATTTATATAACATATTATTATTATTATTATTATTATTATCATTATTATTATTATTATTATTATTATTATTACAGTGCTTGAAAAGCACTGTATTTTGTACTCCAGAAGTGTTCCTCATACTTATTATTATTATTGTTGTCACATCAATGCTGGAATCGATGTTACACTGCAACCCTCAAGAGGCATCACAGCCTACATACATGGCTGCCAAGAGCCACAGTTCCCACACTTCATGGCCTACAGAAATGGCCTTCATGGACTATAGCTCCCAACCCACATGATCATATTATATAATATATATATGTAACATGAATGATAGGTTATCACTCATTCATAGGTATTTGGAATCTAAGACTAACAATAAACACAGCCGGTCGATCTTACTGTACCAAGATTGTTAATAGGACCCTTCTGAATTAAAATTTTGTTCACTGATCTACCCTCTTCTTTAATTTTCCATCTCTCCTCATAAGTATAACCATCAAAAACTTTTCTAAAATAAGGCAACATTAGCAGCCATAGTCTGCCATTTCATCCAGAAAAAAGCAGCTAAGCTGCTAGCTGAAGAAGGAGGTGACAGCTTACTAGCTAGATTTATAAACAAAAAATAGTGCATATAATCAAACAGAACTTTATACTTACAGTTTATTTAGGATATTTACAAATTACACCTACAGCAGGCTCTAAGCGATTGCATCTGGGACAGATATGTTTACGTTTGACATGTCAGTCATACATTCCCGAGTTTAATGACTGAACAGTGCAATATTGCTGTGAGCTATTTGATCATTTTATTCACTAAAATATTGAATTCGACCAAGATTGATGAATATTGTAGACACTTTGGAAAACATTTCATTGCTGCATTTTAATGAAGTTTTAGGGGAAGCCTGGATTCCCATGCAGTCTTTGTGATGCCTTTCCCATGATATGGAGTAATTTTGACTTGTTATTTCTAGTGTTATACTGCTGACTACTGGTGCTTTTTGGTACTGCTGCCTGTATAGTAAGAGACGTTCATTGTTTACATTCAGTTCATAACAATTGTTGGCTAACACAAATGTTGCTGTCTTGGTGATATATTCTTATATGCAGAGCCTTGGAGACTATTATATAATATATTATATAACTATTGTCAATTATATAAATTGCAGACAAAGAATAAGATAAATAACAAGGTAGAATGTTGCTGTAAAACTGTCATCTTTGGTAAAATACAGTAGGCTAAGAGAACATTAGCATATGCGAGTTAGCATGTTAGCATAAGCTGATTCTCATGTCAGTTATCAGTTTAGTCTAAACAAATGTCATGTATATTGATGTGTATTTGTATTCTGTTTGTATTTTTCATTTTACAACTAAATCATTGTTTCTGTAAAATTAAAAAAGTCATGCCTTGGTCTTTATTGGGGAATGAGAAGTTGTTCACTAGCTGTGCAGCATAGAAACGGACTGGGAGGGCAGCATAGTAAAAAGACAAGATCACAGTGGGCTACTGCAAGCACAAGAGAATATACCAACCAACCATGAGTCTTCACTCAGGAAAACAGTATCAACTCACATCACAGACACTACAAGAGGATGGTGATTACAGAACAAAGAATGGAAGAGTCAGATGAAAGTAAACAACCACATAGTACTGACAATGAATCCATGCATTCTAGATTATCAAGAAATAGCAAACAGTCATCAACAAGTTCTGCTGCAATAAGAGCTCGTGAGAAGGCAGAGGCAGCTCAAGCTCAGCTGTCCTTTGCTGAACAGGAAAATCCACAGTGATGAGAGAGAAAGCTTTACATCTTATCCACAGCCAAAAAGCTGTTGCTGCTGCCAATGCAGAGGCAGCTGTTTATGAAGAAGCAGAGAACATCAAAAGTGGTGAATTCTCTAGGGAGCCACAAGCCCAAGAGGCGCTTCTGAGTGCAGCCCATAGCACAAGTGAGTATGTCCAACAGCATTTACAGCTTTACCAATGGCAAATGCCATTTCATATGGACTCATTGCCCACACATTATCTAGCTCCTCTTCATGGTGGTCAAGGTGTTGTTCAACCTAGAACTAATGAGCCTAAAGTTAAAATAGAGGGGCTATTAAGAAACATCTCTCCAAGCCAGATGTACTTTAATGAACAGTCACAAAGTGTGGCAAAGAACGGTTACTGTAATGGTTACGGTTGTTGAGAAACCATTATCTGACTGTAGCTCTGCCTCTTTTGCATGACCACACCCCAAACTTTGCAAATGAACTCACAATCTTGTCCTGTATATATATACGTTTCAAGTTTTGTGCAAATCCATGCAAAATGTCATGAGTTAGAGCTGTTTAAGTAAGTTATGCTCTGTCTCATTAGAATTGATTGCCATCAAAGAGTTCCCGAGAAACAGTTTTCTGAACTTAACTCCGTCCCTATTGATGAACACACCCAAAACTCAGCAGACTTCCTCATGACTTTGTCATGAAGGGGCCTTTCAAGTTTTGTTCAAGTGAATACAAAGATTCAAGTGCATACAAAGAACACAAAGTTGTTTGAGTGAATTAGACTCTGCCCCATTAGAATTGCTTGATAGGGAGTGGCCATATTGTTCATAAATCTCATGTTTTTGACCACTGTGGATGGAGAACCTCACCTGAGCCATTTGACATCAGGTTTGTGAAGATGGGACAAAAATTCTAGGACTAGTTCTCAAAAGTAGGTTTTTCATATTATGCAAATTAGAAAAAAATCTTAGTGGGCAGGGCTAAATGTTCCAGAAAGCACATTTTTGTTGCATAAGTGACTGAATCAAAAGAAAAAAGAATATTCCCTGTCCACCTTATTTTTCTGGTTTGCTAGAGAGAGACTTACCATTCAAGTTTCATAATGATTTAACACCATCAACAGCTGATTGGTCAACGCTGGCCATGTTTTCTTAGTGACCAGGTTGTCATTAACAGTACTACCAATTAGGATAAAGATGTAGAATATCCAGTTTCAGCTCAATTGGACTTATGGTTCCTAAGAAACATTTCTGAACTTAATTCCACCCAATTGATAATCACATCCAAAACGCAGGCTCCTGAAGGAGCCTGTCAAGATTTGTTCAAGTGCATACAAAGAATCATAAGTTACGGCTGTTTCAGTGAATTAGACTCTGCCCCATTAGAATTGATTGATAGATGGCATAAATCTCAACATGCTTTTAACCAGTATGGAGAGAGAAACTCATTTGACCCCAACTTTGTGAAGATGGGACAAAAATTCTAGTTCCCAAAATTAGGCTTTGCAAATTAGCAAAAAATCGAAGTGGGGGAGCTAAGTGGTTCAAATTGCAAATTTGTTCAGAAGTAGCGAAGGAATCAGTAAAGAAAAGAATTTTGTCTCTAGCCCTCACAGTACTTGAGACATGGCCAAAAAACTAAAATGTGGTGCTATGCTGCTCTTTAGCATCACCATTAGGCTGATCGGATTCTTCTCTCTTGCCTGAGTAGAGGGAGTGAATAATACAATACTTGCCAAGCTTCATGTCTATAGCACAAACATTTTGGTCTGCATGTCCTTCAAAATATTTTTTCCATTCATTCATAAAAGAAAAAAATGACTTCGAATGGAACCGCATGACCAATTAAAAAGCTGTATACAAGCACCCCTTTCCCAACCAGACCAAACAATATGGCATTGGTCCCATTAAAATATCTCAGAAATAGCGGGTTGAGGAGATATATGCATTTTTTGTGATAAAGCGCCCCATATTGGCCAATTCTTATGAAATTTGAGGGATGGCCAGAGAGTGTCCTACTGACTATGTATTGTAATGTTCATAGAAATTTGACTTTGCATACAGAAGATATGGCATCCAGACTTTGCATACAGAAGATATGGCTCTTTTAGTACATACATGCAATGGCCTAAAATTTCATAGACCTATAAATATATAAAATTACTTTAGTATATTTTTGTCAGCAGACTCTCTAATTGTTAGATTTCATATTTTATGCTGATAGGATGAACAGCCTAGGACTAGTTTAAAAAAGAAGGGTTTTCTAAGAAAATTTAATATGGCAGAAAGTTATTAAATTCTGCTGAAGTTTTAGTCCATTCCATATTGTTGTAAATATATCAACCAAAAGGTAAATTCATTTATTATAGCACCCCCTATATTCAGGTTGATATTTCTTATTTTATTTGGCTGAGTAGGGAGTGGGATGCAAGTACCAAATTTGGTGGGTATTTGTCAATGATAACCCTGTCTTATAGCTGTTTAATTAAATTAGCCTCCAACTTGAAAGAATTGATTGACAGGTGGTGGCCATATTGTTTATAATTGTCAAAAAGTTTTTAACCATTACTGAGGGTCACATTCTGCTGAGTAGTTTGACCACAAAATCCTAGGACAAGTTCTCAAAAGTATGTTTTGCATATTAAGCAAATTATTTAAAAAACTGACTGGACAGAACTAAATGTTCCAAATGGCAAATTGTTATAGAGTAAGGAGCATGGGGAAAACAAAGTTAACCTTATTTTACAAAAGAGTGCAAAACATTAATAGCGCCCCTCCAGAGGCCAAATAGAGTAAGACTATATCAGCAATTAGAGGGTCCTTAGAGGGACCACACTTCCTAGTTTTGCAACAATAGCTCACTACTTACTGGCTGAGTAGGGGCAGGGAGCACTACATACTGAACAAATTGAGAACATACTGAGAAGATACATAATGAGAAGTAGAAGAAGATAAATCCTAACTAGAACAACAGGGTTCAAAGCACTATGTGCTTGGCCCCCTAATAATAATATTTATAATAATAATAAGAAGAAGAAGAAGAAGAAGAAGAATTGATTGACATATGGTGGTCATATTGTTTACAAATCTCAACATGTTTTTGACAATTATTGAGAATCATAGTATGCTTAGTAGTTTCCCACCAAAATTGTGAAGATGATCCAAAATCCTAGGACTAATTTGCAAATTTTATGCAAATTATCACAGGGTTAATTGGGCAGCACTAAGTGTCTTAAAATGGATTTCTTTAGAGTGTGAGGAAAAAATTAACCTCAAAAATGCATGTTTTTGTGTGCACAAATATGAATAGTACCCCCCAGTATTCAATTTGCATGAGATTGCATCAGATAGTAGGGGGTCCCTACCCAAACCTGCCACTCAAGTTTTGTGATGATAGCTCAATGGCAACCCAGTCAAATCTCTGTTGAAAACTGATTGTCCAATGTTGGCCATATTTTTTATGTAAACAGGTCATCATATAAAATCCACTTGCAGTTTAGCACATATATGCAAGCTACCAAATTTCTGCTCAAACTGACTTTCGGTTCCTGCCAAAGAGATATCTGACTTTAGATCCACCCCCTTTGCAGGAGCATGCCCCAAACTTTGCAGATGACCTCAGAATCATTTCCTCTATATGCCTTTTGAGTTTCATGTGAATACACTTACGCACTCATGAATTATAGCTGCTTGAGTAAAATTGATTGCTCTGTGGTGGCCATATTGTTAATAAATATATAAACAAAATGTTTTTAATAATTATTGAGATTCATAACCTGTTGAGTAGTTTGACTTACGGACTTATGGTTCTTGACATATTGGACATTACATTTACATTAAATGTAAACGCTTGCACTATAGTACCACCATTTGGTCGATTGGGACCATCTCGCTTGCCTGAGTATTGGGAAGGAGTACTATCTATTATCCAAGTTACATGTCTCTATGATTTGAGAATTAGGCTGCCCATCGCGTTTTAACAAGGAATCAGAATAAGAATAATAAGAAAAATCCTAACAATTCCAATAGGGATACAAACAGCTCAGATAAGAAAAATCCACACAAAAACAATAGTGTTCCAGCTCAGAACCCTATTCTGTGCTTGGACCCCTATTAATGATGATGAAATAAGCAAGCAAGCAAGCACGAAAGAAAGAAAGAAAGATCTTAACAATTAGAATAGGGTTCCAGCACCTGTGGTGATTGGATTCCTAAATATCCACCTCAGCATTAATGACCCACTTATTCTGCTGAAAAACGAGAGAGGGAGTGAGCACCACACATTCAATTCTTCCCTTATCTTCTTAATTAAGGTAAAATAGTTTACATTAACAGATTGCAAAAAGCGGGGGAGTTCTAAAAATGCCCAAATACTTAAAACCGTCTACAGCTAACCTAAATGTGAATATACTGTCATGGGGGAAAAAGTACACCCTCCTTCAGTTCTAAGTTTTTATTTATCAAGGTCTAAAGAACAACATTAATCTCAGATGACAACAATAAAACATATCGGATTTCAATATGTAGTAATTTTTCCCCAAAAAGTAAACCAACAATTAGAAACCAGGTGGGAAAAAGTACACCCTTCCTACTTCCATAATCATTATGAGAGTAATTAGCAGCCAGGTGTTACTAATGAAATGAACAATATTAGTTAACCATCAGGAAGTGTGACTATAAAAGCAGAACTTTTGACAGTTTGGTGTTCTGGAGCACCAGTACACCCAACTACATCATGCCAAGAAACAGGACATCAGCCATGATCTCAGAGGCACAACTGTTGCTGTTCATCAATCTGGGAAGGGTTATAAGGCCATCTCAAAACAAATTGAACCATATAATTCTACAGTGAGAAGGACTGTTTACAAATTTTGAGCCTTCAAGACAGGTTGCCAATCTGTCCAAGAGTAGGTGTCCCAGCAAATTCAGTCCAAGCTTAGACCGTTTAATGCTCAGAGATATAAAGGTGTACTTTCTTTTTCTAACGAGTGTAGGAGTGTAGTACAGAAGCTAAAGAGAATATATTAAGAGGAAGTGCCAGAGATTTGGACAGATTAATTTAATATAACCATTTAACATAACCAGAAACACTATTATCCTCTGAAATAATTTGTATCCTGTGAATAAATTGTTCCACTCAACTCTATGAAATGCTTGTCTGCATCTAATGATACAATAAATAGGTTGTGATTATTGACTACAGTCTTTCATTTGAAGCTCATGTAGATAATATTCCTAGGATAGTCTTTTTCTTATTGCTAAGATAAGAAATGTAATGTCACTACATTATGCAGAAAAAATAGTTCATGCTTTTGATACCTCTAGGTTGTATTATTGCAATGCCTTGCTGGCTGGATGTTCCAGTAGGTGCATAAACAAGCTCCAGTTAGTCCAGAATGCAGCAGTGAGAGTCCTTACTAGAGCCAGAAGATATGAAGATATTTTTTTCTTAGGTAAAGGAGCAGATCTGAAGGGTTCATGGGCATAGAGTGTTTTGGTGAACTGGGATGTATGGATGCTGTCAACCAAACCCCCCCCCCCCCCCCCCCCCCCACACACACACACACACACACACACACACTCTGACCACACTGTACACTGTCTTATGTGACAATGAGCATACCTAATAATCTGTGTCTCTCTCTCTCTGTTGAATTATACATGCTAATCCTCAGATATCAGTGATCTTGTCCCTTCTGCTCTCCGGACCTGCCTGATCCATCTTGATGCCTTACTTCTGGTTAGAGTTCTTATCACCAGAATACCACTCACGCAGATGAGGATGGGTTTCCTTTTGAGTCTGGTTCCTCTCAAGGTTTTTGACAAGTATGCTCCACGTATAGGCTCTTTTGTTCTTTGTATCTTGGCAAGAACTGGCCAATGGGGAGTGCTTGGTCCCCGGAGATCACCACTTGTGTCTATTTTTATTATTTATTTATTAATTTATTATTGTTTTCCATTAAAACAGATCATGGAGACCAAACAGTAGTTCTTACAAATGTGAGATTTGGTCAGTAGGTAGTACTCCTTCCTGCTACTCAGGCATGACAGATGAGGTTAATTAGCCTAATGCTGGCACTATAGCAGAGTGTTTTACATTTTGGCTCAGATAAAATCTCAGAAAAATCATACAGAGAAATTTCATTTTGCCACTTATTCCTTGGGTTCTCTCTAAATAAGTCTCCAGAACCATTTACCTCTGCCCACTTAGATTTATAGCAAATTTGCATAAATTAATACGCAAAATCTACTTTTGAGAATTTGTCCTAACCTAGATTTTTGTCCTAGCGTCACACAATTGGTGGCATACTACTCAGGGTAGTTTGCCCTTCAATAATTCTTAAAACCATGGCCACATTTTTAAAAAAAAATGGCCACAACATGGGAATCAAGTCTAGTGAGGCAGAGCCTAATTTATGATAATTTGCTTAATATGCAAAATCTGCTTTTGAGAATTTGTCCAAAGATTTTTGCTATATCTTCACAATGCTGGTGTCACATTACTCAGCAAAGCTTCAACCTCAGTAATTACTTAGTCATCAATAAACACCAGTGAGCCCGTTCCATTGGCAGCCATACATGCCCATGCCAAAACACTGCCTCCACCATGTATGACACATGATGTGGTATACTTTGGATCATGAGCTGCTCCTTTCTTTCACCATATTTTTCTCTTCCCATCATTCTGGTACAAGTTAATCTTGGTTTCGTCAGTCCAAAGAATCTTATTCCAGAACATGGGAGGCTTTTTTAGATGTTTTCTGGCAAAGTCTAATCTGGCTTTCCTGTTCTTGAATGTTACCAGTGGTTTGCACCTTGTTGTAAACCCTCTGTATTTACATCCATGAAGGTGTCTCTTGATTGTAGATTTTGACAATGATAAGCCTACCTTTTCCAGAGTATTCTTGACTTCTGTTGATGTTGTGAAGGGGTTTTTCTTCACCAAGGAAAGGATTCTGTGATCATTCACTTTAGTTGTCTTCCATGGTCTTCCAGGCCTTTCGATGTTGTTGAGCTCACCAGTGCTTTCTTTCTTTTTAAGAATGTACCCAACTGATGATTTGGCCACACTTAACGATTTTGCTATCTCTCTTATAGATTTATGTTGTTTTTTCAGCGTAATGATGGCCTCCTTCACTTGCATTGAGATCTCCTTGGACTTCATATTGGTAGCTCCAGTCAAACAGCTGCCAAATGCCAACTCAATACCTGATATCAACTCCAGACCTTTTATCTGCTTCATTTGTCTTGAAGTAACAAGGGAATGGACCACACCTGGTCAGTTAACTTCTTGTCAGTCAATTGTCCAAATACCTTTGAGCCCCTGAAAATGGAAGTACTTTGCTTAAAATGGCTGTAATTCCTAAATGGTAAATGCCATATTTTTGTGGAACCTCTTAAAATAAAGTTAAAAGTCTACACTTCGATCACATCTTGATTGTTTTATATCAAATCCATTGTGGTGGTATATAAAGGAAAAATCACAAAAACTCTGTCATTGTCCAAATACTTCTGGACCTGACTGTATATGTTATACGCACACTGTAATATATATTAAGCTTCCTTCTGATTAGTTTAACTTTTTGGACTATTAAGTAAGCATACTTTGAGGCATTTTGGTTTACACTCACAAGCTTTGTGCTCTATATGTGACTACCTCTGGTGGTGCTGCCTAGTGTTTAACAAGAGGTAGAGCGAATAATGAATATTAAATTAAAATATTGCGATGCACCTCAGAGAAGCTAAATTCATCTCACCAGTATTTTGTATTATGAAATTCAAGACAACGAAATTCCCCCATGCCTACTTTACATGGTTATTATTATTCTATTTAACAGATTATTAGGCTACATGTAAATGTAATCAATCAGTATAGAGTAAAGCAGTTGAGGCCAATCTGAATGAAATTTTTATCTGTTTGAACAAAGTGAGTTAATATTCTTTTAATAATCCTTTAAATCAAATAACTTTCAAAATTGCAATCAGTGTTTGTGTTCTGCACATTTGTATTTTAATTACAATGCACTCCTTCTACAATAAAATGGTGATATAAGAACACAGTTCATCTGAGAGATTTTTTGTGAAGTTGGATTTGTGATGCAATGGGCATCAAACTAATATTCTGAAAATGAGGACATGGACTGAACTCAGTAAAGTTCAGTGTTTTTGTCAGCCATTTAGTGAGGATGTTGAAACATTAAAACAAGGAGGAACAAATGTTGATAAATCCATTCATTCTTGTGCCGTTATTCAGTGGTCTTTAATATTAGCAACATTAGAAGATGAGTAAAGGCATTATATACATTATGCCATAACATACATAACATACATCAATCATAACATTATGACCACTGACAGGTGAAGTGAATAATATTGATTATCTCATTACAATAGCACCTGTCAAGGGTTGAGATATATTAGGCAGCAAGTGACCAGTCGGTTCTCAAAGTTGATGTGTTGGAAACAGGAAAAATGGGCAAGCGTAACGATTAGAGAGACTTTGACTACGGCCAAATTGTGATGGTTAGATGACTGAGTCAGAGCATCTTTAAAACGGCAGGCCTTGTGGGGTGTTCCCGGTATGCAGTGGTTAGTACCTACCAAAAGTGGTCCAAGGAAGGACAACCGGTGAACTAGCAACAGGGTAATGGGCGCCCAAGGCTCACTGATGCGCGTGGGGAGTGAAGGCTAGTCCGTCTGGTCTGATCCCACAGAAGAGCTATTGTAGCACAAATTGATTAAAAGTTATGGCTATGATAGAAAGGTGTTAGAACACACAGTGCATCGCAGCTTGCTGCATATGGGGCTGTGTAGCCACAGACCTGTCAGAGTGCCCATGCTGACCTCTGTCCACTGCCAAAAGTGCCTACAATGGACAGGTGAGCATCAGAACTGGACCACAGAGCAATGGAAGAAGGTGGCCTGGTCCAATAAATCACATTTTCTTTTACATCATGTGGAAGGCCGGGTGCGTGTGCATCGTTTACCTGGGGAAGAGATGGCACCAGCATGCACTATGGGAAGAATGCAAGCTGGCGGAGTCAGTGTGATGCTCTGGGCAATGTTCTGCTGGGAAACTTTGGGTCCTGGCATTCATGTGGGTGCCATTTTGACTTATACCACCTACCTAAACATTGTTGCAGACCAGGTACATCCCTTTGTGGCAACAGTATTCCCTAATGGAAAAATTGTTCAGGAATGGTTCAAGGAACATGACAAAGAGTTCAAGATGTTGACTTGGCCTCCAAATTCCCCAGATCTCAATCCAATCCTCACCTCGCAACTTACAGGATTTAAAGGATCTGCTGTTAACATCTTTTTGCCAGATACCACAGCACACTTTCAGGAATCTAGTGGAGTCCATGCCTCGACAGGTCAGGGCTGTTTTGGCAGCAAAAGGGGACCAACACAATATTAGGCAGGTGGTCATAATGTTATGGCTGATCGGTGTATCTGCTTTACTGATGGATAATATGTGCAATGTATGTTAGTTTCAACAAACGAAGCATACTTACTCCTGAATGTCAAATATGAATTAACAAATTAAATGCTTATTAACTTTACTAACATTACAAACTCTTCCTTTCACCTCTCACCTGGCTGAGCTGGGTGCTGCCAGTATGTCTCCTTGATGTAGTTCCTGTTTTCCAATCGTTTGCGTTGGCGTTTAAACTAAACATTTTATTATCATTAATTTCAGTGCTTTTGTTTTCATCTGCTGTATTTTTCACTTTCCCTTTTTTGCTGCTTCTCAGTTTTTTGAAGAATGCTTTTTGTTTGGTTTTTTAAAGGCAGCAAATGGAGGCCATCCATGTCGGATCTGCCTAAAAACTTTACCAGAAAGCTTCCAGTAAGGTACATTGAACATTCAACATGGCAAACATTTAGCTTGCTCAGTGTGTCGTGCAGGATAGTTAGTCATTCTTCCTCCATTGTACTAGCTTTATATGTAATAAGTGTACATTAGATGTAAATGGTGACTTACATATTAACTATACATATTAAGGTAAGGTTTGGTGCTCCACAAGGTTCTGTTTTAGGGCCATTGCTTTTTTCTCTGTAGATGCTCCCTCTGGATAAAATTATTCGTAAAAATGGTATTAGCTTTCACTGTTTGGCTGATGACACACAGTTGTATGTTTCAGCAAAGCCAGATGAGAGACACTAGCTTAATGAAGTCCCGCTGTCTGCTTCCCCTACCTCGTCTCCCCTCGGCCTTCAAAACTGCCAATCTCACCTTCACCCATGTATTCAGACACTATGGGATTCCTGAAGTTTTATGGGCAGAATACACCCAGGACTCCATCACTCAGCCAAGCAACTAAGTTGTAGTGTGTTCAAGGTTACCAACATCCCCTGTTCCCATGGAACGCCAACCCATCTGAGTCCCCTGCAATCAAAGAATGTTTCAAGAGGAGTGAACAAGTGTGGGAGGTTGCACATCAACACCTGGAACATACAACCAAGAGGAACATGGAATTTGCAGACAGACGTCAAAATGCCAAACCACAAAACTGGGGATAGAGTATGACTCTTAATGAAAGACATCCGAGTCACACATGGATGCAGGAAACTAACGCACTGCTAAATTGGCCCCTTCAAAATTCACCCCAGGTCCCCTAGCCAAAAACATCCCCCCTCCACACCCCCTAGCTCCTCTGGACATTGACGGACAGCTGCCCTACATTGTCAAGGAGATTCTAGACTCTAGACTACAATGTCTCAGTGACTGGGAGTGATATGGACCTGAGGAAAGGTGCTGGGTCCCAGCCCAGGATGTTCTTGACCCACTACTTTGCCAAGAACATGCCAAACACCCTGACGAACCAGCTCCATGCCCCACTGGGAGACCCAGAACGAACCCTTCTCCCAGAATGAGCTCTTAAGGGAGGGGTTCTGTCCTGTCAATGCTGGAAACAGCATTGCTTTCCATAACAGGTAACATCGAGAGGCCTACAAACATGGCCATCGGCTACAACTCCCAGACTACAGAGTGACCTACAGCCATGAACAACGAGGACTACAACACCCACTACAACACTCTATCACGTTCATATTCACATTCATGCTGATCACACATGCCTGGAGTCAATCACACTATCACAGCCACACAGTACTTAAGGACTCTCAGTTCACTCACACATTGTGAAACATATGCTCAGTGTCCTGTACCTGTCGATACCAAGCCTTTGATTCTATGCTACAGTGTTTATGGTTACGACTAAGTTACTTGTTTATGTCTTTATCTCTTTCCCGAGTATCTTTCTTTGTACATTGCCTGACATCTGCCTGTTCCTTGACCTTGAATCTGCTTAACATTTTGGATTTGTTTGCCTTTGGTCTAATAAAGAGTATTAACTTGCAACTGTCACCGTCTCCCCCGCCTTACACATATTTTTAGAGTCCATTTAAAATGTCATGTGATAGCTGAATGAGTAAATAAGTTTCACCATTCAAGAATTGATTAGTATGTGGTGGCCATGTTCTTGATAATTATTGAGGATCAGATATTTTTGAGATTGACAAATTTTTGAGTTGGTGCTCTTATTCAAAAGCCAAACCAGTTAAGAAAATGGGCTCAGGACAGTAACTCAGATCATAAGGGTGAATACTTGCACTGTACTACAGTAAGTAGACATCAAATCCAGGTGGTCCAGGTGAGATCCTCTGTAATGTGCACTCCCAGGAATTTAGTGCTGCTGACTCTCTCCACGGCCGAGCCGTCAGTGGGGGGTGGTCAACAGAGTTTCTCCTGAAGTCCATCACAACCAACTTTGTCTAACTCACATTGAGGGACAGGTTGTTGACACCGCACCATTCAGCCAGCTGTGCCACTTCCTCTCTGTAGTGTGTTTCATCATTGTTTCTGATGAGGCCTACCACAGTTGTGCCATCAGCAAACTTGATGCGGTTGGAGCTGAACTTGGCAATGCAGTCGTGAGTCAGCAGCGTGAAGAGCAGTGTGTGGAGCAGCAGACTGAGCACACAGCCCTGTGGGGCACCTGTGCTCAGCGTGGTAGTGCTGGAGGTGTTGCGGCTGACATGGACTGACTGAGGTCTGTCAGTTAAAAAGTCCAGGATCCAATTACAGAGGGGTAAGTTGAGGCCCAGCAAGTTTAGTTTGTTGATAAGCTGCTGAGGGATCATTGTGTTGAATGCTGAGCTGAATTCGATGAACAGCATTCTAACATAAGAGTCTTTCTGTTCCAGGTGAGTAAGAGCTAGGTGGAGAGTGGAGGATATTGCATCGTCCGTGGAACGGTTTGGACGGTATGCAAACCGGAATGGGTCCAGCGTGTTTGGGAGACTGGACTTGATGTGATGCATGACTATCCTCTCAAAGCACTTCATTATATTGGGGTCAGTGCTATGGGATGATAGTCATTCAGGCAGGACACAGGTGACTTCTTTGGTACTGTAATTATGGTGGTGGATTTGAGACACGTGGGGATGACTGCCTGGCTCAGCGAGGTGTTGAAGATATCTGTTAGCACATCCGTCAGCTGTGCAGCACAATCTCTTAGTACACGGCCAGGTATGTTGTCAGGGCCCGCAGCCTTACATGGGTTGATCCTGGACAGGGTCTTTCTTACGTCAGCTGGAGAAAGACATAGTCGGCTAGAGAGAGACTGGTCGTGTGTAGTTTTTGTGCAGGTGTGCCGTTCTGTATCTCAAATCGTGAGTAGAAGTGGTTGAGTGCATCCGGTAGGGATGTGTCATTGTCACTGGCCTGTGGCAAGGGCTTGTAGCCAGTGATGCTCTGAATGGCTTGCCACAGGGTCCGGGTGTCTTTACTGTCACTGAAGTTATTGTTGATTTTTTGAGCATATTGATGTTTTGCCTTCTTGATGCCATGAGACAGATTGGCTCTTGCTGTTTTGAGAGCTGGCTTATCTCCTGATCTGAATGCCTCACCTCAGCTGTCATCCATGGCTTCTGGTTGACCCGTGTGGTGATGGTCTTGGTGACTGTCACATCATCTATGCACTTTTTGATGTAAGCAGTCACTGTTTAGGTGTACTCTTGTAAGTCTGTGTGATTGTTGTAGGTGGCTGCCTCTCTGAACATGCTCCAGTCTGTGTCCTGGAAGCAGTCCTGCAGTGCTGAGGTAGCATCGTCTGGCCATACAGACATGTGGTCTGAGTATCCGAGGTGGGGGCAGGGTGCAGCCTTGTATGCATTTTTCTCTGTTGTATAAACAAGGTCCAGTGTGTTGTTTCCCCTTGTTGCCCCCTTTGTTCACATGCTGGTAGAACTTCGTCACCAGCTATAATGAAAAAGCCATCAGAGTTGTTTGTTTGTTGCTCGCTGATAGCGCTGTACAGTTCGCGAAGCACGTCCTTAGCGTTTGCACACAGGGGAATGTAAACAGCAACAATGACGATCGCTGTGAACACTTCACAAACATAAACTCCACCAGCGATGAACAGTGTTTTGATACTACCGCAGCATTGTTACACCAATCTTTGTTGATACACACACACAAGCCTCCTCCGTGAGCCTTACCAGTCAATGATGAATCTCTGTCCGCTCGGTAGCAGGTTAGTCTGTGCAGCTGAATGGCGGAGTCCGGGATGTTGTTGTTTAGCCATGTTTCAGTGAAGATAAAAACACAGCAATCCCTTGTCTCTCGCTGGGTAGACCGAGTTGAATTAAGTCCAGTTTATTTTCCAGCAAGACAGCATTTGAGAGCATAAGTGTTGGAAGAGCCGGTCTTGTGGGGTTAGCCCTTAGCCTAGCTCGTATACCTCCGCGCTTACCGCTTTTCCATCCTCCCTCACACCTCTTTCGACGCCGCCTTGTGCAGGTAGCGACAGTGGACGAGGCTGCGGTTTCGAGGTCAGGCTTCAGCAGTAGACAAAGGCCTCGTAGCTTCTCAGTAGCTGCCGGCGAGAGTTGGTGTTTGTACGCACTGCCGATTTCCAAAAGGCTTTGGCGATCATAGATGAGTTTTGAAGTTTTTTTCTTATGAATTAGCAGTAAAGTGAGATTATTTGGAGATGAAGTCTGCGTCTGACCACCCCGCCATCTTGGTTTTCTGTAAAAAAAGTATTGGAACAGCAAGGCCAATTCTTTTTTTTTTTTTTTTTTTGCTATACACTGAAGTCATTTGGGTTTAAGATCAAAAGATGAATATGACACAATAGATCAAAACTTCCACTTTCATTTCTCAATATTTACTAGATATCTAGGTATGGTAAACAACTTAGAACATGGCACCTTTTGTATGAACCCACCCATTTTTCAAGTGATCAAAAATATTGTAACATGTGACTGACAGGTGTTCCTTGTTGCCCAAGCATGCCCAGTTAGATTGCTAGTTTAAACAATTAATAGCTGTGAATGGCTACTCTTGGTTTGAGCCCTGGGTTTCACCTGTGAAGACTGCATTTGTTGTTAAAAAGGATAAACCAACATGAAGGAAAGAGAGCCGTCTATGGGAGAAAAGCAAGACTTTTGAAGCTAAGAAAAGAGGAAAATCGATCAGAGACATTGCACAAGCATTGGGCATAGCCAATACAACAATTTGGAATGTCCTGAAAAAGAAAGAAACCACTGGTGTACTAACAACCAGACAACAAACAGGTCGGCCAAGGAAACCAACAGTTGATGGCAGAAACATTGTCAAAGCTGTGAGGAAAAACGCAAACACAACATTCAGTAACATCAACAACAACTTCAACAGCGCAGGGATGAAGGTATCACAAGCCACCATTTGAAAGAGCTTACCTAACAATCTCTCTCTCTCTCTCTCTCTCTCTGTCGAGCCACACATGCTACTCCTAAGATACCAGTGATCCTGACCCCTTCTGCTCTCCGGACCTGCCTAATCCATCCTGAACCAGCCCTACTTCTGGTTGGAGTTCTCATCGGTTGAAGATCGCTCACTGCTTCTGGGGGTGGCCCCACATGGACAGCCTGATGATCATTGGGATTGTTGGGGATGATGTCACTTGGGGGCTCTGGAGATGGCTTGGGGATCTCATATGGGAAGTTGTACTGTGATGGCTTGGGACTGCATTTGCTGTAGTGGCTTTGGGGATGCGGTTGCTGCGAGCAGTTTTGCACTCAGGTCTCCATCAGCGGACAGTTGTTAGGTTCGACAAAATGGACTTCATTTGAAAACTGTAATGAATTTACTGGTTGCACAACTGCACTATTTGTCCATGTAGTACACAGTTATAGAAGGGATTTATTTATAATTGCACTATTATCTCCCAGATGAGGATGGGTTCCCTTCTGAGTCTGGTTCCTCTCAAGGTTTCTTCATCATATCGTCTCAGAGAGTTTTTCCTTGCCACCGGCGCCTCTGGCTTGCTCATTATGGATAAATTTACAATTTATTTTGATTTAATTTAATTTGAATGTATTTATTTCTGTAAAGCTGCTTTGTGACAATGTCCATTGTTAAAAGTGCTATACAAATAAAATTGAATTGAATTGAATTGAAAAGAGAACTTTGAGAGCAGAAATATAGAGGCCATACCATAAGATGCAAACCACATCATCAGTAGTAAGAATTGGAAGGCCAGATTTGAATTTGCAAAAAAATAAAGATGAGCCACAAAAGTTTTGAAACTGAGATTAACCTCAACTACTAAAGTGATGGAAAATCCAAAGTGTGGGAAAAAAGGGATCTGCTCATGATCCAAAACATATGATCTCATCAGTCAAGCATGGTGGAGGTAGTGCCATGGCTTGGGCTTGCATACAGTGGATATAAAAAGTCTTCGTACCCCTGTTAAAATGGCAGGTTTTTGTCATGTAAAAAATGAAACCGAGATAAATTATATTAGAACTTTTTCTACCCTCAATGTGAAATTACAATGTATGAAAATTAAGTGAAAAACAATCAGAAACATTTTAGGGATAAATAGGAAAAATAAAAACTTACAACAACCTAGTTGCATAAGTGTGCATACCCTTTTATAACTGGGGATGTGTCTGTGTTCAGAATGACACCATGATCTCATGTTCAAAAGTAATTATCATGTGGCTGTCATCAATTAAATTATTCTGATTAACCCCAAATAAAGATCAGCTGTTTCTATAGGATTGTACCAGGTACATGTACCATGGAACACCGTGAAGGTCATCATCAACAAGTGGAGAAAATGGACCACCACAGTGACATCACCAAGTACAGGATGTCTCTCAAAAATTCATAAAAGGACAAGACAAAAACGTAACAGGAAGGCTGCCAAGAGACCTATGGCAACCTTAAAGGAGCTGCAGGAATATCTGACAAGTACTGATTACTCTCTGCATGTGACAACAATCTCTCATATTCTTCACATGTCTGGGCTATGGGGTAGGGTGGCTAGATGGAAGCCCTTTCTCACAAAAAACATCCAAGCTCAACTAAATCAACTAAACTCAAACTATGTGGCAAAATGTGTTATGGTCTGATGAGATCAATTCCAAAAGGTAGAATAATTCCATAATTCCAAAAGTTATGTTTGGTGTATAAAAAAGCACATCACCAAAAGAACACCATACCCGTGGTGAAGCATGGTGGGTGGCAGCATCATTCTTTAGGGCTGCTTTTCTTCAGCCAGAACTGGGGCTTTTATCAAGGTGGAGTGAATCATGAATAGTTACAAATACCAGTCGATTTTAGTGCAAAACCTTCAAGTGTCTGCTAGTAAGCTGAAGATGAAAAGGAATTTCCTCTTGTAGCACAACAATGACCCAAAGCATACATCCAAATCAACAAACAAATTGCTCAACCAAAAGATCACTGTTTTTGAATGGCCTAGCCAGAGCCCAGACCTGAATCCAACTAAAAATCTGTGGGGTGACCTGAAGCATGATGTGCACAGGAGATGCCATTATATTTTAATGGATCTTGAATGTTTTTGCAAGAAAGAGTGAGAAAATATTGCCAAATATTGCAAGATCTGCCACACTGATAGACTCTTAGCCAAAAAGACTGAGTGGTGTAATATAATCAAAAGGTGCTTCAACAGTGTATTAGTTTAGGGGTGTGCACGCTTAAGCAACCAGGTTATTGTAAGTTTTTTATTTTTCCTATTTTCCGTAAAATGTTTGATAGTTTTTCACTTAATTTTTATATGTTGTAATTTCCCATTGAGGATGGAACGTGATTCTGACACGATTTACCTTGGTTTAATTTTTTTTATGTCACAAAAACCTGCCATTTTAACAGGGGCGTGTAGACTTTTTATATCCACTGCTTCTGGAATAGGCTCACTAACCTTTATTGATGTCGATACTGATGACGGTAGCAGCACAATGGTGAAACATCCTGTCTGCCAATTTACAGAGAAATGCATCCAATCTAATTGGGAGGAACATCATCATGCAGCAAGACAGTGAACCAAAACACACTGCCAACACAGCAAAGGACTACAGCAGGGCAAAAAAGTCAAAGGCTTTAGGCTGGCCAAGTCAATCACCAGACCCCCTGGTGACAGACCAGACTTCAATTCTATCCTTTTCGTGTTCATTCAAGTCTCTTTCATGTTATACTTATGATGCTTTCTGCAATGGCCTTTAAAATTTAGAGTTTGTAGAAAGTGTGTAGTCACAAATGTGCTGTGTCTTTCATTGTGTGGCATTAGACAAAGTAACATTCAGTTGTTACAACCTTTAGACTAATCTAAACCATTGGCCTGATCTGTTATATTTATTATGTGTTGTACCTGTATTACTCTGCCCTTCCTCAAAATTCTGAAATGACCACCCCACCCAAGTCTTGTAATGATTTTTTTGTTTTATTATACCCCATATTTTCTTATGAATAAAAATTTATTAGAAAAAAAAGAAAAAGAAAAAAAAAAGAAAATGTTTTTTCTCCCACAAAACTTTGTCAATTTGGTGTCATATTTATCAATGCAGATAAACTTCTATGTATTTGAAACACTGGACATTTAAGATTTGTCATGTCTCGTAGTAAAGAGTTAAAATTATTGACGATTTTTGATGGCAAAACATGGTGAAACATGCATGTTAAAATGTTATTTTATAAATATAATTTTGCACATTACTATGTAAAATTGGGTTGTGATAATGGGACAGAAAAACAGAAGGTTATGGATGTTATCATGTTAATACAACTGAGAAGAGGACTACTAGGGCTGTTACCTTCAGAAGTAATGGAGTTTTCCTGTTTGCACTTTTCTTTGACAAGTACTAAAGCAAGGTCATCGCCTTGCCTATGAAGGCCCCAATTATATCAAGCTCATCTTCTGGCCATTCTCATCAACCAGAGTGTCACAGGTGGCCCTGGTGGTCCCCCACTCAATTGTAGAACCACATAAATACAAAGATAGAACCACATACATATGTTACTGAAGAATAGTTACGGTTTTTCATTATAGCTCTTCATACTGTTCATATTAACAGCATGGTATGTAATTTTCAGACTTACTGGAGCATGTTAATCACTTCTCAAGATTCATGTGTTAATGACAACCTCCTCACAGAGCATGTGTTCTCAAGGGCCTAGGAGACAGTTTTATCTGTGTGCGTTATATGTGTGCTGACCTTGGGTGAGCAGCCTGGGTAAGATGTTTTAAGAAAGGGCTTTTGTATGTAGGGAAGTGAGTTGAGGACTGAACATTGAAGGGACAACACCTGGCTGAGGAATGAACCTTGGAGGGACAACACCTGTGTATGTACATGAAGCTTCGGTTTTGTGCCTGCTTGCATCTTTATTAAAAAGAAGATCAGAAAATCACAGTCCAACAAGTGGCGTTGTCGGCAGGATATGACTCAGATCCAGTGAGTGTTTTTCAACATGAAACAACAAAGTACGCACATTACGGAGGTAAGACGTCAATCCTCCTTATTTCCTGCTGTCGAACATTTAATGCCTCAGGCCATATCAGAGTAACCTGTGACGTGAAGTAAAGCCAAGTAAAGTTTGCAAGCAAGTTTTGGGTGGATGTTATACTGTGTGCATTGGAAAAATCTTAAATGAGAACGCTTTCCTGGTGAAGATTCAGTGAATGAATCTGGATTCGGTAGTGGCGAATGTTGGATTGCTGAATGTTGAATTGGTGTGATGTGGAGAGAGCTGTGATTGCAAGTGACACTGCAAAAGACATATATTGGATGATATATGTGCACGATAGATGGGTAGAATGGGATAGATAGATAGACAGATAGACAGATAGATAGATAGATAGATAGATAGATAGATAGATAGATAGATAGATAGATAGATAGACAGACTTTATTGACCCCTTGAGGGAAATTCTTGTGTTACAGCAGCATGGTCAGTAGCAAGATACAACACGTACAAAATATAAAATATAAAATATAATAAGTTAAATTAAATGTAGTAGTGCAGATATGGAACACAGTTGTAGATTTAACCAGATTTACATCAGTATTTACATAAGTACACTTGTGAAAACTGGCAGTGAATAATGAATATGAAGAACCTTGAGAATGTAGAATATAATGACAGCTTTCTAAATGATAGCTTTCTTGTAGTAGTGTAATGTGAACAAGATTCACCTAAGACCACCTAAGATCCTCAACAACTTCTACAGCTGTGTTGTTGAGATGGTCTTGACCAGCTGCATCACTGTGTGGTATGGCAGCACTACAATGAGGGATCGCAAATGTCTGCAGAGAGTGGTAAAGACTGCAGAGAGTGGTAAAGACTGCTGAGAAGATCATCAGGACTCCACTGCCCTCTCTGCAGACTATTTACCACTGCAGAGTCCACAGGAGAGCTGCGTCCATCCTTAAGGACACAAACTAGTCTCACATATCTCATAGAATAAGTGGACTGAACTGCTACAGCTCAATTTGCACATTTGTAAATGTTACTGCTGCTATTTCTTATCAAGTAGCTTCATTTTGATTTGCATATTGTTAAATGTGACAGCTGCTATTGTTATTGTGTAGTTGCACTCAATTTGCTACAGGCTACTGTACTATTGTTTTTGTATTTGTTAGTGTTATTGTTTTGTACATAAGTCAATATTGCACATAGAGATATACTTCATATGACTGCTACATGTGAACACATTACTGTTACTACATGTACTGTAATATTGTTTTGCACAAGTCAATATTGCACGTTACTGTACTACTGTTTTGCACAAGTTAACATTGCACACACACATACAGATGTACATAGTCTATATTTCTATATACACAATCTATATTTCTACTTCTGCAACATAGCTACACTTTGTTTGTATGTATGTGTATGTCTGTTTTTATTTATTTTTTAAAAAATTTTTAAAATAGTTTGCATTTATCTTGGCATTCAATGTGGACAGCAAAGAAAGAATTTCATTGTGCAGGGAAACTTGGTTTCCTCACTGTGCACATGACAATAAACGCTTTGAATCTTGAATCTTTGAATCTTGAATCTTGAAAGATGAAATCATCTGTCACACACAGGTGAGCTGTTGTACAATGTTATTGCGAATGGTAAGTTAACTCCTGTAACGTTCTCTGCGACAACGAATTTGAATGAGTGTTTTGGAGAATGAGCTCCGCTGTCTAGTGTAGTGTCTCCGTAGTGTGTTGTAGAGTGGGTGAGATGGATTGTCTATGATGGAGAGCAGTTTGTATAGTGACCTCCTGTTCCTCACTGACTCCTTGCGAATAAGCTTGTTAATCCTGCTGGTATCCCTGGCACTGATGCTGCCCCCCCCAGCAGACCACAGCACAGTAAATGGCACTCGCCACCACAGACTGGTAGAAGAACTCCAGCATCTTGTTGCATACATTGAAAGATCTGAGCTTCCTCAGAAAGTTGAGTCTGCTTATTCCCTTCTTGTACACAGCATCAGTGTTGGTCCTCCAGTCCAGTCTGTCATTTAAGTGTACACACAAATACTTGTAGTTATTAACATTTCCAACTTCCTCACCCATGATGGTTATGGGCTTAATCAAAATTTTAGTCCTCCTAAAGTCCACCACCATCTCCTTGGTCTTTGTCACATTTAGGAGTAGGTCATTCTTAGTGCACCAGTCCACAAAGTTATCCAGTAGTCCCCTGTACTCCGACTCCTGTCCATCACTAATACACCCCACCACTGCAGAGTCGTCAGAAAACTTCTGCAGGTGGCATGATTCAGAGTTGTACTGAAAGTCTGAGGTGTACAAAGTGAACAAAAATGGAGACAGGACAGTCCCCTGAGGTGCTTCTCTGTTACTGACCACCATGTCAGACAGAGAGGATGCTAATCTGAATGTTTCTGTCTACGTTTGATGTCTACATCTCTGTTCTGTTTTATGTTTCAACTGTGTGTGAGTGAGGACGTCTAAGGTGAGAATTGTGAACTATTGTGAATTGACCAAGTGACTAAGAGTCATGGCAGAAGAAAATCCTGATATGGCAAGTGAACTCTGTGACATTATGGAGAGTGCAGCTGAGCTGATATGTTAAATAAAAAAAAATTTTTTAAATGTGGCACAGCTTGTAAATCTTTGTGGAACAGGGAGGAAATCAAGAATGCATATGAGAGAATTAAAGCCACGGTGGTTTTGTCGCATATTCGCAGGTGCACATTCTGAAACGGAAAGAAGATTCAAAGATTATGAAGGTCGCTTGTCTGCATTGAGTGGTGATTGTCAGAAATGAGAGGAACATGGGAGAGGGCCCTGTGAAGGCTGTTTATGCAGAAATCAGGTTAAAGCCTCATAAAACAGCTTGATGTGAAAGTGAGTTCAGATCAACCGCTTTTGGGGTTAAATAATAGAGTGGCCAAGTTGGAGCAGAAATTGTCAAAGAAAACAAAGAAAAAGCTGAAAAGCACTGGTGTCACTTTTGCGAGCATCCCCGCTCTCCCAGTGCACCACCCAGTGCCCCTCCTTCTCTGAGATGAGTTCAGACCCTCTAGAGATGAAAATGGTGAACTGCAATAATCTTGGAGAAAAGGGAAAAATGGAACAAGGGAAACAACATATGACTGTTGATCAAACAAAGGCAACCTGTGAAGCCAAACCACCCACTACAGTTCATGAGATATGATAATTCCTTGGACTTTGTAATTTAGAGCATGGGTTGATTCATACACAATCGTGGCCCAACCACTGAATGACATGCTGAAGGGAAGAAAAGACTCCAAAGAAAAGTTACAGTTGAACAATGAGCAAATGGAAGCATTTAAGAACCTCAAGCAAGCATTGTGCCAAGCACAAGCCCTTCGAATTCCAGACACCAATCGACCCTTTGTCCTGTATGATGGGTACATGACAGCTGTCTTGACCCAAGAACATGGAGAGATGAACAGGCCAGTCTTGTACTCTTGAGCAAAGCTGGATGAAGTGACACAAGGATGGGGCCATGTCTAAGAGCAATTCAAGCCACACGACAGGCTGTAGAGGCAGCACTGACCATCATAATGGATCTAGCAAAAGAAGTGTCCATCATTAAAGTCAAAGCACACATGAAACAAAACATGGAAGAAGCAAAAGGAAATGTGCTAGCAGACGGGGCCGCAAAGTTAGCCGCCAAGGAAGGGGTTAATAAAGCGGCAGATGATCAAATGACTGAGACAAAAACAAACCTGAAAGCTCTACAAGCACGAACTTTGACTGACATCAAAGAACTACAAGAAGGAAGTAGTCAAGAGGAGAAATGGTCCTGGATGCTCCTGCAAAGTTATCTGGCTACCATATCTGGCTACACAGATACATTCTCTGGGTCACACTGAAGTGGAAAAGATGGTCTACAGATTCAGAACCACATGGTGGAACCCAGGGTTCAGGAAAGCAGCCTGGAGTGTGACTGGAAGGTATGTCATCTGTCTAAAAATCAACCTAGAGGGAAGAACAAAAACTCCTGGGATGAAAACTCCAGCACCTCCATGCCCTTTCTGACATTTGCAAGTTGACTATATAACCATGCCAAAGTCACACGGCTACTCCAAAGTCTTAGTCATTCTGGACAAATTCTCAAGAAGCATTTCCAACAAGACGGCAAGTCTATCAGGTGAAGTACTGGTGACCTATCCCTGATTGGCCTACGCATGCTTGTTCTACATCACGTAAAGTCATAAACAGGCCAGAAGAAAGAAGATTCACAGTGTTTCTAGGGACTGAGTAACACTATCACAACATATAATCCACATTATTCATGTAGTCTTAGATGTTATGCTAATCCATTATATCGCTTATAACTGTTGTTTTAATTTGAGTGTTTATGTGTTATTAATTGTGCACTTTCTGAGTTTAAAAAGATACAGGAAGAGAAGACCTGTAGGTGTACACTGACACTGTTGAGTGTGGTGAGTGCTGTTGGAGAAACTATAAACGGTAAGATAAATCACATATTTAATTAAGAGTCATCATATTTGACATTTCAATGAGATCCCTAATTGTTCTCTTGTTCATAGTGTTTAGCAGTCAAGGTCATTTTGAAGTGTATGAGGAGCACGCTGAATTAGCGGTAGACAATACATTCCTAAGAGCTGCTCGTGGCTTTGCACAAGAAGAGAGTGAGAAGAGAGCAATGTTGGATTTGTGACCCCAACACGCTGAGACTTGTCCACAAATCGTCATTCCATTCTCCTTAAGAGAATACATTATTATCCTCAAAAGAACTGAGTCCATATTGAGTCATTATAATGAAATGCCACTTAAAGGGCCCCAGTTTGACTCGCAGAAGGACCACGAGTGTACCAGCTTTATAGTAGATTCTGATTGTGTCTCCACCAAACTTTTCTGATGTTTTTGAAATGTAACAATCCCAAGACCTAAAGTAAAACTGAAAAAATATTATTAGATTGACATTGTTGTCAAATGTAAATAACAGTTTCTTGGTTTGGGAAAGACATGACTGCTTAGAAACATAGATAGCTTGCTTACTCACATTAGATAGATATAGAAAGCTTGCCACAAAGTTTCACATTATGTCTGGTTCAAGAGTTGAATGAAGCGATGATCTCCAAATTGCTATTTGTTGTTATAATTTGTGAATAAAAAATGACTTCTTTTTCCAGCAGCCCTGTTTTTTCTATTTTCTCCTAAGCATGCAACTATTCTTTACTGAAGATAAGAATAACAGTTTCAACATTATGATACTACTCCCTACTGACAGGGAAAATTATTCAGATGCTGTTTTAGTACTCTTTTGAGGACAAGAATCACTCAGAGTCTTAATTCTGTATTCTACTGAGGGTAAGAATCACCACAGAGCACATGGGTTCTGACAAAGCAACATTCAGTCTGTACAGTACTGTGCAAAAGTCTTAGGCACATGCAAAGAAATGCTGTAGAGCAATGATGCCTTCAAAAATAATGAAACTAAATGTTTCTACATTAAATACTATAAAGAGCAGTAAACAGTAATGAATGAAACTTAAAATAAGCACTTTAAAAAATTAGTCTCAGGTATAGTTTGTGCAGTTTTATAAGGAAATCAACTTTATTAAGCATTTTGCAGAACGTTTTTCTGGACACTTTGACTGTCGCACTTGCTTCAAATTTTTGCATGCATAACCCAGCAGCCTTCATTATGTTTTTTTGTCTGACAAGTGGTCTCTTAATATGGTGCTTTCTTTACTGACATGCAAACATTTTTTCTGTAACATTTAATTTTGTGGTGAAAAACTAATGTTTGGAAATCTAAAATGTTTTTGTACTGACTTGATAATGTAGAAATTTGTACTAAAAAAAATAGGGTGCCTAAGAATTTTGCATAGTACAGTATATTTGATGTAGGCATACCTATTTCTCTTAGTGCCACTCAGAAGGTAGCCATAGTATTCCTGACAGAAACCTGGAAAAATTGCCCTTCTTCACCTGCTTCCAAGTATGCTAGTGTAATAACTTCCTTTGCCCAATGGGCTAATTTGTCTATAAACAGCAGATCCCTTCTATGATGCTTCCCAAAAGCCATACCTAAAGACCTAAAATAAGACATAGACATAAACATAAACCTGATAATGCATGCAATTCATCTACTCATCTGGCCAGTAAAAAACTGTTGTAAGTAAATACAACAATATGTCTGCATCTTCCATTAAATCATATGTCAATTTGCAGAAGCTGCTTAGTGTCAATTCCAGATTCCACTCTGGAATCACTGTTTTGCATGATTCAAAGTTTTGACTAGTTTAAGTGAAAACAGTCTGTCCCCTGTGTGCAGCCAATGAGTGACACAAAGTTTTAAACTGTCTAGCTAAACAACACCCAAGTACATCCTTACCATTTTTGCTATATAGTATTTTATCAAGTTGAATGATCTTTCCCACTTTGATCTTTGACAACTATTGAAAACGAACTGCTGGTTTTGCGAGTGACAAATGATTTTTACCTTGATTAGTCTAAAAGTGCATTAAATTCTTTGGGCACAGTCATGTGAAGAAATATGCAGTTGTCTGTTTCACCTGGAACACCCAGCATCCAGGTGGTTCTCCTGGAATCACCTTGTGTTTTTTTCAATGCATCGTTGCATAATCTTAGCCTGTATGGTATATTAACTTGTATGCCAAATAATGCCAGGAAAGGACCTAAATTAGTAAATGCACTTGGCCAGGGGAAAAACAGGGGAATATGCAATGGTCATACACAAACATCAAGGAAGAATACTGAATAATGGCTCAGAACTTACATGAATAGTAACAAATAGCGAGGTTTCACAATCCGCATGAGTTTCCATGTGCTTTATATATTCTGAGGACCATAAAGTGAGCATGACAACTGAAGAAGTGCTCCTAGAATTTGGATCAGAGTGAAATGCCCTGTGTGGATGTGATAGATTCAGGTCTCGAGTAGAGAGCCAGACCATTTGTCCAGGTTGTAGTTGTGGATGAAGGTGGTGATATTTTATAACGTGCATTGTTTCCTAGATTTACTTGCTGCTTCTTGTCCACGCCTTGATTGCTGGGACTTCTGAGGGTTCTCTAGACCATGGAAAAAATGGTGTTTGGTAACCGAGCACACACTGAAATAGAATGTGTCCTGTGGATCAGTGCATTAGTACATTCTGTGCATACCTGGCACATGGGAAATAGCAGCTCCAATTGTGTTGGTTGTTGCTACAGTAGGTTCACAGAACCTCCTGATTTTCTTATTTAGGCTTTCCACCTGGCTGGTGGATTACAGATGGTACTCTGAGGAAAGATTGACATTGATTTTTAAATTGATAGAATGTCCTCTGGGATACCATAATGTCTGAATACTTCCTTGAAGATTAGTTCAGCTGTCTCTATGGCTGTGGGAAGCTTGGGTAAAGGAATCAAACGGCAGACGTTAGAGAACTGATTGATTGATTGATTGTTAGATTGTATTATTACTTTGGGAGACATCAGATGAAATCTACTGTGATGTGTGCGCATGGGATAGGTAGAGGTTCCAGGAGGACTATGTGTAGTTGTCTTGTGGTGTGAGATTGTGCACAGAGAGTACAAGCTTTGACAAACTTTGTGATGTCTTTTGCTATGGACCACCACCAGAACTTGTTTTGAACTAACCTTCTAGTATATTGAATGCCAGGATGTCCAGAACTGGACAGCAATCTCTCATATGTTCTGAGGCACATAAGTATTCTGGTGGGAATGGGTCCTCATTGTGTCCTCTTGTTGTCATCCATGATCAGCCAGCTGCTTGGAGTGACAATGCATTGAGGAGACTTTCTGCTTTTGTGCCCTCATGGAAGTGAGACAAGGAATCAGCTTTAGGGTTTTTAGATCTAGGTTTATTGGTTAGAATAAATTTGAAGCATAAAAAACAGGGCTCATCTGGCTTGACAGGGATTCAAACTTTTGGATGATTTGATATATTCTAAGTTCCTGTGATCTGTGAAGATATTACAGATCACAGGAGCAATAGGGGGCTATTCAGCCCCCTCCAGCCCATGTCGCCATTCCCCCAGTGCAGCTTTGATCGTCAGCAGTTTTCAATTTCCACCATCATAATATTGCTTAATATTGCCCCAATACCACTCTTGGAAGCATCCACTTTGACCATGAATGGGAGTGAGGGGGTCTGGGTGGTGAAGGATGGGAATACTTGTGAAATGTTTCTTTAAACTTTTGAAGGTGCAGATGGCTTCCTCTGTCCACTTGCGAGTTTTTAGCTTCACTTTAGGGAGGGATGTTAAAGGGGCAGCCAAGAAGCTTAACCTATGCATAAATAGAAATTGGTGAACCTCAGGAATCTTTGTAGTTCTTTCATGGTTCAGAGTTGTGGCCAGATGTCACAGCATCCAACTGTACAAAATAACAAACTGATGTACAAAATAATAAACTGATTCAGGACTTCTTAGACTCTCATTCACAAATGGCTGGAACACTGAAAGAGGGCGGTCCTGCAGCACGTCAGCCAGACAGCATGTCAGGAGGAGCAACCTCAATGCTTCTGGACGCTGCAGCTCCTCAAGGTCAGCCGCCCCTTAACGGACATGCAGCAGCTGCAGGACTCCTGTCGCTGATGGTTGATGGCAGAGGAGAGGGATGCGGAACAGATCATTGAGCTGCTGGTACTGGATCAATTTGCCACTGAAATCCTGAAAGGAACAGTGGCGTGGGTCCAGTGCCACCTGGTTGCATCCCTGGACGAAGCTGTGCATCCGGTTCCTAGTCGAGGTGTCCCTAGTCTCTCTCACTCTCTCTCTTCTCTCTCCTCTTATTCCCCGGTTCCAGCTCCCCAGAACAGAGGTGCCAGTGCACCAAAACAGACACCTGGTTTCCACCTCACTTTTTCTCCCCTGCCTCTATAACTTCTCCCCATGTTCTGTCTCTCTCTCCACATGGGGAACATCCCGTGCCCACCAGAGCTGGAGAGCTGGGGCAAAGCCCGAGTGGGTGCGTTGGCACTGCAGGGAAGCCTAATATTTCTGGGATCAGTGTTTCCCACATGTAGGCAGGACACTGCGGATCCCTGATGCACCTCAGGCCTCCCCTGATTGAGCAGGAACATACCACATACCGATGAGTATACAAGGGAATACACATCAGGCCGTGGTGGACTCGGTGTGTAATCAGACCTCAGTCCACCAAGCCTGATTTAATGCAAGGCTTTGGGAAGTGCACATTTGGTGAAGGTGAGGTGTGTGCATGGGGATATGCATGGGGATATCATGAATATTAGCTGGTGCCTGTATTAATAAATTTCTGTGGCCAAACGTCTAATGTGGGGGTGGCAGTTAGTCCATGCCTCACTCATCCACTTATTTTGGGAACAAATTGGCTGAGGTTTAAGAAGATGTCAGAAATTATGATGGTGGATGGCTCCTGCCACAGCGTAGCCAAGTGTGGGGTGTGTGCAGCTCTGGCCGGGGAGGAGATGCTGAGGCCATGGCTGCGTCATGACGACTTGGAGGGGGGACGGCTCCCCTTGGGGATTTCCCCTTGGAAGGCATGTGAAGAGTCTCTTTGCCATGCCTCTGACCAAGTGAAAATAATCAATGGTCAAATAAGCCAGCCAGAACTTGCACTCACCTACCCCTACTTTTTAGTTATTAAAGACAGCGTAAAGCTTATATTGAGTGACACTGGACACGTGACACTTGAAGAAATGATCCAATTGTTGGTACCAAAGAGCCGTTGGGAAATGGTGGTTCATTATAATCACATAGCAGGGCATCTAGGCAGGATAAAGCACTCAATTGTTTAATGGTTCATTTTTATTGGCCAGGCATTCTTCAAAAGAATTGGCATGGACCTCATCGGGCCATTAGCATGTGAGGATATTGCTTTGTGTTAATACTGATGGATTATGCAATGCAATATCCGGAAGCAGTGCCTCTGTGCAACATCTCAGCATGCAGTGTTGCGGACACACTCTTCTGTGTAATCTCCTGAGTCAGGATCCCAAAAGAGATTCTGAGTGACCAGGGCACTACGTTTATATCACGGAAACTACGCAAACTTTACAAATTATTAGGGATTAAATCTATTCGCACCAGTGTTTACCATCTGGAAACAGATGGCCTGGTAGAGCGGTTTAATCAGATGTTAAAAAAACATGACTCCTAAGTTCGTTCACAAGGATGCACAAAACTGGGATAAGTGGTTCAAGCTCATGTTATTTGCAGTATGAGAGGTCCCGCAAGCCTCCATAGGGTTCTCTCCATTTGAATTACTGTACGTGCGCAAGCTTGGTGGCATCTTAGACGCCATCAGAGAAAATTGTGAGGAGGAACCTTCTAACAGCAAAAATTAAATTCAGTATGTTCTGGACCCGAGAACGGATAAAGACGATGCACTTCAAATATGAGACCTCAACCTCATGAAACCGTGGACAGAGGCAGTTCCTGTGGCTCTGGCGATGGTGGTTCCAGAGAGGGAGGAGCTGGGACCTGAGGGAAGTCTAAAAAGTGTGGCCCAATTCATCTCAGTCCCCTGTGGAGACCACCTCTCTCCATCCCAGAGAGCACAGGTTGGCAGGTTGCAAAGGGAATTTTCTGATGTGTTTTCACCTCAACCTGGTTGCACAGACCTCATAGAGTACCACACTGAGGCTCCTCCAGGTTTGGTTGTACGCAGCCATCCATACCAGTTTCCTGAAAATGTGGTTCGGAATGAACTCAAGGCTATGCTAGGCATGGGAGCAATTGAAGTGTCCCACAGTGATTGGAGTAGCCAGTGGTCTTGGTGCCCAAGGCCGAATGGTCAGTCTGTTTTTGTGTGGACTTCAGAAAAGTCAATGCTGTGTCTAAATTTGATGCATACCCAATGCCTCGCATTGATGAACCGCTTGATCAGGTAAGCGTGGCACTCTATTATTCAACAGTGGACTTAACCAAAGGGTACTGGCAGATTCTCTGGCCTCCAATATCTCGAGAAAATACGGCCTTTTCCACTCTGATTGGGTTACACCAATTTGTAACCCTTCCATTTGGTTTGTCTGAAGCCCCAGCAATGTTTCAACATCTCATGGGTTAAATACTCTGCCCACACAATGCATATGCCACTGTGTATTTAGATGACAATCATTTCTAATCATTCTTATCATTTATAATCATTTTGGCAGCAGCATTTACAACATCTAAGAGCTGTTCTGAAATCTGTGAGAAGTGCAGAAATCACAGCAAACCCAAAGAAGTGTGCAATTGGATGGGTGGAAGTATGGTATCTGGGCTTCCACTTTGGTGTGCCGGATCCGGTCCAGTGAACGGAGCCGTGTGAGCGGGCTTTCTGCCAGGTAAAAGCAGTTTTGTGCGGGGGCCCGCTGTTGCATTCTCCTGACTTTACTCTCCCTTTTGTTCAGCATAAAGGATACCAATGTGTGGATCATTCGTTGGTACCCGGCACTTCAGCCATTTAATTCTAGGTGGTCCACAGGCCGGGAGCACAGATGGTGGTGGCGGATTACCTCTCATGCCAGGAGGGGGAGTCAGCTGTAGATGGCTCCCTGGCCTGAATTGGGTGGTGGGGGTGTGTGGCAGCAGGGACATGGCTAAGAGTCAAATGCAGACAGAGAGGAGGCAGGTTGAACTGGCAGGTGACATATGATGATTCTCATCTGTATCTTATTATCAACAATCTTCTTATTTCTATTACTTTGTGCTTTCAGTGACCCCCGTAACCGGCAAGAGAGAAAGAGTGTGTGTGCTATAGCTAGCGGAGTATGCGAGACACGCATGTATGCACACACACACACACACACACACTTATATACATGCCAAGCAGTGTGAACTTGAACTGGACGGAGCGAAAGACACAAGTCCGTGATGGACCCTTTTTTTTGAAAGTGTGCTGAAAAGCATGGACTGAATAAAAGCTAGCCCGGAGCTCTGCTAAAATTCCACCTGCCTCCCGATTCAGGTGGAATTCACCCTCACACACCAAGTTCTACACTAGCCCATATTGCATGATAAAATATTCATAGTGGCCTGACATCATGATGAATGCAGTTCTACATTTATCAAACCCTTTGATGCGGAAGAACTTCAAAAATCTTCACTCCTCTTACATGTTCCAGGGTTGATGGTACAAGAGAGAGGATATCTGTACTTACTGGTGATGGAATTCAGGACCTGGTAATCTATGCACAGCTGAAGGCCTCCATCTTTTTTCTCCACAAAGAAGAAACTTGCTGCTGAGGGAGAAGTTGAAGGACAGATGTACCCCTGTTCAAGTGCTTCCCTGATGTACCTCTCCATGTCTTTGGATTCAAGGCTTTGGCTTTTTTAGTTTGGAATGGAGAGGGGGTATTCTCTGCTTCTGGGGGGAATATGCTCTGCTTCTGCAGGGAGAGGAACTGGACAGGAGGTCAATAGCACAGTCCCAATGATGGTGAGGAGGTAGTTTGGCAGCTTTGGCAGTTTTGCTGAAGTCCTCGGCCAGGTCTAGCCTAATATAAGCACAGCCCCCCTTGTCTGTGGCACATTTTTCTCATACAAGAGACTGACATGTCTTACTTCCATGGGTTCCCATTTCTTGTGTGACTTCAGATGAAACTGGTTCTGTGGACGTGTTCTGATGGTGTTCTGGATGAGGCGCTTGGCTGTCATACTCTAATCAGGTTATCGGTATGGATGGTTAGTTGAAAGATCTGTGTGAAAGGGAGTGTTGTCATGACATGCAAGCTCAGTTTGGAAGCACCTCAGTGAGACCCTGGTGGAAAACAGATTTTAGAGCCTGTTCATTCCACATGGTTTTTGCAGCGAGAGTGTTTTCCTTGTTAAAGTGCTAGTAGCGTCTCCCCTCAGTCTTTTGCAAATATAGGGTGATCAAATACCTCAGATGCAAGCACAAAAACTCACAAAACTCCTTCTTTAATTTGTGATGGTTTGATATAGCATTGTTTGGTCAAACTTAGTGGTTACCCAGGTGAGTGCTGTTCAAGTGAGCAATGAGAGTACCTATCTGATTTTATCAACATCTCTGGGGAAAGGGAGGAAGTGCTTGCAGACAATAAAGCACATTGCATTACAAACCCCTTGACTTGACAGAAGAACCTTCATATTTATTGAGTTGAGCTATACAAGGCTCTATTCGGCTTATTAACAAAAACAGTCAGTTTACTCATTGTTACGATCACCAGCTGGAGTGCCCACGAACTCCACTAGAGGGCACTCCACCCCGGACTCTTGCCATTGTCCTCAGGGCTCCATTTCCCATGTGTTCCTTGCCCCACCTGTGTCATGTGCTACCCTTGTTTGTGTGTCATGTTCTGATTGGTTCCTTTGTTTCATGTGTCATGTTTTCACTGGTTGGTTTTGTCATGTGTTCTCCCTGTTCTATATAAAAGTTGCTCACCCATGCTCCTAGGTTGCTGATTGTTGTTTTGTGTTTGTGATTGTTATAGTTTCCGAGTTTCCGAGTTTGTGTTTCCTAGTTCACCTGTGTTTTTGACCCTTGGACTGTTTTCCATGTTTTTGATTGTTTGCTGCCTGCCCTGACCATTGCCTGTGTTCTGGATTACTCTTTTGCTTCTGCCTTGGATTATACTGTTTGCTGGTGCTCGACCCTGCCTGTTTTGACCACGCTAGTAAATAAAGCCTTGCATTTGGATCCCCAACTCCGTTGTCGACCCCCCTACGTTACACTCATGCTTTTGCCCAGATATTGCTGGGGTGCTTCTACAACAGAAAGGCCTTGAAAGTGAATTTCTGCAGGTGTATAAAAAGTGTGTTGACATGTTTATGTCTATGTCTCTGTTCTGTTTTATGTTTCAACTGTGTGTGAGTGAAGACGTCTGAGGTGTGTGAGGTAGCTCTGTGAACGTGTGTGAACTGGCTACCTGAATAAGAGATATGGCAGAAGAAAATCCTAATGCTAATTAGGATAAATAACATTATCAAAGATGCAACTCAGTTGATGTGAGCTAAAGAGGAGCTGTCATAGCTAGAAAATAATTATGGAACATGGAGGAAATCAAGAATACATACGATAAACAAAAGCCACTGGCAATAAGCAGAAAAAGATCAAGAGAGCAATGGTAGTTCTATCGGATATATGCTGACACAAAGACATACAGACAAAGTCTGAGATGGACAAAAGAATCAAAGATGACGAAGGCCGTTTGTCTGCTTTGAGTGATGGCAAAAATGAGAGGAGCATGCACGAGGGCACTGAGAAGGCTGTTTATGTAGAAACTGAGTTAAATGCAAACCTTGAACAGCATTTTAAACAACAGCTCAAGTCCAAAGCAAGCCTGGAATTACAACTAGAACACCAGTTCAAGTGCCAAGTGAGTTTGGAATTACAAATTGAAAACCAATTTAAGTCCCAAGTGAGTTTGGAACAGCAACTTGGGCAACAGCTTGAGTCAAAATTCAGAAAACATTGGTTTTGCTTCTATGAGCCTCCCCACTCTCCTGAGTGCCTTTCCTTATGCCAGTCCTAATGCCTTGCCTTACTCTTAGGTGAGGCCACACCAAAGTCACCCTGGAGAGGCAAAACTGGCAAACTGCAATAATCTTGGGGAAAAAGTAAAAATAGAATAAGGTTGTAACCTGCTGTCTGAGATGGCACATTACTCTGGACCAGAGATGGATGAGAGTGAAAGTTTCAGTGAATCAGAACAAGAGGAAGTGGAAATCACTCACTGCTGCTGAGGATTGCCCCACACAGACAGCCAAAAGATACATGAGATTTCTGTGGATGGTACCACTTAAAACCATAAAGATGGCTTTCGACTGCAATTGATGAACAATTATGAACAGTTTTGCTATAATGGATTAGGACTACAATTGCTATGATAGCTTTAGGACTGTAATTGCCACGAACAGTTCTGGACTCAAGTCATCATCAGTGAACAGTTGATAACTTCAACAAAACAGACGCCATGTAAAAACTATGAATTTCCTTTTTACACAATTGCACTTTTTGACCATGTAGTACAGTTATAGAAGAGAATTATTTATAATTGCACTATCCTTTGTCACCCAGATGAGGATGGGTTCCCTTGTGAGTCTGGTTCCTCTCAAGGTTTCTTCCTCATACCGTGTCTTGGAGTTTTTCCTTGCCACCATCGCCTCTGGTTTGCTCATTAGGGATAAATTTATAATTTTACAATTTATATCCTGAATTTATATATTTATAAGCTGCTATGTGACAATGTCCATTGTTAAAAGTGCTATACAAATAACATTTAATTGAGTTGAATTGATGCAGCTGAGACCTCTGAAAACAAGGGTCAGCGGTGGAGCAATGATTCATTAACATCAAGCTTCTGGGCCAGCTGACTTTGATAAGTGGAGCAAAGACACAAGACATCCTAGAGAAGATGAGTTGAAAACATGGCATGAACTATATTGAATCAAAGGGGTCTACAATCTACCTCCATATGATGGAGTGATGATTCTGAATGCTTTAATGACCTCATGAGAACAAGCTACACTCACAAGAACCTTGCCTGAAGCCATAGGTGAAGACAAAAAAAAAACTGATGCTGCATGGGCTGCACTAGAGGAGTGAATTCCCAATCAAGCAAATGCCCATGGCTGCTGGGAGAAAATCATAAGCTGTGTTCAGAATGCAAACAAATCATTTGCAATATATGAAGCAGACTTCAAAGAAATTTTGTTGAATTATATAGGCACTAATAAAATCAGAGCTGACAATATGGACAACGGCAATTCAGGAGCATTGAAACAAGCTCTTCTGAATGGAACCACAACCAAATTATCAATGCTTATAAGCTCACAAACGCCTGCTCTTGAGCTGTTTCCATATATAATTTTGTGTATATCGCAAATTGTGTACCTTTTTCATCCCACACGTCCTCAAATCTTTGTAAAATGGAGAGAGTATTGATCCAATTAATTATAATTCGCCAGCTTACTGTCATTTTAATTTCACAAATAATTGCAATTGTACAACATATCAAATATCAAGTAACTGCTCTTATGCGACGAAGCCCATGAGTCTGGGAGAGACCACTCAAAAGGGTGTTCTGGGAGGTAGTGGAGAGACACTTCACAGAAAGTCTCTGGCTGCAACATTTTAAAATGTCACAGCCCATATTTACTGCACCAAATTATGATGCTCTGCCAATTAATTGGTTCTGATGTTGCGTCCATCGCAGGCTGCCACCGACCGCTGGTCCCGACCCAAAAGCGGACTGCCATTACCCTGTTCAAGCTGGCACCCTGCCCACAGAGTAGTGGGGGAAACTTTTTGTGGCATGCACATCCCTGTTCTTCCCCCAACAAATGGCTACTGCGATTACATTAATCTGTTGTGGCCATCTATTATAAATTCTGCCATATGACACATTATTTTTGCATGAATGTCATTTTTCTTGACAAAAACTGTTTTCAAATGATTTTTTCACAGCATCTGAAGTATCAACATGGTATTTATGCACTGAAGTTAAACAAAAAAAGATTACATTGACATTTGTGAAATTTTATCGATAATTTGCATTTCCATCAGCTACATATTTCAATGCACTGAACCTTTTTTGAATGGAAACGTAACTATTGAGCAGATGGCCTATATGTGTGCGCTAATGTGAATGGACAAAAAGAACCTGACTTTTTATTGGACACAAGAGAAGAGCTAACATGCATTCCCACAAAGCTGGCAAGAATTCCACTAACAGCAAGAAGAAATCAAGCTGTTAGGGCAGAAGGAGATTACATCTTTTTTTCCAAGAAAGTGAACCAATGAACTTGTCATTTGGGCCGAGATTCATCAGTGTTCCAGTGTGGATTGAAGAATAGTTATGGTTTTTCATTATAGCTCTTCTTGCCTTATGATACTATCAACATAGTATGTAATTGTCAGACTTACTGGAGCATGGTAAAGATTTGTCAAGATTCATTTGCTAATGAAAACCTTCTCACTGATCATATATTGTGAACAGGAATGTGTTTGCAGGGCCTTGGAGACAGTTTTGTCTGTGTGCTGACCTTGGGTTAGCAGCCTATTAAGATGTTTTGGAAAAGAGCTCTTTGGTATGTGTATGTGGTTAGTTGAGGACTGAAAATTGAAGAGATATGACCTGTGTGTATGTACAGTAAGTGTCAATAAAAACTATTCCTCTTCTCCAATTTGTGCCTGCTTGCATCTTTATTGAGGGGAAAATCAAAAAATTACTTCACAATCCATCAGGATGGGTGGTGTCACAGAGCCACGCTTAGGCCGGGATGTTCTGCTATAACTCAAAGGCAGCCTGGACTTCAAACAAGGCAAGGTTGTCTTTAAACTGGGACAATTGGAAAAGTCACAGTTAGAAAATCATCCAATCTGATCCACAGATAAAGATGATTGTGGAAACTTACAAATGGAACCAGTGACGTTCACAGGCTGGGTTCCTCCTAACACAAAAAAAAAATTCCCTCAGGAAGACAGCAATGGATGGAATTCTTCCCATCATTCAGCAGCTGGAAGAAAGAGGCATTCTGATAAAGACACACTGCATGTCTAACAGTTCCATTTTCCCAGTGAAAAAAGCTTCAGGCAAATGGAGATTAATGGTGAATTACCATGTTGTAAATCAGCACACTGACAAGCAAACACTGACATTGTTCAATGTTCTCAAGCCAGAACATCAGTGGTTTACTGTGATTGAAATGGCAAATGGTTTCTGGTCTGTGCCATTGGCTGAGGAAGTACGGCCATGGCTGTCATTCACAATGAATGAAGAACAGTATACCTTTACGAGATTACCTCAATGTCTTCACAACAGTCCCACAGTTTATCACATGGCACTCCACCATCTTCTGAGAGAAGCTCCAGGGATGTCATCTGTCATTAGCAAGAGAAAGCATGTCCTGTGAACCCAGCAACATTGTTACCAGAACCACAGACTGAAGAGGACAATCACAACTGTGTCGAAATTGTTCAGATGATAGAAGAGCAAAGATAGCTCAAGGAAGAACCTCTGCACAACCCAAAATTTGTTTTGTGTACAGACAGGTCCTCTTAAGTTGGCCACACAGATACATTCTCAGGGTCACATTGGAGTGGAAAAGATGGTCTACATGGTGGAACCTAGCATTCAGGAAAGAAGCTGAAAGTGTGACTGGACAGTGTGATATCTGTCTAAAAAAACAATCCAGGAGGAGACCCAAAACTCCTGGGACAAAAACTCCAGTACCTCCAGGCCCGTTCCAGCATTTGAAAGCAGCCTACATAACCATGACATAAATACACAGCTGCCCAGAAGTCTTAGTCATGGCTGACATATTCACAAGGTGGGTGGAAGCATTTCCAACAAGAAGAGGCACAGCTACTCATACTGCAAAAGTGCTGGTCAAAGACATTATTCCTCATTGGAGCATACCAGAGGTCATAGTCTCAGACAAGGGGTCACACTTTACAGGAGGAGTCTGCAAGGAAGTGTGCAAAATGATGGGTGTGGAATGGAAATCATCCTCAGTAATTGGGAATGGCGGAGCGAATGAACCGAACCATCAAAGAGAGACTGGCCAAAATGCATCACCTCCAGAAGCATTTCACATTGTGTTATGCAGTACCCACAAAACAACACTGGCCAACCAATATCATTGCCAGGAACGAGTGACTTGCATACTGCTGATGTCCACTTGACTAGTGATGCATTGCTAACGTACTGGTCTCAACTTACAGTCTCAATTCAAACAGTGAGCAAATGATTGATGCTTTGATTTCACCTGGACCTGGTGGTCACAGCTTGGTTCCAGGACAGTGGGTTCTTGTCACCAAGCCACAGCACTTGCAAACACCATTAGAGCCAAAGTTTGAGGGACCGTATCAGATTATCCTTGTCACTGAAGGGAACCCAAGGTGGATTCATGCCACACAAGTGAAGTTGGTTGATGAACCAGCTGAAAAGAAGAAGCAACAAGACAACAAGTCAAACAGGTGAAGTACTGGTGACCTTTCCTGATTGGCCTATGCATGCTTGTTCTACACGCAAAGTCATAAACAGGCCAGAAGAAAGAGGACTCAGAATTTTCAGAGACTGAGTAACACTATCACAACATTTAATCCATTCTTATTTTTCATGTAGTCTTAGAGTTATAGGGTGTTGTGTAGAAACACTTATATTGCATAGTCCTGTAGAAGTTGTTTCTATTAGAATAATCACATAAGGGTGTTTTTGAATGTTTCTAATGGAAGAATATCCAATATTATGTGCAATTCTTTGCGTAGGGGGGCACAGTGACTTAGTGGTCAGCTCGTTTGCCTCGCACCTCCGAGGTTGGGGGTTTGAATCCCGCCTCTGCCCTGTGTGCATGGAGTTTGCATGTTCTCCCATGCTTCTGGGGTTTCCTCCGGGTACTCCGGTTTCCTCCCCCAATCCAAAGACATGCGTTGTAGGCCGATTGGCATTTCCAAATTGTCCAGAGTGTGTGAATGTGTGCGCGATTGTGCCCTGGGATGGGTTGGCACCCCGCCCAGGGTGTCTCGTGCCCTGAGTTCCCTGGGATAGGCTCCCCTGCAACCCTGTGTAGGATAAGCAGTACAGAAAATGGATGGATTATTTGTGTATTTTCTAAGTTTTACATTTGCATGCAGAAAGTGAAAGTATACAGTAACATTTCTGAGTGTGGTGAGTGCTTTCGAAGAGACAATAATGATAAGATAAATTACAAAGTTACTCAAGAGTTAACATAGACATGAGACAATGAGATCCCTATTATTCCTCCTATTATTCTTACTCATAGTATGAGCAACCAAGATCATTCTGAAGTGTAACAGTAGCCCTTGATGAGATTCGAAAAATTGTTCATACTATGGAGCATATTGGTAATGACACTGCTAAGTCCCTTGTGTAGTTACACTATATTACCAAAAGTATTCGGTCACCTGCCTTGACTCACATATGAACTTAAGTGCCATCCCATTCCTAACCCATAGGGTTCAATATGATGTCAGTCCACCTTTTGCAGCTATTACAGCTTCAACTCTTCTGGGAAGGCTGTCCACAAGGTTGAGGAGTGTGTTTATAGGAATTTTTGACCATTCTTCCAATAGCGCATTGGTGAGGTCACACACTGATGTTGGTCGAGAAGGCCTGGCTCTCAGTCTCCGCTCTAATTCATCCCAAAGGTGTTCTTTCGGGTTCAGGTCAGGACTCTGTGCAGGCCAGTCAAGTTCATCCACACCAGACTCTGTCATCCATGTCTTTATGGACCTTGCTTTGTGCTCTGGTGCACAGTCATGTTGGAAGAGGAAGGGGCCCGCTCCAAACTGTTCCCACAAGGTTGGGAGCATGGAATTGTCCAAAATGTTTTGGTATCCTGAAGAATTCAAAGTTCCTTTCACTGGAACTAAGGGGCCAAGCCCAACTCCTGAAAAACAACCCCACACCATAATTCCTCCTCCACCAAATTTCACACTCGGCACAATGCAGTCCGAAATGTACCGTTCTCCTGGCAACCTCCAAACCCAGACTCGTCCATCAGATTGCCAGATGGAAAAGCGTGATTCAGAACGCGTCTCCACTGCTCTAGAGTCCAGTGGCGGCGTGCTTTACACCACTGCATCCGACGCTTTGCATTGCACTTGGTGATGTGTGGCTTGGATGCAGCTGCTCGGCCATGGAAACCCATTCCATGAAGCTCTCTGCGTACTGTACTTGGGCTAATCTGAAGGTCACGTGAAGTTTGGAGCTCTGTAGCAATTGACTGTGAAGAAAGTCGACGACCTCTTTGCACTATGCGCTTCAGCATCCGCTGACCCCTCTCCGTCAGTTTACGTGGCCTACCACTTCGTGGCTGAGTTGCTGTTGTTCCCAAACTCTTCCATTTTGTTATGATAAAGCTGACAGTTGACTGTGGAATATTTAGGAGCGAGGAAATTTCACGGGTGGCATCCTATGACAGTTCCACGCTGGAATTCACTGAGCTCCTGAGAGCGGCCCATTCTTTCACAAATGTTTGTAAAAACAGTCTGCATGCCTAAGTGCTTGATTTTATACACCTGTGGCCAGGCCAAGTGATTAGGACACCTGATTCTGATCATTTGGATGGGTGACCGAATACTTTTGGTAATATAGTGTATCTTCAGAATTCGCAGCAGTTTGTGAAATGACAGAAAAATGGGGAACTGCAATTATTGGTAAGGAGTGTTGCACATTCATCCCAGACACAACTAAGCTGCTATAATGAGGATATGCATCTCTTCAGACATCCAGGATTAGGGTGCTTCACTTGTGCATACTTGCTTGTGCATACTTGCTTCTAGCATGGTTCAGATGGACTCTCTTGCCTTCTCCCTGTGCCTACTAAGGTAGCTGGGGCTGGAGTTCCCTTTATTCTATGTTTATCTCAATGCCAGGTTGGGTACTTCCTTGTCATTATTAGCTCATAGTATTTTCTACACCACCTGCTATTTTCTAACCAAGTGGCCGGACTGTGGGGCTATGCTGCTAACATGGTCAAGTAGCTTTCCTTCATTGTACCACACACTACTGAATCGCTACTGAATCTGCTTTGTTGGTTAGATCCCCTAATACAAAGCACTTGGCCTGGAGTTGGGTTTCCTGCAATTCGCCCTTCACTTTCTTTGCCAGGTTGGGTCCTCCCACTGTGTGTTCCCCATACTCTGTTGACTCCAGAGTAGTGGGCGCAAAACACCATTAGCATGGACAAGTTGGTTCCCGCGCTGCTCCTACAGTGCAGTGATCAATACTGAGCCTATGTTAGCTGGATTGCTTAACATAACACCAGGGTGGAAGTCAGCTTCCATCCGATCAGAGTGAGAGCAATGTACCTTGTGTAGGGGAAAGTCTGGATGCCTTAGGTGGACTTAGCAATCCCCCAACTCCATTAGAGCATTAGAGCCCTCACAGCGGGGCAAATGGGTGATGACTCAGCGACATGATCGCAAAGCCAAAGCTAACGCTAACGTTCGCCCAAGGGAGCATCACTTATCTCCACCTCACGTGTCTAACAGGTTTGCTCTACTTAGTGAAGCACCCACTAACAAACCTGAAAGAGCTCTAGTTATAGGAGACTCTATCTTAAGGCACATGAAATTAGCTAGGCCTTTAGGGGCACCAGAAGCTTTAGTTAGGTGTATACCAGGAGCCAGGGCACCAGACATAGCAGGTAATCTTACGGTCTTAGGCAAGCATAGGTTTTCAAAGATAGTTATTCATGTAGGAGCTAATGATATACACCTTTGTCCATCAGAGGTTACTAAGAGTAACATTGTAGAGGTGTGTAAATGGTATCCATCCCACTCAGGAAGGTGCTGCTCTTATTTCCTGCAGCATAGCACATAGTCTCAGAACAGGCCTAGTTAATTGGTGACAATCCAGAGCCAAGGAGGGAGCAGACGAATAGGCTAAACTGACCATTTACTAGCTGCACTGAGTCGTCACTTAGGTTCCACTATATTGAGACTGTGTCTGTTCCCTGAGCTAAACAAAAATGTAGAAATACTCAGAAAGTTTGTTTTAGTAATCTAATCAACATAAAATTAAATCATACTGAATGCACACCCAGCACATTTGAACCAAAGCTAGGACCGTTAAATATTAGATCTCTTACATCTATAGCGCTTATTGTTAATTAAACTGTTACTGATCAGTAGTTTAATGTGCTGTGTTTGACAGAAACATGGATTAAACCAAATCAGTATATAGCATTAACGTTAGCCTACTCCTCCCGGATACAATTATATACATCAACCTTGTCTAACTGGTAGAGGAGGAGGTGTCTCAGTTATTTATAATGATAATCTAGTCATCACACAAAAACCTAGTCATAAATTCAACATGCTCGAATAATAAGTCTACCCAGTCAATTCCGCTACCCACAAAAATAAGTCTACCTAGTCAATTCCACTAATTATTATTTACAGACCGCCAAGGCCAAGGCTGAACTCCTTTGTGAATTTTCTGGATTTCAACTCAAACCTGGTGGTTTCTTTAGACAAAGCTTTAACTGTTGGAGACTTTAATGTTCATTTTGATAATCCAGAAGACCCTCTGAGAACAGTGGTTGTGTCCATTCTAGATTCAGTGAGTTAATCAGAACGTAATAGGACCTACTCATAATGGTGGTCACACTCTTGATCTAATACTAATATTCAGAGTAAATATAGAAAATATAGTCACATATCCACAGTCTGTAGCTATCACAGATCATTACCTCATCTCATTTAAAATGTGTCTTAGTCATAATATATGCATCTTGCCACGCTACCTTGTCAAACGTACATACACTTCAGCTACTGCACAGAGTTTTATTAATAATCTCCCAGAGTTATCAACTATGATTGGATCACCGTCTGACCCCACAGAACTTGATCAGGCGACTGAATGCTTAGAGTCAATGTTTCGCTACACGATAGACAATGTTGCTCCACTTAAACAAAAGATAATTATAGAGGGAAAAAAATACCACCCTGGTATAATAATCACACATGCACCTCAAAACAGACCACTCGAAAATTAGAACGTAAATGGCATCAAACTAAATTGGTAGTATTTCAAACAGCATGGAGGGAGAGCTCCTGATCTATAGAAAAGCTCTTAGTGCCGCTAGATCAATGTATCTCTCCACCCTAATAGAAAATAACAAAAAATAATCCTAGACTCTTATTTAATACTGTAGCAAAATAAACTAGAAATAAGCCCACCACAGAAACATGCACACCATCAATATGTAGCAGTGATGACTTCATGAATTTTTTCAATGATAAAATTGAAAACATCAGACAGAAAAGTTCAGACTATTCATTTTAAACCAGACAATTTGATAACTAACCCTGTAGATAATAATGTTTTCATAACAGGTCAGCGAATAGAATGTTTTACTCTCATTTGAGAGACTGAACTAATTTCACTAATTTCCTCAGCAAAATCAGCAACTTGTATACTAGATCCCTTAACTACATTTTTCTCCAAAACGATATTTCCAGAAGCAATTGAACCTGTTCTAAAAATAATCAATTCTTCCTATAGCATTGGCTATGTACCTAAATCTTTTAAACTAGCAGTTATCACACCCTTGATTAAAAAAACCTGACCTTGACCCCATCAGTTGCCCAACAGTAGGCCAATATCAAACCTCCCCTTAATCTCCAAGATGCTAGAAAAGGTTGTAGCGCAGCAGTTGCTATGCTCATACATAGGAATAACATTCATGAAATGTATCAGTCAGGATTTAGGCCTCATCATAGCACAGAGACAGCACTTTTTAAAGTGGTAAATGACCTACTACTGGCCTCTGATCATAGTTGTCTCCTTGCTTGTGTTGCTTTAACTTAGTGCAGCTTTTGTCACCATTGGTCATACTATTCTCCTTGATAGATTAGAAAATGTTGTTGCTGTTAAGGGAACGGCCCTATCAGTTCTTGTTCCATATAAATGGTGACTTCTCTTTGCATACTAAGGTAAAGTTTGGTGCGCCGCAAAGTTTAGTTTTAGGCCCACTCCTCTTTTTTCATGTATGATACCTCTGGGCAAAATTATTCGTAAACATGGTATTAGTTTCCTCTGTTATGCTGATGACACACAGTTGTATGTTTCAGCAAAGTCAGATGAGATACCCCAGCTTAATAAAGTTGAGGAATATGTAAAGAACTTGGATGCTTATTAACTTCCTTCTAACTCCAGTCATTCATTTGAAGGTCATGTAGATAACATTACTAGAATAGCCTTCTTTCATCTCAGTAATATTGCTAAGATAAGAAATGTAATGTCATTACACGCAGAAAAAGTAGTTCATGCTTTTGTTACCTCTAGGTTGGACTATTGTAATGCCTTACTATCTGGATGTTCAAGTAGGTGCTTAAAACAAGCTCCAGTTAGTCCAGAATGCAGCAGCTAGTCCTCACTAGAACCAGAAGATATGACCACATCAGTTCTATCTTATCCACATTGCATTGGCACCCAATCAAATTTGGCACTGATTATAATATACTACTTTTGACCTATAAAGAACTGAATATTTTTGCGCTGCAGTACCTGAACGACTAATGGTCTTTTATGGTCCACTACGCCTACTTGGATCAAAAGGTGCAGGCTACTTGTTGGTACCTCGAACAGTGAAGGTTACAGCAGGGGGCAGAACTTTCTCTTACAAAGCCCTACAGTTATGGAACAGCCTTCCAATTAAGGTTCGGGACCCAGACACAGTCTCAATGTTTAAGTCTAGGCTGAAAACATATTTGTTTAGTCAAGCCTTTTGTGAATAGTTTTTTCTAGGTAAAGGAGCAGATCTGGAGGGTTCACAGGCATAGTGTGTTGTGGTGAACTGGGATGTTTGCATGCTGATGGTGGAGTGGCTGGAAGGGCACCCTGATGTCTATGTTAACTTCTGGCCCTCCCTTTTAGTTAAGCTGTCATAGCTAGTCTTGCCAGAGTCCCTGCTTGCATTCTGCACACAATGTACATATTCTTTAACCATTACGTGACAATAAGCATACCTAACAATCTCTCTCTCGCTGTTTCTTTCCCCCCTGCCCCCTTCTATTTATAATTATCCCTTATTTATAATTGTACAATCCAGTGTCACCCAGATGAGGATGGGTTCCTTTTTGAGGTTCCTCTCAAGGTTTCTTCCTCATATCGTCTCAGGGAGTTTTTCCTTGCCACCGTCACCTCTGGGATTAGGGATAAATTCATAAATTTAAAATTTATATCTGGAATTTATTTATTTCTGTAAAGCTGCTTTGTGACAATGTCTGTTGTTCAAAGCACTGTACAAATAAAATTGAGTAGAACTGAATAACACATATTGGGCTATATTCAGTGTTGGTGACTAAAAGTTACATCCAAAAGTTACATCAAAATCATGTGGGGAAATTTACCTTGACTGTTGCTAGGCAATTGTTTATGAGTTGTTATGTAGCTAGTTAAGATTTCAGTCACCTTAAATGTGGTTATGAGAACCCACTGAAAAAAATTGTCATTAAAGTTTGTTGAGTATTTAAAGTTGCACACAGAGCATGTAAAATGTAAATTTATATTAGCTTTTCATTACATCATTTCATCACTTTTGAATGAAAAATTCTTTTCAAAAAAGGTACATTCAATCACTTTTATGTACTTCAAGGAATTGTGTGAACCCCACTAATACAATGTAAAATTGTGGTGCAACAAAGTACTAGTGGTGTGTTGAAGTGTTGTTTTGTTTGTTTGTTTTTCATGATTCCATAATTTTTTCCTTGGAATTGAGTGATTCCATATTTTTTTTCCTCTGCTTGGTCTAAAAAAAGTAACTGTTACTGACTACCACATTTGTTTTCTTGATTTCTTTTAGTGTTTCTTAAAGCCAGAAAGTTGACATTTGAAATGACTTTAGTTTTGTGTCATGTCTGTGACCTGCCTTTTTTCTACAAAATTAAACAACTGAATGAACATCCTCCAAGACCGGTGATTCCATAATTTTTGCCAGGGGCTGTAGAGCAAGAGAGAATTTAAAAATATGAAAAGTCTAATATAATGATATATGATTGATAAGATGGCAAGTGTTGAAATAAAAATCTAAGAGGAGTCTAGCATATTGCCAATATATTGCTAGATGAGTAGTCCGAGTTGTAATCATCACTTTAATTACTGCAAATATGGTGTCCATCCACAGTATTTGGCAGCTTAAAAAATAGTACTTGATTTAGCACATACAATCTGTTCCACTTGACGCCTCAATGATGGACAATGCTACACATGTGGTCCTTTTTTATAGCTAAAACAACAATTTCACTGTCTGGTCACAGCAGTGAATAGCATGGTTATAGACTAGTTTATAAAGGATGGCTGTGCTTAGCTTTCAGAAATCTCAAATAACCCTCAGCAGGTGCTGATTTATTGCATTTGTTGATTAATAAGCATTAGATTTCACTTTTCCTGAGTGACTTATCATCTACTCGTGTTACAAAAGTACTTTGTTTGTTACAGTAGCAAGCATCAGAGCTCCTAGAATCACTAGAAATGCACAAAATCTGATTCATAATCATTTATGAGGATGGTCAGAAGTGCCTTCATTGCCCTGTATTTTTTAATAAGATGTGAGTGAATTTTCAGCTGAACCTAGTCCTTAACATTATTACACTATATGGCCAAAAGTATATGGACACCTGACCAGTCACGCCCATATGTGCTTGATGAACATTCCATTCCAAAGTTGGTCCCCCTTTGCTGCTGTAACAGCCTCCACTCTCTGGGGAATTCTTTCCACTAGATTTTAGAGTGTGGCTGTGTGAATTTCTGCCCATTCAACCACAAGAGCATTAGTGAGGTCAGGTGCTGATGTTGGGTGAGAAGGCCTGGTGCACAGTCGGCATTTCAGTTCATCCCAAAGGCGTTCAGTTGGGTTGAGGTCAGGTCTCTGCGCAGGCCACTTGAGTTCTTGCATACCAACCTTGACAAACCATGTCTTCATTGACCTCGCTTTGTGCACAGGAGCATTGTCATGCTAGAACAGGTTTGGGCTAGGCCCCAATTCCAGTGAAGGAAAATCTTAACGCTACCACATACAAAGACATTCTGGACAATTGTGTGCTATCAAATTTGTGGCAACAGGTTGGAGAGGGCCCATATATAGGTGTGATGGTCAGGTGTCCACATACTTTTGGCCGTATAGTGTAGCATAGCTTCATGGAAGTTAGCTATCATTACAAGCATTTGTAATAACTACATAACTGGCTTTTTGTAGGTGCTGATTTATTGTCTTTGCTGACTAATAGCCATTACATTTCACTTATCCTGAATAATTTATTGTGTAGTCATGTTAGACAAGTATTCTGCCTGTCAATGCAGCAAGCATCAAAGCCTCCAGTATGTGGACTGGCTGATGTTAGCATTTTAGCATTTAACTTTTGTCCACCTGGCCATTAAGCAGTTTGAAAGCCAAACAATATGCAAAATTCGACTCACTTTTTTTTTATGACAATTAGGTTTAATCTTGGACAGATGCACGGACAGACGGATGCATGAATGGACAGGTAGACGGAAGCATGGACAAGCCAATAATGCCTCCAATGCCTAGTGGCAGAGGCACAACAACACCATACCGTGTGGTAAACTACTCTTTCCCAACTACGCACACCCAGTCAGGCAACCGTGCTCTCAAACTGCCAACTTCCAACATTTCAGAGCTGCTCTTTTATTTCCAACTCAAACCCACCAAGCAGCAGACACTCATTGGACCAAAAATCCCTACATCCACTGCCATGTTGGATGTGGTGACTTCCAAATTAAGCTCATTTCTTTGAATTGCATTAGTTTCTCCATAAATGTCAGTGGACCTTGCAATATTTTCATAAAATAGAACTAGAAGAAATATAAATAACAGCTCGACTATGCCACCACACATCACAGCCTCAGCATTGGGAAGTCTCTGCTTTGCTGGACAAAGTTCCACCTCCAGCTATTTCTTTCTTCTGCCTACATTACTCCAGTGCCTGCATCCAGAAACATTTTCTCATCACAGTGTCCCCAGCCAGGTTTCCTCTGCTTGTCCACAAGGTTGAGGAGTGTGTTTATAGGAATTTTTGACCATTCTTCCAATAGCGCATTGGTGAGGTCACACACTGATGTTGGTCGAGAAGGCCTGGCTCTCAGTCTCCGCTCTAATTCATCCCAAAGGTGTTCTATCGGGTTCAGGTCAGGACTCTGTGCAGGCCAGTCAAGTTCATCCACACCAGACTCTGTCATCCATGTCTTTATGGACCTTGCTTTGTGCTCTGGTGCACAGTCATGTTGGAAGAGGAAGGGGCCCGCTCCAAACTGTTCCCACAAGGTTGGGAGCATGGAATTGTCCAAAATGTTTTGGTATCCTGAAGCATTCAAAGTTCCTTTCACTGGAACTAAGGGGCCAAGCCCAACTCCTGAAAAACAACCCCACACCATAATTCCTCCTCCACCAAATTTCACACTCGGCACAATGCAGTCCGAAATGTACCGTTCTCCTGGCAACCTCCAAACCCAGACTCGTCCATCAGATTGCCAGATGGAAAAGCGCGATTCATCACTCCAGAGAACGCGTCTCCACTGCTCTAGAGTCCAGTGGCGGCGTGCTTTACACCACTGCATCCGACGCTTTGCATTGCACTTGGTGATGTGTGGCTTGGATGCAGCTGCTCGGCCATGGAAACCCATTCCATGAAGCTCTCTGCGTACTGTACTTGGGCTAATCTGAAGGTCACGTGAAGTTTGGAGCTCTGTAGCAATTGACTGTGAAGAAAGTCGACGACCTCTTTGCACTATGCGCTTCAGCATCCGCTGACCCCTCTCCGTCAGTTTACGTGGCCTACCACTTCGTGGCTGAGTTGCTGTTGTTCCCAAACTCTTCCATTTTGTTATGATAAAGCTGACAGTTGACTGTGGAATATTTAGGAGCGAGGAAATTTCACGACTGGATTTGTTGCACAGGTGGCATCCTATGACAGTTCCACGCTGGAATTCACTGAGCTCCTGAGAGCGGCCCATTCTTTCACAAATGTTTGTAAAAACAGTCTGCATGCCTAAGTGCTTGATTTTATACACCTGTGGCCAGGCCAAGTGATTAGGACACCTGATTCTGATCATTTGGATGGGTGACCGAATACTTTTGGTAATATAGTGTAGATCTGTCACTTTCCATATAGCTCACACAGATTGCGAGCTGTGTACAGGGCATCGGTTCTCTGAAATATCATTCAAATATTTAAAATATTAACTTGTATAGTAATTGTGCATGTTTTTGTCATCTTTAAATGAACATTCTCCATCATTATTAAAAGAAAATCATCCTGAAATACTATACAGATCCTGGAATACTATACAGATATTGTAATGCAATGCTGCTTAAACAACCATATTTCATCATCCTGGAATACTATACAGATCCTGGAATACTATACAGATATTGTAATGCAATGCTGCTTAAACAACCATATTTTGACTCACAGCAACACTGCAAGTGCTTCCCAGCTTTATAGTGGATTCTGTTAGCATGTCTAGCAAACATTTCTCATCTTTCTGGAATGTAACAAACACAAAAACTGAAGTAAATTGGATAAATATATTAGTAAATAACAGTTTCTGAAATTGGGAAAGACATAATTGCTCTGAAACATAGTTAGCCTTTTGTTACATAGTCAGATTAGATAGAAAATAGAAAGCCTGTCAGAAATTTCCCAAAGGAATCTAGTTCAAGAAATTGCTATTTGTTGTTATAATTCATAAAAGAAAAATAACTTTTTTTTCCAGCAGTCCTCTTTTTTCAGTGTTTTCCACTGTTTCCAGGGCATAGTGGTAGGGTTCACACATAAAAAAATCCCTCTGGTTTAAATCCGAGCACGAAAACAGTTACAAATATTTTGAGCACTAAACAGATACAGACAATGGCATTCCGTTACACCCCTACTATAAATTGCCATCTCTTCCATTCATTTCTCATGACTGAGTTTCTGCACTCACCATCTGCCCAAACCGAATTTCTGATTCCATCTATTAAACCCCAAATCAAGTCTGCAGAATAAATTCACAAATTCCTCCAACCAATAAATATGTTCCAACATTTATCAAGCTGGATATGAACAGGTTTATTCATAAATCGTTCATATGAGCATATCCATGAAAATCCCATAATTTCGGAAAAATGTTCTACTCATGCTCCTAAGTGTGTGTAAATATTCACATTAGAAGACTAACTAAAGTAAACTTCAACTGATTGGCTTCAAATCATATACATCGATAAGCCATAATATTAAAACCACTGACAGGTGACGTGAACAACATTGATTACCTTGTTACAATGGCACCTGTGAAGGGGTGGGATATTAAGCAGCAACTGAGCAGTCAGTTCTCAAAGTTGATGTGTTGGAAGCAGGAAAAATGGGCAAGCATAAGGTTCTGAGTGACTCTTTCAAGGGCCAAATTGTGATGGCTAGACAACTGGGTCAGAGCATCTCCAAAAAGGGAGGTCTTGTGGGGTGTTCCCAGTATGCAGTGGTTAGTACCTACCAAAAGCGATCCAAGGAAAGACAACCGGTGAACCGCAATAGGGCTATGGGAGCCTAAGGCTCACTGATGCGCATGGGGAGCGAAGGCTAGCCCGTCTGGTCCTATACCACCGAAGAGCTACTATAGAACAAATTGTTGAAAAAGTTAATGCTGGCTATGATAGAAGGGTGTCAGAACACACGCTGCGTCACAGCTTGCTGTGTAAGGGGCTGCGTAGCCGCAGACCAGTCAGCCTATGCTGACCCCTGTCCACCGCCAAAAGCACCTACAATGGGCACATGAGCATCAGAACTGGACCATGGAGCAAGAAGGTGGCCTGGTCTGATAAATCCCATTTTCTTTTACATCATGTGATGGCCGGATGCATGTGTGTCACTTACCTGAGGAAGAGATGGCACCAGGATGTACTATGGGAAGAAGGCAAGCCGGAGTAGGCAGTGTGATGCTCTGGGTAATGTTCTGCTGGGAAACCTTGGCTACTTTGACACGTACCACCTACCTAAACATTGTTGCAGACCAAGTACACCCCTTCATGGCAATGGTATTCCTTAATAGCAGTGGCCTCCTTCAGCAGGACAATGCGTCCTGCCACACTGCAAAAATTGTTCAGAAGTGGTTTGAGGAACATGACAAAGAGTTCAAGGTGCTGACTTGGCCTCCAAATTCCCCAGATCTCAATCCGATCGAGCACCTGTGGGATATGCTGTACAAACAAGTCTGGACATGGAGACGTGGAGGCCCCACCTCGCAACTTACAGGACTTAAAGGATCTGCTGCTAACGTCTTGGTGCCATATACCACAGCACACCTTCAGAGCTCTTGTGGAGTCTATGCCACAATGGGTCAGAGCTGGTCTGGCAGCACAAGGGGGACCTACACAATATTAGGCAAGTGGTTTTAATGTTATGGCTGATCGGTGTAATTTGTGATGAGTTACTGAATTATGCAGTCAAGTTCAAATAGCTCATGTATTTCAACTATACACACAAATTTAATAAATATTTTGTGAAATCCAGTCATTTTATATGAACTGCATTAACTATATACATTTTAAATATGAAAAAAAATTAAATAAAGTAAGCCAACACAAATCCAAGAATTAAGGAAAATAAGACCAGTCATTCAATAAGGAAGAAATGGTGCTGTATAAAAGGAGCATAGGCTGCATTGGATCAGGCGGTGTATAAGTTACAGCTGTTTGCCACAGCATCTTCTTTTAATGCTTTATTAGAGCCAGCACTAAGACACAAATCCCCGATCTGGTATGTTTCAAGCTGCAATGTGCCATATATTCCCTAGTGTGCTGTGGACTATCCGCTTCCTGCTTTTCCAGAGGGCATCAGGGAGGGTGCAAGGGATTTCTGGCCTGGTAATTTACAGGTGTTTGGTATTCATCAATATATGCACACAAGTATGAAGAAAATCAGCATTTCTGAAACTTTTGTAAATCCAGCGGAATTTTTAATACGGTTTGGCTTATGCAAACATTTACACACAACTTTACTAAAAGATTGATAAATGTTTTCATTTTTTATTTTGATACATATTATCATTAAGTCCAAATGATGACAGCTGTTCTTGAAAAGGTAATTCTGATAACGTTCTTTCTTTATCTAAGTTAGTGCAAAATCAGTTGAGCTAAATGACTCCACACTGTTTGTGAAAGAGCTACACTAAAAGCATTTACATTTACTGCAGAGCCTGTCCTTACATATGCAGCATGTGTTAATTTATAAAGAGGAATGTTTTTCACTGACACTAGAAAAACCTGACAACATTTGGAAAGACATCAAAAGTTTTACTAAACATAAAAATGTTATGGCCACTGCCACAATAGATTTAATTAAAAATAAGGCAATTACAGTTTAATTTAAACAGATTCACTATTTTTTTTTTCCTTTTCCAGAACACATTTGGTCTTTAGCTGAAAAAGCAGAAAAGCATAGTATTCATAAATGCTATGGCTAAAGATGTTGGCACCTCTAAATTTTCTGTCAATGCAGGTGACTTAAAACTTAAGCATTGATTAATATCTAACATATGTAGACTTTCAATGCACAAAAGACATGGAATATTGTATTACAGATCAGACTGTTACAATTAGGCTAAATATTCACTCACTCATTTTCAGTAACTGCTTTATCCTGCTCAGGATAGTGGATTTAGAACACTGGGAGTGAGGAGGGAATACACTCTGGATGGGACACCAGTTCATTGCAGGGCTAACTAATTATTATATTTAAAGCCAATTACAGAGCTTTTAAACATATTACGCAATAACTGGTGTACAGCAATTATAAAATAAATCACTTGATTTCTTTAATTACATTTACTTGTTCCTGTAAGAAGCCCACTTGCTTTGCTTTTCAATCATCACATAAAAACACTAGCTGAAGAACCAATCAGAATTAATTAGCCAGTTCAGACTTGAATTCCTCACTCTTGTGAGTATAGGTTTCATTAAATAATTAAAGTATTAACAAAATATATTATAAGATGGATAACAAAATACTGAGCTGGAAATTTTATGGGTCAAAAAAAGAAAAGACATGTTTAAAGACATTTTGAGTTGGGTATTAAATACATTGTTAGACTTATAACCTGAATTATTGTGTGTGTCTGCTTGGCACTAGATCAGTTATGAATCAGGTTTCAAAAGCCATGCAGTACACTTTATATTCACCATGATTGTCATTTTCAGTACGGTCCATCTGTACTGTCTCCGAGGGGTGAGACTGTTTGGGTGGGCGTCCTTTGAACATGCCTGAGGATGGCTTAACCAAACGGGAAACACTGGAGGGGTCCATGCCTGTAAAGGTACACCCCAAACACACATTTCAGTATAATGGAAGTTATATTACATGATTAGGTACAGTGGATATAAAAATTATCCACACCCCTGTTAAAATTGCAGGTTTTCAGGATGTAAAATATGAAATATAAATCATGTCAGATTGTTTTTCACCCTTAATATGATAGCAACCAACAAAATTCAAGTGAAAAACAAATAGAAATGTTTTAAGGAACAAAAAGAAAAACTTACCATAACCTGGTTGCATAAGTGTGCACACCCTTTTATAATGGGACATGTGACTGTGTTCAGAATTAACCAATCACATTTATACTCAAAAAAGTAATTATCATACACCTGTCATCAAGTAAGTGATTCTGAATAACCCCAAATAAAGATTAGCTGTTTCTGTAGGATTTTTGTGGCATCTTCCTGGTTTCAAACAACTGCTGAAGCCACAGTCTGCAAACAACTTACAAAGCATGTACAGGACCTCAGTGTGAAATTTACTGAACAGGAGAGGGGTACAAAAGAATTTCCAAAACATTAAATGTATCAAGGAACACTATTAAAGCTAGGATCAGCAAGTGCCAAAACATGTGACAAAATGTTTTATGGTCTACTGAGACTGAGGAGGAATTTTTGGTCGTATATAACCAAACATTCCAAAAACTTTTTCTGACCCTAAGTCAAAACATAAATGTCTCAGCTTATTTAAATAAATCTTTAATGCACAGTTTTTTCAGTTTAACAGTTTTTCTTTATCTTCCCAAAAAGCATTTATCTGGGCACTCAAAAATCGAAAAATTTTTTGTGTGTGTGTGATAAGGGTTAGTCCATACTGTCCACCCTGAAGTAATCCTAGGAAAATGTCTAGGTCTCACTCTGTAGTGGGAGAAACTGTCTTCCAGTCCCTCTGAGTGTACAGGCCCTGTTTCCTCATGTGAGGGTTCAGTATGTTGGCTGGAAGTGGCTGTCTCCCACATGTAGAATAGCTGCATATTAACTACATTAAAAACTCTAAAAAACTTTGTGAGCTGACAAACTGTGTAGGGAACAACATTCTTTTTGATGTCTGAGGCCATTTTTGGCCAAACAAAAAATCTGAGACAAAGGCATTGCCTGTGTTTCTGTGACACCCAAGTGTCCTGTGAGTGGGTGACCATGGTAATATTTAATTAGTGTACTCCTTAAGGCAGAAGGAGCAAAAAGCTTCAGCTGTTTCATTGGGTGAAGGGTCCTGTTTGCTTTTGGGTCGTTAAGGTAAAGAAGGCCACCATGGACACAGTATTTTTGGTTGTCACTTTTCTCATTGAGAATTTTCTCAATGTCATTCAGCAACTTGTCAGTCACTGGGTCTTCCAGCTGTAGCTGCCTTAGGTGAGCTTGACCCAGGAGTATGACTGGAGGTATAGCATAGATACACTATATTGCAAAAATATTGGGACACCCCTCCAAATCATTGAATTCAGGTGTTCCAATCACTTCCATGGCCACAGGTGTATAAAATCAAGCACCTAGGCATGCAGACTGCTTCTACAAACATTTGTGAAAGAATGGGTTGCTCTCAGGAGCTCAGTGAATTCAAGCGTGGTACCGTGATAGGTTGCCACCTGTGCAATAAGTCTATTCGTGAAATTTCCTCACTACTAAATATTCCATGGTCAACTGTTAGTGGTATTATAACAATGTGAAAGCAATTGAGAACAACAGCAATTCAGCCACGAAGTGGTAGGCCAGATAAAATCACAGAGCAGGGTCAGCACATGCTGAGGCGCACAGTGCGCAGAAGTCGTTTATCTGCAGAACTTTCTGCAGAGTCAATAGCTACAGACCTCCAAACTTTGTGTGGCCTTCAGATTAGCTCAAGAACAGTGCATAGAGAGCTTCATGGAATGGTTTTCCATGGCCAAGCAGCTGCATCCAAGCTTTACATCACCAAGTGCAATGCAAAGCGTCGGATGCAGTGGTGTAAAGCACGCCACCACTGGACTCTAGAGCAGTGGAGACTTGTTCTCTGGAGTGACCAATCACGTTTCTTGGTGTGGGGTTGTTTTTCAGGGGTTGGACTGAAAGTTCCAGTGAAAGGAACTCTTAATGCTTCAGCATACCAAGACATTTTGGACAATTTCATGCTCCCAACTTTGTGTGAACAGTTTGGGGATGGCCCCTTCCTGTTCCAATATGATTGCACACCAGTGCACAAAGCAAGGTCCATAAAGACACGGATGAGCGAGTTTGATGTGGAGGAACTTGACTGGCCTGCACAAAGTCCTGACCTCAACCCAATAGAACACATTTGAGATGAATTAGAGCAGAGACTGTGAGCCAGGCCTTCTCGTCCAACACCAGTGCCTGACCTCACAAATGCACTTCTAGAAGAATGGTCAAAAATTCCCATAAACACACTCCTGAACCTTGTGGAAAGCCTTCCCAGAAGAGTTGAAGCTGTTATAGCTGCAAAGGGTGGGCTAACTCCATATTAAACCCTACGGATTAAGAATGGAATGTCATTAAAGTTCATGTGCATGTAAAGGCAGATGTCCCAACACTTTTGGCAATATAGTGTATCTAGGAATTGAATGACTGCATCAGGGAGTATATCCCTTACTAGTCAGTAGGTTACAGAACAGAGCATCAGCTACCTTGTTTTGGGCTCCAGTTGGACTACACTGAAATCAAAGTCCCGGAGGTCAACTTGCTAGCCTAGCTGACAGATTAGGCCGAGACACCAGTCACTTGAGACTGCTGTGGTTGGTGAAGATGGTTCCATGAGCCTGAAATTACTCCAGAGCACAAATAATAGCCAAACATTCATTCTCAGGGGTGGAGTATGGCGTTTCAGCTTTGTGTATGGCCCAACTCGCATAAGCAATAGCAACATCTCTGCCATCATCATTCCACTGAATTAATGCTTAATCCTTAAGACCTACATCACATGCATCAGTGTGAATGAACAATGGATGATTAAACTCTGTGAACCTCAGAATAGGTGCTGACATCAAGCAGCACCTCAGGAATTCCATAGCAGCTTGGCATTTGTCAACCCCATGAATGTTGTGTCCTTTCTTGTGAGTGTGAAGAGGGAGTTAGCATGACAGGCATATTCATGCATGAAGTAATAGCTTGTCAGTCCCAAAAACTTACCTGCCTCACACTGTTGGGCATTTCAAAGTCAACCACATCATAGGATGTCTAAGGGAGTGAAACAGTAGCCAAGGAAGGTGAGCTCATTGAGGCAGAATTGCCATTTTTTCAATTTGAGGAAAGGACCAGCTGACTTAAGCCTGGTCAAAACTTCAGGTCAGCTAAATGTTGTTCAGATGTCGGCCACAATGCCACCATCTAGGAATGTCATCTAGGTATACTGCACAGCACTTTTAATTTAGACCAGCCTGTACAGTGTTCATGAGCTTTTGAAATGTTGCAGGCACATTACAGAGGCCAAAAGGGAGAACATTGAACTGGAAAAGGCCTCGATGGGTGATAAAACCTGTCTCAGGTTTATAATATTTCTCTAAAGAAACCTGCCAGTAGCCATGGGCTAGGTCCAAAGTTGTGATAAACTTCCCCCAGGCTAGGAAATCTAGGGATTCATCAACTCTGGCAAGAGGATATGAGTCTTAACTGTAAGCTGGTTAAGACCACGAAAGTCCACACAAAACCTCACTACAAGGCTTTTTCACAATTACCACAGAAGCATACCTTAGTCCTGTTGCTGGCTCAATATGTTCCTGTAACATTTTTTTGATCTGGTCGATCTTGCAAGTGGGGTTCAACAGGGTGCCAGGTTGGCAGGTTTAGCATCAGCTGTGTCAATGACATGCAAGGGATGTATGGCCTAGTTGACCAATAAACAGATCTCCAAATTTTTTCAAGCAGTTCAACAGTTGCCTTTTTTCCTCTGTCTGACAGGTACTGTCTACCTTGTCACCTATGGCCATTAATGGGACCTCAAGTAACATTAGACTCTTACCCTCAAACTCATTCACTGCACAGTTGTCATACTCATCTTCATCAAAGCCTATGGAAGCCTATCAGTCAGTACTACAGGTCTGGGTGACTGAGACACATAACATAACAAGCTCAATGCAGCAGAGAGAGTGGGGATAGTGATAAGCGGTGGTAGAAACACTTCCCAATAGCTAAAGCCAATAGCTAACCATGTCACACCTGTAGGGTCGCAGGCAGCATTTATATGGGTGGGGGAAACCACAGCTGAGTCTTTGCGTTACTCTGATGAATGAGATCTGCTCTCACCGCTGATAGCGAAGCACCTGTGTCCTGTGGGGGTGGGAGATTTGGCTTTCAAATAATATCATGATATTTGTGGATATCTGTGATAACGATATTCACTAGTGATATATATTTAAAAAATGCTCTAGAAATTAAGTTCATTTTAAAACATTTTATTTTGCAGGTAATTCGCCAATATTAAGTACAAATTCTACTAAATTTGCGGCAAAGCTTTTTGCAGGTAAAATTTCCTTCCTGGGATGTTGTAATATGGGACTATCTTCTGAACAAGCCATTTAAATCCTCAGACTCATGCCATGTCCGATACTCATAATACTCAGTGTAGTCACAGTATTTTTGCACGATTTGCAAATTATTGTTGTTTGGAGTCTGACCTTCTGTATCTGAAAAAAATTCCACACTGCTGAGGTAGGTCCCCTTTTAGGAACTAATTTGTCCTCAGTGTTGGCTCTTATACTGCTCTATACGTTGTTGGACATTTGTGTACTGTTACGTACCATGAATGTAATTGACATGCACTTGCTTATGTCATGATACGTTGCGATATGCCAAAATAGTATCAAATTTAATAATATACCGGTACTATTGTGAACGATGTTATATCACCCAGCCCTAGTGTCCAGTGTTGCCTTTAGCATTGAGGTTAGCTTTTACTCTGAATGGGGTGTTCCATAATGAATTAGAAGTGTGGTCTTCAACAGGACCAAGAATGTGCTGGTCATGTGGAGGTTCAATAACTGGGTAAGGCACATTTAGTTTCTGGAGGGACGATTGCGTCTGTGAAACTTCCCTGAAGTTTCCTGTCTGTCTGCTTGATTGTTTGTTCCTTTTCTCCTCCCAAGCATTACCACATCTGAGACTGGAGGACTGCCCCATTGGTGGCAATGAGAACTCTCTGTGGGGGATTAACGGTGTGCAGTGAGATGAACCGGTGTGCAGTGAGATGTGTTGAGCACAGTGAACAATTTTCTTGGTTCTTTACAATTAATTTGGTTAATTCAAATTAATGTTTTATTACTATTGAGATTGTCCAACAACTTATTTGTAGTCTTTGCACTATTGTCACTGGATTCACTTTCTAACAGAACTGTGTACTGGTCGGCGCTGCATTGGGACTTACTCTGCCCATTGTCTATCCCAGTAGTCATTGTACTGTCTTGTGCTGTCTGCACGTTTGCACTTGTGCACTTTATGTATAAATTTATGTAGTCCCTTGTAGTTCTGTGTTGTTCTGTGTTTTTTCTTATGTAGCACCTTGGTCCTTGGTTGTTTCATTTCACTATGTACTAACTGGCTGTAAATGGTTGAAATAACAATAAACTCCACTTGACTTGGCTTGTTTACATATACAGTCAGGTCCGGAAGTATTTGGACAATTTGGAGTTTTTATGATTTTTGCCTTTATACACCGCCACAATGGATTTGAAATAAAACAATCAAAATGTGATCAAAGTGTAGACTTTTAACTTTATTTTAAGAGGTTCCACAAAAATATGGCATTTACCATTTAGGAATTACAGCCATTTTAAGCAAAGTACTTCCATTTTCAGGGGCTCAAAAGTATTTGGACAATTGACTGACAAGAAGTTAATTGACCAGGTGTGGTCCATTCCCTCGTTACTTCAAGACAAATGAAGCAGATAAAAGGTCTGGAGTTGATATCAGGTATTGAGTTGGCATTTGGCAGCTGTTCGACTGGAGCTACCAATATGAAGTCCAAGGAGATCTCAATGCAAGTGAAGGAGGCCATCATTACGCTGAAAAAACAACATAAATCTATAAGAGAGATAGCAAAAACCTTAGGTGTGGCCAAATTAACAGTTGAGTACATTCTTAAAACGAAAGAAAGCACTGGTGAGCTCAACAACATTGAAAGGCCTGGAAGACCACGGAAGATAACTAAAGTGGATGATCACAGAATTCTTTCCTTGGTGAAGAAAAACCCCTTCACAACATCAACAGAAGTCAAGAATACTCTGGAGAAGGTAGGCATATCATTGTCAAAATCTACAATCAAGAGACGCCTTCATGAATGTAAATACAGAGGGTTTACAACAAGGTGCAACTGGTAACATTCAAGAACAGGAAAGCCAGATTAGACTTTGCCAGAAAACATCTAAAAAAGCCTCCCATGTTCTGGAATAAGATTCTTTGGACTGACAAAACCAAGATTAACTTGTACCAGAATGATGGGAAGAGAAAAGTATGGTGAAAGAAAGGAGCGTCTCATGATCCAAAGTATACCACATCATGTGTCAAACATGGTGGAAGCAGTGTTATGGCATGGGCATGTATGGCTGCCAATGGAACGGGCTCACTGGTGTTTATTGATTATGTGACTGCTGACACAAGTAGCAAGATGAATTCTGCTCACATTCAGCCAAATGCTACAAAACTGGTAGGACGCCGCTTCACAGTGCAGGTGGATAATGACCCTAAACATACTGCGAAAGCAACTCAAGACTTTCTGAAGGCAAAGAAATGGAATATTCTTCGATGGCCAAGTCAGTCAACTGATCTCAACCCAACAGAGCATACTTTTCACTTACTGAAGACAAGACTGAAGGCAGAAAGACCCACAAACAAGCAGTAACTGAATGTGGCTGCAGTGAAGGCCTGGCAAAGCATCTCCAGGGAGAAAACTCATAATTTGAGTTTTGAGAACATGAGCTCCAGACTTCAGGCAGTCATTGACTGCAAAGGATTTTCATCCATTAATTTGATGGATTAAATTATGGCTATATTTATATTATATTAAAAATTATGGTTATATTTACAATTATGCCAAATTTTTGTGGAACCTCTTAAAACAAAGCTGAAAGTCTATACTTCGGTCACATCTTGATTGTTTTATTTCAAATCCATTGTGGTGGTGCATAAAAAGACAAAATGACAAAAACTCTGTCATTATCCAAATACTTCCGGACCTGACTGTATATACATATAAATGTTTTAATTTAAAAAATCTATAAATGCTATTCAAAATTTTAAACCAATATGAAGCAAAAACACAGCCTTCTTAACTTGATAAACCTATCCTACAGCCTGCGATACTCCCAAACAATGCACGCAAGTAGACAAAAAAAAACACTGCCAATATAAACAGGCAGCAGTTCACTGAGGAATGAGCTCATAGCAAATAAAGGTGGAAATATAACTACAGAGACAATTTCATAGAACAGTGAACAATTGTAAGAGATAATGGTATATTAGACTTACCTTGTAAGTGGTAATTCGCTGGTTGGAATTATGTCCTTTTAGACCTCGGCATGTTTGACAGAAGTGGAAAAAGTGGACACCTCCTTGTGTGTCTTTTGTTAGCAACAAGTTAGCCAACTAACTATGATGAGTGATGTATATTATCCTCCTCAACTAGCGAACTTTATTGTCAAAGTTTTAGATAGCGAATATGTTTGTACATTGCTCTAAAGCAAATACATGTATATACAGCATAACTCATTTAAAGATAAGAAGTGCTACTTTGTTTACTTCTGATGCTCTGAGCAGCTATGTTGATTTGACATCACTCCATAAATGTGTAAGGAACTCGTAGCTGAGAAGACCACCCCAAGCTGACAAGTAGGAATTTAAAGTTGGGGGGGTGTTTTCTTTGGCTTTTACTGGTTCGAGTCTGGAATTTACAAGTTGAGACATTTTCTAGTGGTGGTCCATATGACAAGAGGAGAAAGAAATTATTGATGTGGTGGCATTTCACATCGTGAAAGACATGGTGACCATTTACTCTGTTGACAAAGAAGGGTTCATTAAGTTGTGCAAAAATAGTAACAGCACCATCTGTAGAAAATATTGCAAATAATGGTTATTTTAAATATCCTTCATTTAAATATCCTTAATTTAAAATAACCATTGTTTGCACTAGTTGCTATAGATGGTGGTGTTATTACATATTGTTGCACATGTGCATTTTCCAAGTCCGTTCTAATAAAAAAAAAAAAAAACTTTGAAATAAATTGTGTTATTTTTCAATTGGATCATGTAAGAACTAAACAAATCAAAACTGTAATGGAGAATTATTCATTAATTTGAAGAAAAAAAAAAAAACTAAATTTTTTGGTTTTTGGCAATATCACCTACCCCTTGTTCTTTAGGAAGGAAATGAGGAAGCTCAAGGAGTATCTGAGCATCAGTCAAGTCAAGGGAGGACTTATAGATGTTTACCAACTGGAACTGCTTATCAGGCTGTACCTTACCATCACTACCAAACACAGGGGCTCAAGCTTAGTCTGGTGAGGGACTGCTGTAAGGGCCCTTGCATTGTGGCTTAGTTCCACTGAACAATGTGGACGGAGGGTGGCTGTGCTATGAGGATCCCCATTACTGCCTGTGCTGTTTTTTTTTGGGGGGGGGGCGGGGATGGGAGGGGGACATGTGCTTTGTTATATCAGGTAAGACAGTGCAGAATGCATGTAGCTACTGGAGTAGTGCATGTATTATTAGTAGTAGAAGGAACATGTACTGAGATTGCAAAATCAAGGGTTTTCATAGACACAATCTTTTAATATAGCCAGTTCATTTTTAGGACTTGAACTTGTGCTTCTAGTCCTACAGCAGCCTGCTGCAATTATCTACATCTAGGCACAATCTTAAAATCAATGTTCAAGTCAGAGAAATAAGTCCATAAGCCTGGATGTGCCACCATTTTGCATGTAAAACAGTATCACTGTAATGGGCTATTAATGGACACTTACTGGAGCAACACACTGCAATCAGTATGCTCAACAACTTTCAAAAGTTGCCGTATAAATGCAAACCCCAAAGCACCGATTCTGCACATTAATATAGATCAAAGAACTGCAATTTAGCAAAAACCTAGAGATTTAATAGAAACAAAATTACCACCAGTAACATTAGCTGAGAAAAACCCACAATATGGTCTGTCAATGCAGTGGTACAATCAAATATCACAAATATCAGTAGCAAGAGCAATAACCCAAGATTATATCTTCAGTACCTTTTTTTAAGTCCTGTGAATCCTGCATACTGTAATGTGCTGTTCAGGTCACCTGATAATCCAGAGAAAAATTCAGTTTAACCCCAAGGCTGCTGCTATTCAGTTAATCCACAAGCTCGATCGAGAATTCTGATCATTCGCAATCGCCACACAGAGTCCATTCTTTTTGCTCAGATGTCCATTCTGTTTCATCTGCAAATCCGATGAGAAGTTCAGTTTATCCACAAATGCATTGGAGTGTTCAGTCCGGCCCTAAATCTGCTGCAATTTTCAGCTTCACACAAAAAAAACCCAGTCAATAGAAAACAAAAAGTTAGTTCCCGCATGGGTCCAATTCCACTTTGGTTCATAAAAGTTAAGGTCAATGGCAGGGAGCCAACGGTGATGCGGCAGATTGGACAATTAAAAAAAAAAAAAATTGGGCACATTTTCTAACTCCACAAATGAGACTGGTACACAAATGTTTGGGCACCAACTGTAATGCAGCTTTGGTGCTAAACATGCTTAGACCTGGACAGTGTCAGGCCTTGGGGGGCCAAGTTAAGTACGTAGCACATGGTGGATGAGAACAAGCTGGGCACACTTGACTGACAGTATTCCAAATGGTTTGTTTATTAGCTACATCGACCAGGTATAACAGAGCTGGATCCAGTGTTTTCATCTGTGTTGCCCTATTCCCGTCATATATCATCGTCTGCAGGCGACGTCATACACAATACATTACGTATATGACATAAGCACTTCTTAAAGGTACTCAGCAGTAATTTTGGCTGTTTACACAGTGTGCACACTTATGCAACCAGGTTATTGTCAATTTTCTTCTTTTTTTTCCTAAAGCGTTTCTATTTGTTTTTCACTTTGTTGGTTGCTATATCACATTATAGGTGGAACAAGATATGACATGATTTACCTTGCTTTCCTTTTTGAAAGCCTCTTTATCCTGCAATTTATATATTTATGTTAATTGTATATGTTTCATTTCACCAGCGTGTTAAGAAAGCTTGTGATCCCTATCACCTTGCACGCGCTGTGTGTGTGTGTGTGTGTGTGTGTGTGTATAAGTAAGTAAGTAAGTAAGGGGGCGGGGGTCACGCGTTTCCTGTCTGGGTTACCATGGCAGTCGCACATGAGTTTTCCGTTGGTCTTGTGCGGCTAGCTAGCCCCAGTCCAGTAACGAGGAATAAAAGAATGAGCAGCAGGGATGAAGAATAAGGAGGGAGAGGCGGAAAAGCAAACGCAAGTTAACCGACCAGAACGCATTCAGCTTATGGGCCACCCTACGTTTCTCTTAACATGTTAAAAGAAACATGTTAACCCCGCTTAACACCCCCCTCCCCTTTTAAAAACCGAATTTAAGACGGGTGAAAAAACGACAAGCAGATCAACAGACGTCTCTTACACTTCAGGGAAAATATTACAATGCATAAAGCTTTTATAGGCAGTGAAGCAAAATGGCGAATACGTCGGATGAGTAAAGGGGAAAAAAAGCTCGCGCTGTAGCGAAAGGCAAACATAAAAAGAGGTTTTATTCCGGTAATGTTCTGCATCTGCGTGAGTGCTAGCGAGGGTTAAATACGTTAAAGCGATGGCACACGATGGCAAAGGTGCCGTGTGCGCTTCCTTACCTCAGGATTGTGCCTGTTTTTCTACGGGTATTCTCTTGGTAGCCGCGTACTGTACGAGCCTACCGTACAGCTGCTGGCTCATGCGCTTATCCGCTCCACCTTTTGGAAGTTGAAGCTGCAAAACTGGAGGTAACTTATAAACTCTTGCGTTATTATTGTTCGGTCGTATTGTATCGGGAAAAATAAAAAACTCGTGTTTCTGCATAATAAAAGCCTGCTCTGAATGGAGGCGTTTGATGCGGCTCGACGTAATGCCGTCTGCTCATGACGAAAAGGGCTAGGCTAATGTGTGACCAGCTAGCTGGCTACACCAACATAATCAGGTTGTACTGGTGGACACCGTCAGTCCTGTGTACGTCTGCAGACATAATGTGTGTGTGTGTGTGTGTGCGTGCGTGTGTATATATATATATATATATATATATATATATATATATGTGTGTGTGTGTGTGTGTGTGTATGTGTGTGCTTGTTTGGTACCAGAAGGGCAGGTTTGAGTATTTCGGCTACTGCTGTTCTCCAGGGATTTTCACACACAGTCTCTAGAATTTATACAGACTGATGCGAAAAACAAACAAACAAAAAACAGCAACAGATCTCTGGGTGGAAATGCCTTGTTGATAAGAGACATCAGAGGAAAATGGCTAGGTTGTTTCGAGCTAGGATCTAGAAACTCATATAATCACTTTTTACAGCAGTGGTGAGCCGAAAAGCATCGCAACATTAGCTGGAGCTCTTGACCTATATGTGGGTCCTTCTCAAAATAGTGTGATTTTCTGACACTACAAATTACTCAATTCACGTTTTACCCATAAAAGTTCATGGTAAGATTTTATTAACATCTTGACATTATTTTTAATCATATGGGGCAAATTGATTTTTGTTCTTTATTTTATTATTTTAATTTTTTATAACAAATATGTCATTTGTTACCCATACCAGTTCGCATACAGAGCAAATAGATCGACAGAAGACGCTATTGTCACCGCTCTCCACATAGCACTGACCCATCTGGAACATTAGGGGAGCTATGCAAGGCTGCTCTTCCTCGACTTTAGCTCTGCATTTAATTCAATCATTACAAGCACACTGGTTAACAAATTATTGGACTTAGGACTGCCACACTCCATCTGCTCCTGAATTAGTGACTTCCTGTCAAATCTCACACAGAGAGTCAGAGTAGGCCTCTCCACAGCTCTTAGACTCAGTACTGGCTCTGCTCAGGGCTGTGTGCTGAGCCCCCTCTTTATACTCTCTATTCCTATGACTGTGCAGCCACACATCCCAGTAATGCTATTATTAAGTTTGCTGATGATACAACTGTGGTGGGTCTCATCTCTGGAGGAGATGAGACTGCATACAGAGATGAGGTCCAGAGGCTAGCGGCATGGTGCTGAACACTTCAAAAACTAAAGAACTTATCATTGATTACAGGAAGAAAAAAGCTGATCCACACCCCCTATACATAAATGGAGTCTGCGTGGAGAGGGTTTCGAACTTCAGGCTCCTGGGTGTGCATGTGGATGATGACCTTTCCTGGAACACTAACACCACGGCACTGGTAAAGAGGGCACAGCAGCGTCTCCATTTTCTGAGGTTACTGAAGAAGAACAACTTGGATGACAGATTCCTGGTGACGTTCTAACAGTGCTCTATTGAAAGTGTACTGAGCTACTGCATTATTGCTTGGTTCTTCAGCTGCTGAGCAACTCAGAAGAAAGCACTCCAAAGGGTCATCTCCACTGCGGAAAAACTAACTGGCCACTCTCTCCCCTCCCTTGAGGATATTTACAGATCACGCTGTCTCAAAAGAGCTTGCAGCATCCTCAAGGACATCACACATCCTGGTCATCACTTTTTTGAACTGTTGCCCTCTGGAAGGCGATTCAGGACAATAAAATCCAGAACCAACAGACAAAACAGTTTTTATGCAAGAGCCATCATGGCAATAAACATGAACACTTGAACTTGAACGGCAATAACTGTGCATTAATATGGATGTGTATTTTGGATGTGGATGTGTATTATCTGAGTATTTTAAGTGTGGGTGTATTTTTATCTTAGTTTTATAGTGTTTTAGCTTGGTTGCATTTTATTTTTATTTATTTATTTATTTATTTATTTTTAACAGTATTTTTAAGCTATTTGCACTGGCTAAGGATAGCCATCCAATTTCATTGTACTGTACATGTGCATTACAATGACAATAAAGGTCTATCTATCTATCTGTCTATCTATCTATGTTTTTTGTCATTGGCGTTACATCACTTGATCATTATTTGCTCAAAACATAATCTAATAAATCCAATGGCGCAGACCACATAATCTAGGAATTATTGAGTCCAGGTCAGGTCCTCAGAGATGTGTACTCCATGGTACCTGAAGCTGCTCACTCTCTCCACGGGGGTTCTGCCAATCTTGAGTGGGGTGTAGTTTTGCTGCTGCCTCTTCTTGAAGTCTACAACCAGCTCCTCGTTTTTGCTGACATTCAGAGAGCGATAGTTAGCCTGGCACCAAGCTACTAGTTTCCCCACCTCATCAAGGTAGGTGGCCTCATTGTTGTTGATGAGGCCCATAACCACTATGTCATTAGCAAACTTGATGATAGAGGTGGAGCTGTGAGAGGACAAATCACAAGAGAAGAGAAAATCACCCCATAAACCCATGACCTGAGCACAAACCACATAGAGATGACAAAGCCACAATCTAAACAATGAAAGACCTGTTGATCAGTATGACGGAAGTGAGTCGGGTGAATCTTCTGAATATGGAGACAGATAATTGTATTTACATTACCAGAATGCTATTGAAGAATTGTCCAGTCATGTTTCTGAGGACCAGCCTGATAACCACTACTTTACAGTAGTTATAAGTCTACTTACTACCTGTATTTTTAAAACCTATACTTTAATCTGAATTTTAAATATCATAAGTAATGTTTTTTATGAGTTGGTTACTTTTATTTTGATGTGGGTTAGAAATGCCTGATGTTGCATTTCCTCATTGTTTTGTTATGACGGGACACATTACATGTGACAGTGCAGGGCAGTCCCAAGTCAAAATGAAACTACAGTGACTGGACAAGCACCAGCGTCACTGTAGCTTAAAGGAGCAACAGATTTTTTCTAATGAACAATAACATGAAGTATATGTAAACTACTACTACTACTACTAATAATAATAATAATAATAATAATAATAATAATGGTTTAAGCCATGGCATAAGCACGAGTGTATTATGTGGCTGGAAAAAAAAAAGAAAGAAAGAAAAAACATTTATAAAAATGCAAATACACTTCAATCCAGAAGTATAATTGTTTGGCTGGACCTTGTGTCAGTCATTTTATAGACTCTCCCCAATGTCCCTTCACTCCGTCCCCCTACAGCTTGCTGGCAGTGTCTTTCCAATATGGAGTATTTTTTATTACCAATGAAGGAATGAAGCTGGACATAGGGAATTAGCAATGTTGCTCCTGGACAGGTCTGTAAATGCAATCAGTATAAAGCTTTGAATTGTTTCAGTGGCCTTCTTTACATAATAAATTCAGTAAATAAGGTTTTATCATTTAGAGAGCTGGATAAGGAGATGCTAACATATGCTAGATAACCACAATGCAATGTATGTAATGTTAGATAATCATGTAGCTATGCTAACAATAGTAGTAATAGTGATAATAATGCTAATATTTTCAGCTGAAAATCACTGAGAAGTTATCAAATTATCAACATTAAGAGGCACTCTTAATCATCCTCATAAATCAGTATGAGTTCACTTATTTCTAGTGCTACAACTTTTATGGCTGAATGGCCAAATGGGCAAAAAAAAGTAAAATTTTAAAATGCTAGCATCATCCACTCAGCACACTGGAGACACAGAGCTCCTATTCTAGCTGATGTAACAAGCATAGTACCTGTGTAACATAAGTTATTCAGGGTATGAAAATTTAATCATCATTAATCATACAGAGCTGAATTTCATATGTTTTAGTGCTATAACCTGGCTTTCAAGCACTTGAATGTCAAAATGGGCCAAAGCTACATGTTAAAATTAGCCATGGAGACACAGAGCTCCGACGCTAGTTGCTGTAACAAGCAGAGTACCTGTGTAGCGTTATGTCACTCAAGATAAGTGAAATCTAATAGTCATTAATCATAATAGGCTAAAATGCTAACATTCCTCCAACTAACTAGTTGGGTATGCTTCTGGCTTTATCAGCTAATTCTATATAAGAACTGTGTGCTGGGTAAAATGTAAAGCATAAGTAATTAAAGTTGTCTGTTGTATAGAGACAGCTTCACAGTTCCTTATTCTTTTGCTGTGCCTAATGATGATAATACTAATCCTTATGATAGTTGAACTTGGTAAATCTAGCTGAACTTTACCACCCACTGCAGGTCCTGTGGCAGAACTTTGTGGACAAGGGCGGGAGTTGGGACGGGTTTAAGGGGGAAAAAAATCAAATGTTGGACCCACCCAAATCGCCAACAACAACAAAGTTTTCAGATGTGCAGGACTCTGCTCGGAGTCGTTATCACACAGCGAGTTCGGCACAGAGCTGGCAGGAAGTCACACTCTGACCCAGTGACACACAGCATCAGTTTGAAGCTGGTGATCGACTTCAGCCCGACTCGTGTATGTCTTCCTGTGTTCCACGGCACTGAATGGAATCGTCTGCGCGAGACACACACCTGCACTTTGTTACTTCATATCTGAACTTATTATAAAGTTGCTAAAGCATGCAGCACTACGACACAGAATTAATCACTGTTCTAAAGTATTGTGCCCAGAAGCCTTATTATAAAAATGAAATGACCTTCAAGGCAACACATAACGATATTTATAATATCGTTAATACCTTCAGTTCTAAATGAAAAATGTTTTCTTCGGTATGGGATGACTGTATGCCTGACCTAATGGGTAAATTGTTAAACACGTGACCTATAAATGAGATGAAAAATAGCATCTCTGTTTCTTTCACCAACCATAATCAGCTCAATATGTTTCTTTGGTCATACATACAAAACATATAGATAAAACAGTGTTATTGGATATTTCAGGTTGTAATTGGCAGAGATGTTCTGGCAAAGTAATCTGAGTATATGCAAGGATCAAACCATAGACTGACAGTTACAGCTAGAGCACAATAGATAGAGTACCTTTTATTCTATTATGTTTAAGGGGGTTTGACTACAAATTATTATTTTTTTCTTTTTACTTTCTGATAAATAGCAAGACACCATGAGTCAATCACTTGCACACTTTCAGCACAATACAATTGAAAAAGATTTTACCTCTGTGTGGTAGTATTGAATGAGCCAAATACACGGAGGCATCATGATAAAATAACAGAAAATCATTACAGTTGCAAAAGAAAAGGAACCTTGTCAAACATATGTTCATAATAAATTGCAAAAAGCAATATGTTTCTATGCTATACACCAAAACTGAGGGTGAGTGATTTGAGAGTCTCCTTATATCTCAATGAGATGTTTGAGCAAGTGCTCTGAATTAAACTAAATATGTGAAATGTTTGTCTTCTGTTATTAATATTTGAATGAAAATGCAGCAGAATACTTTGCAAGCAGGTATCTAGAAGAGCACAAGGACTCCAAAACAAATCAGAAGATACAGCAGCTCTCCAATGTTGTTTCCTATACTCAGTTACTTGGAAGACAGAAAAGAGGTAAAGAAGACATTTAAATAACCTGAAGTGACCACTATAAAAACAATAAGTACTGATGTCTGAATAATGCATGAATACCTGCACTATCAGCTGGCAAACTTAATTACATTTATATATTTGAGTTCAGTTCCAATTGTTCTGTTGGTTATGCATCTATTTAATGTCTAAAGGCCTGAAGAAAATGTAGTCAGGAGGTAAACGTTCACTACATAGCTACCTTAGTTGAAATAAATGTTTTGCCAGCAAGCAATTAAATCTGAAAGTCCTGTACACATCCATAAATGAAGTTTAAATCGGTTTCGGGTGACTTTTTCTTTGATGCTTGCAACTCAAGCCACACGCAAAATAAAACAGGGACACACTGTACCTACATGACCACTGAATGCAATTTTGTGTGTCCCAATATCATTGTACATTATACATATTTTTAAAAATTTTTTAAATGTTAAGTCTCCATCCTGACTTAAGTTCACAATGAAGTCGAACCCAAGAAGTCGATTGACTGATTCCAAGCATTGAAAACTAAAACTCGATTCCACACATCGAAAATGATTCACACACACAAAATTAATTTAGCATTAGAGTGTTTCAGTTTGAACTGCAGCTGAGACATACAGTCCCCTGGAAGTATTGAAATGGCAAGGCCAATTCTTTTGTTTTTGCTACACACTGAAGATTTGGGTTTGAGATCAGAAGATGAGTATGAGACGATAGATCGGAATTTCAGGTTTCATTTATTGATATTTACATCTAGATGTGTTAAACAACATAGAACATGGAAATTTCAATTTTATTTGTATAGTGCTTTTAACGATGGACATTGTCGCAAAGCAGCTTTACAGAAATATATAAATTCAGAATATAAATTTTAAATTTATGAATTTATCCCTAATGAGCATGCCAGAGGTGACGGTGGCAAGAAAAAACTCCCTGAGACGATATGAGAAAGAAACCTTGAAAAGAACCAGACCCAAAAAGGAACCCATCATCATCTGGGTGACACCAGATAGTGTGGTTATAAATAATTCCCTTCTAAACTGTATACTATATGGTCAAAAAGTGAAATTGTGAGATTTCGTATATACAATTACTTCCCCTTAATATAACTGTCATTAATACTTCCAAAGGGTTAGATGGTTGTTCAGTCAACTTTATGAGTTGGAACGTTAAGTCACTTAACCATCCAGTGAAACGTAAAAATATATTTGCACATTTAAAGCAACTTAATGTAGATATTGCATTCCTTCAGGAGACCCATCTACGTACAATGGATCATGTTCGACTTAGAGGGAGTTGGGCAGGACAGATATATCACTCCAATTTTCATTCAAAGGCTAGAGGTGTAGCCATACTTATCAAGAAAAATACGCCATTTACTATGTCTAATGTAGAGGCCGATTCCTTAGGGCGATATGTTATTGTGGTGGGGCAGCTTTATTCTTTTCCAGTCATCCTGGCCAAACTGGGATAACCCTGTGTTTTTTTCAAAAAAAAATTTCTCGGTTACCAAATATGACATCACACCACCTTATTCTTGGTGGTGACACGAATTGTACACTCTCCCCTGTCTCAGACCGTAGCTCGCTCAAAAAAGCTCCCCTGCCTAAATTGGCGCGGTCAATTAAACTTTTTCTTAAATCATATGGCATAGCTGATATCTGGCGGTTTCGCAACCCTACTTCCAAGGAATATTCTTTCTTCTCCTCAGTCCATAAGGCCTATTCCCGTATAGATCATTTTTTTCTGAAGAAAGACTTCTTCCTCTCATTACTGAGTGTGATTATGGAGCTATAGTTATATCTGATTGTGGTCCCCTAATTATGAAAATGTGTATTCCTAATACACAGTCCAGTTACCGTTCCTGGAGACTTAACTCTCTGCTTCTATCAGAGGAAACTTTTACTAAATTCATCTCCTCTGAGATTACATAATTTCTTGAGATCAACCAAACACCAGGGGTGTCTTCTTCAATTGTCACTTAAGGCTTATTTACAAGGCCAGATAATTTCATATTGCGCAAATAAAAATAAAAGCAACACTGCACGTCTTAAAGAGGTGGCGGATGATATACTGGAACTAGATAGGCTATATAGTCATTTGCCCTCTGCAGATACAATGAAAAAGCGTATACTATTGCAGACTGAGTTTGATCTCCTGTCAACATGGCAGGCTGAGTATCTCATTTCTAAATCACGGCATGTGTGCTATGAGCATGGGGACAAGATTGGGCGAATACTTGCTCATCAGCTGAGGCAAAGGATTGCCAATCAGTCCATTCCTGTAATCAATGATGAGCAGGGATTAAAAAATACTGACAGCTTAAAAATTAGTTCATGTTTCAAAAATTTTTACCAGTCACAGCTTTCCCCTTTATTGTTATCAGTTTTTGAAGAGTCACTTTCATCAAAATCCCTGCCACCAACCATGCGTCAGGCAGTTATCCCATTAATCCTCAAAAAAGACAAGAACCCTCTCGAGTGCAGCTGATTCCGTCCAATCTCCCTTCTTAATACTGATGCTAAAGTGCTTGCTAAGCACTCATATCACCTGACCAAACAGGTTTTATTAAGAATCGTTATTCTTTCTTTAACATTAGACAACTTTTGAATATTCTTTATAGCCCCTCTCTACCCGGCAGGCAGGAGGTAGTGCTTTCACTGGATGCAGAAAAGGCATTTGACCGGGTGGAGTGGGACTATCTTTTTAATACACTGGAGAGGTTTGGATTTGGTCATAAGCTTATATCATGGATCAAACTTTTATATACGTCTCCGATGGCTGCTGTGCGCACTAATAATAATATATCTGCTTATTTTGAGCTTCAATGCGGCACGAGGCAGGGATGTCCTTTGTCCCCACTTCTATTTGCAGTTGCAATGGAACCACTTGCTTTAGCTCTGAGACAAAGAGCCGATATCAAAGGCATTCAGCGGGCAGGATTGGAACATAAGGTTTCGCTTTATGCGGACAACATGTTATTATACCTTATACCTTATACAGAATTCGGCAAAATATCTGGCTATAAAGTCAATATTCAGAAAAGTGAACTAATGCCTGTTGGTGATAGGGTCAGTCTGTTATCTTCAAGCTCAATTCCCTTTAAAATTAGCCCTAAAAAAAATTCAAATACCTTGGGGTTTGGGTCACACATGATCATAAAGATTTATATGGGGCCAACTGTCCACCTCTCTTATTTAATCTAAAACAAGACTTTGAGTGCTGGGACCACCTCCATCTCTCACTGGGTGGAAGAATTAATACAGTAAAGATGAGTGTACTGCCCAAGTTTTTGTATATCTTTCAGTGCCTTCCGTTTTTTTTTGACAAAATCTTTCTTCTCCAAATTAAATAATCAGATATCGACCTTTATTTGGAACAAAAAAATGCCAAGAATCAAAAGAAGTACACTGCAGAGACCTCGTTCAAATGGAGACATGGCACTTCCAAATTTCATGTATTATTACTGGGCAGCCAACATAAGAGCATTGATGTTCTGGTTAAAGAATGACATCACTACCCCTGTTTGGACAGTTCTGGAGGGGGCTTCGGTTGGGTCCACCTCTCTAGTAGCTTTACTGTTTTCTGAAATACCATTCACTCAACCAATCTCTAGCTTGACTTCTAATCCAGTTGTTGTACATTCAGTTAAAATCTGGAACGATTAGACGATCGATCTCCCTTAAAGAGGTATCACAGGCTGCACCAATTGCTAGAAATTACGTTTGTTCCATCAATGATGGACAATGCCTTTGAGGTTTGGGCTAGAAAGGGTTTGGTCTCACTGTCTGAACTTTATGTTGATGGAACTCTTGCGTCCTTCAAACAGTTGGTACAGAAATTTGACATTCCCACATCACATTTTTATAGGTATTTGCAAAAACCATAGCACATGTAGCATTGAATTCTAATTATTTTCCATCATGCCCTCCAATTTCTTTATTAGAGTCAATTTTTGAATGTAAATCAGTCCAAAAACAGGCTATAAGCAGGATCTATGAATTACTCAGCATGTATGATTCAACTCCTTTAGATCTAATCAAAAATAATTGGGAGACAGATTTAGGTGAACTAATTTCAGTGGAAGTCTAGCACAAAATAATACAGGGTATTTTCTCATCATCCATTTGCCTCAGACATGCTGTAATACAATTTAAAATTGTACACCGTTTACATTGGTCTAAAGTCAGACTTTCTAAGATTAAAGCTGATATAGATCCCACATGTGATAGATGCAGGCAGGCTCCTGCAACTCTGCTGCATATATTTTGGACACGTCCAAGAATTTACATGTTCTGGACCAATATCTTTGAGACCTTCTCTGGGCTATTTGGAGAGGTAGTAGAGCCATCCCCATTTATCGCATTGTTTGGTGTGGCCCCGGAAAATATTAGTTTTAGTAAAAGGAAAATTAAAATATTGGCCATCTGTTCCCTTCTGGCTAGGAAACTGATACTGATTAAATGGAAAGACCCTATTCCATCGACATTCAGCCACTGGACAAGGGAAGTCATGTACCATCTTAAGCTGTAGAAAATTAGGTATACAGTTAGAGGGTCTGCTGGGGCATTTTATAAAATCTGACAACCTTTCTTAACTTTTGTTGAAGAAATGAAAGCAGGCAATATGGTACTGTAAAAGAAAGAGGGTGGGGGAATATTATTCATATTTACTTCATATTGTTTATTTATTATTATTATTATTATTATTATTATTATTATTTTCTTTGTTTATGGACATCTGATCATGTATAGTATCCTTATGCTATGTCTGGTGTTTGGGGGATAGGGGAGTTCAGTTTTGTATACCTTTGTTCTTTCTGTATAATTTGAAAACAAATAAAAAACCTTGTTCAAAAAAAAAAGTGAAATTGTGTAACCAAAAAAGTTCATTATAGTTTACAAATGAAGTCTGTTTTGTTGAAGTTATCAACTGTACACTGATGGAGACTCGAGTGCAAAACTTGTTCGTGGGAATTGCAGTCCTAAAGCTACCAAAGCAATTATAGTCCTAAGCCATCATAGCAAAACTGTTCATATCAGTTGAAGTCCAAAGCCATCTTCATTGTTTCTAAGTGGTCTGTCCATGTAGGGCCATCCTCAGCAGCACAGGTTTCCAAATGATGAGAAATCCAACCAGAAGTAGGGCATCAGTATGGACCAGGCACATCTGGAGAGCAGAAGGGGTCAGGATCACTGTTATCTGGTGGGACAGAGAGAGTGAGGGAGGGAGAGAGATAGATTGTTAGGTATGCTAAGTGTCACATAATGGTTAAATAATATGTATAGAGTGCAAGCAGGGACTCTGGCAAGACTAGATGTGACAGCATAACTAAAAGAGAGGGTTAAGGTCTGCTGATTGACTTGGCCAGTCTAACACTTTCCATTTTTTTCCCCTGCTGAAGTTCTTTGTTGTGTTGGCAGTGTGTTTTGGTTCATTGTCTTGCTGCATGATGAAGTTCCTCCCAATTAGACTGAATACATTTCTCTGTAAATTGGCAGACAGAAGGTTTCTGCTTTTAGCATCATGAGTTCATCAAAAATATTAGTGAGCCCATTCCAGAAGAAGCCATGCAAGTCCATGCCATGACACTACCCAAGAGTAGACATTCAGAGCTATTCAGAGCTATTAAAGAATCAATGTAACAGGGCACACCTGGGCAACAAGAAACATCTGTCAGTCAAATGTTACACTAATTTTTGATCACTTGAAAAATGGGTGAGTTTAAACAAAAGGTGCCATGTTCTAAGTTGTTTAACATATCTAGATGTAAATATCATGAAATGAAAGCTGAAATCTTTATCTATCATCTCATCTTCGTCTTTTGATCTCAAATCCAAAGGTTCCAATACTTTTGGAGGGGACTGTATGCCTATGAGTTGGCCAGGATTTACAGTCGTGGGATCAAGATCATTAAATCACGGCCACAAATTAATAACATGAGGGAAAAAGACTTCACAATAGCTATGTTTCCATCCAAGGATTTTTTTGCGAAAAATTTCATGTGTCGACATTATCTTTTTTCGTGTAGTCGATACTTCAAATGTTGAGAAAAAATAGTTTGGAAACAGTTTTTGTTGAGAAAAATGGCATTCGCAAAAAAAATGTGCGTTCCATCCAGCACACTGTAAACCTGTGGCACAAGATGCGCCAAGGAATTAAAGTATGCAGTTTCATTGGCCTCTGCTACACTCAGCAGCCCAATATAACGCCGCAATAATTTTTCTTTAATAGCTGTGCACACAGCATAAGCACATCGATGGACGGTCATTTTACTAACCCTGAAAGTTTCCCCCACTACTCTGTGCTCGGTGCAGGTTGCCAGCTTGAGCAGGGCAATGGCAATCCCCTTTCAGAGCCAGTCGGAGCCAGTGGTTGGTGGCAACCTTCGATGGGCACAGCTCTCCACCACTACCTCCCAGACCCATGGGCTTCATTGCATAAGGGCAGTTACTTGGAGCCCTATCAGCCGAGCAACTGCTCCATTCTGATGTCGTCTTCTGATAGTTCGTACAACTGCAATTATTTGTAAAATTGTGTAAAATTAAACTGGCAAATTTCATTTAATTGTCTCGAAACTCTCTCCATTTTACAAATATTTGAGGACATGCGGAACACAAAAGGTACACAATTTGCGATATCCACAAAATTATGTATGGAAACGGCTCAAGGGCAGATTATTTTTATGATACACCAAAACTTGCGCGACAGTTTTTTTAGGATGACATCACCGCGCACACCATTTTATCAGTAAAATGCCAATTGGATGGAAACAGGCATGAGACAGCAAATTTCACTTTGTCGATAACAGAAACGTGAATAAAGTGGATCGAAACTTGGCAAATGAGGCAAAGAAACAGACAGGTTTAAATAGATGAACTAATTAGAAGGTAGCTAACTGGAAACAAGTGAACAGTAATGACACACTAGGGCAATAAAACTCAAAAAAATCAAAAGACAGGGCTGAAACATGACTACAATCAAAACAAAACTCACAAGGAACAAAACACAGAAGTGCTGAATCACGCTGGAAGCCACGCAGCATGTGCTAAAAACCATAGCGCATGGTGAAGGGGGATTTACATGACAGTTATGCCTTTATGGTATTCTTGGACCATAGCCAATTTGTACTAGTGTGAGGTTATTTACATTTACATTTGTGGCATTTGGCAGACGCCTTTATCTTTATTTTTTTTGGCGGGGGGTAAGCACTAACTTAAGTACTTTATGAAGAGGTAAGTCTTTAGACGTCATTTGAAGACTGCCAGTGACTCAGCTGTTCGGACATCTAGGGGAAGTTCATTCCACCACCTTGGTGCCAGAACAGAGAAGAGTCTCGATGCATGCTGAGGAATGGTGGGACCAGTCGAGCAGTGCTAGAGGATCGTGGTGCCGTGCGAGGTGTGATAAGTTTAGCTATAAAGAGGAAATTTTTAGACTATCTGCAGGTAGCCTGCAAAAAACAAAAGTTGCGATTTGTTGAGATTTGCTGAACATAAAGGTCACTCAAATTAACAAAAACAAAACAAAACAAACAAACAAAAAAAAACAGAAAATAAGAGTCCGTAATGCAGGACTGTAGTGGCCAAAGGGACTGTGGAAAGGGACTGTGTTCACAAAATCTTTGACAAAAATGCAGAAGATGAGAAAAGGAGGTTCATTCTCTGCAAGTACTGTACTTTTTTTTTATCCAAGTGAAGGCCTTACAAACTGAAAACTGTGAAATCGACTGAAAACAGTGAAAAGAATGAAGTTAAAAATGACACAAAACAAAATCTATTTCTGGTTGAGTTTGGTACAAGCTAAAATCTTTTTCTTACTAATGTTTTTACCGTTGGCTTGATTGGGGTTGGACCATCAGAATGAATGGATTGATGTTCATGTTTGTGGTGCATTTTGTACCATTCAAGCCCGTGTCAGACAAATTTCAGTATTTTTATATTTTATATTTTAAAAGGTGTGTGAATTAATTTATAAAACTTTAAGTAAGACACAGTTTTTTTTACATTAACAGTATGTATGTCATAAAAAATCGAACCAATATAAAGATATCTGAAAATAGATTTTGGTGGGCTTAATGGGTACACTTACCAAATAAACAAAATAAATATTTATTTAAAAAAAAAACAGCAGATTATCTTTAAATTAAGCAATATTTTGCATTGAACCAGATTAGACTAATAATATACTGTATACATAGATAAAAAGATATGTATAAATAGAAGATTATAAATTGCATCGGTTATGAACAAATTCTTAAGGTGTGGGATTTTTTTTTTTTTTTGGATTAACTCTTGCATGGGGGGCTTTTTCCAAAAAATTGCTGGGAACAGGCCCAGACCTAATCCATCGCCTCATATGCTGTGATCTCCAACAATGTTGTGAGTTATGTTTAGGAGGCTGTATATTTTTTCTGCCTTGAGTGAATCCTATAAGAAGAAAGTGCAGGCTGCCCACAGAAAACCCACTTTCACTTAATGTGGGCAAAATAGGTATTGGCCCAATGCAGGCTAGCCCGCAGTGGTCCACAATGGGATTTTTGTGGGTATGCCAAAGTGTCGGCTGCTGACAGAAAACTCATGTTGGGCCAATGTGGGTAAAATAGGTATTGGCCCAATATGGCCTAGCCCACAGTGGTCCTGCATGGGATGGCCCACAGACAACACAAATTGGGCCATTTTGGGATTCGTATGGGTTACCCCTTGCCCACACTGCCCACACCTTGCCCGTAAAGGGCCATGGGCATTTTTGTTTGATAGCTAGTTTCTTTTTTAGTTATCTTAATAAGTTTGTTAGCGCCATTTTCCCTCATGGTATAATTTTACTTTATAACAGTTGTATAATCATTTATGGTCAGTACTGTGAAATACATTAGCTGGCTGACTAAGGTACATAAGAATCAGACAACATTCACTGTAGTTGTTCAAATACATTAGCTTGTTTCTTACTTACAGTTAGCTGAAAGTGCTGGTTATTCTTTTTATGAAGCAGCCAGGCTGTCAGACTTGAGGCATTTTTCGTTCAAAGTAATCATTCACAGGGTGCGTTTATCCTTTAGAAACTTCTCATAGAATTTGCTACACTTTTTAATACTGGAGCTGACATTCCAGGTGTTAAAAAAAAAAAAGAACTGCACGGCTTTAGACAGAGTGCAGTAGCCAAAGCTATCCTTGTCCATTTTGCACAAAATCTCTTCCCATCTGTCAGAGATGGCAGTATTTTGTTTATTCCACTCAGGAATGCTTCATCTGATCACTTCTTTTGCATTGGTATATTCATCAGAAGCTGCATTTTCATCAATCACACAGAGCTGGTATTCTTGAACTGAAGTAGGAAAGGCTCTACTGAATCTTGCTCCACAGTGGGTGCTCCCAAGCAAGGCCCACTCCAGCTTCTCATTGCATTCCAATAATCCGGTCCAATGGTCCAGGTACTCGAGAACAGTTGAATAAAATGTGTTAACAGGACTGAAGAAGTCTTCTGCTCTGATGTTGCCAACCTCAACCAAACTGCCCAACTGTGTCTGAATGTCAGTTGTGACAATTTTTTTATTATTTAATTAAAAATTCAATTTTTCAATTAACATGCATTTGAGATTACAAATGTGTTGTGAAACCTCAGTGACAGAGATGTTGTTCCTCTCAATAATACATCCAGTATGCTTAAGTGTAGCTGTCTGCTGTATAGCAAAAGAAATCCACAACTTTGTGCATAGATCAGTGAAAAACTGTCTTAACATAGCGGAATACTTGTGAGATTAATTATGCCTTTAGTCCATCAAACAGCAGTAAAATTCTCTTAAGAGCAGGCCCTAAAAAGAAAAGAGAGAAAGCTTGTGCTGCAATGTTGTAAAAGGTTAGCTTACTCAACCTGAGCAAAATCCAAAAGTCTTTTAGCTCCTCATTGCACACTGTGTAGTCGTGGAAGTACTTGTAAACTTTCAGTGTAAAACTGTCCACATCATTCCGGCCAGAATTTGTATTTGTGCTGTCTGTCCAACAATCTTTTCACTGAGAGAATGTTTCTCGATCAGTGTTGGCAGATATTCCACTTGCGAATCCAGTGCCTCCAGGCAAAGAAGCAAATTCTATAATTTTAGTGTTTACTCCACTTGATGGTAGAAAATAATGCACTAATATGGGGAAGAGTTTAATGGTTTTGTGGTTTGATGCATCAACACTTATAGTGATGAGCACTTTTGTAAATCACTATGAACTTCTTCCTCCAACAACAGAGCTAGCCCATTGCAGACAATGGCCTCAGAGTTGGTGCAAGCGCAAGCAAACTTAGCATGGTACACCTTTTCTGATGACATTTTCTTTCTAATACAGAGTGAGGCTAAATCTAGTTAGTCATACCAATGTATGGTGGCTGATAACTGGCTGAATTATATTAGGCATTTTGCAAAATCAGCAAACGTGATTGGCCATGTCATGGTTAGATGTGTACACAGACAACCTATATGCATAATTGGTGTATCCCTTCATTGCATGAATGCAAGCGTCTTCGGCAGCGTTTTTTTTTTTTTTCCCACAAATCAGTTTGTCATTGCCTTTGACATATGTGACAAATGTACGTCCTTTAAAAATAAGTTGGGACACTGGGATACAGGTTGAAATACAGGATTGTCCCAGGAAAATGGGACATCACAACTAGTCAGTGAATGTTGCACTGCGCTAAATGAAGTTGCTGTAGCCATGGCAATGTCAGGTATGAGTGCCCTGGGATTCATTTAATCATGTAAGCTAACTTGGGAAACTCTATTAATCCAATTATAATAATGAAATCTGTCATGGGATATACTGTAGCTGGCTTACTTTAAGCCATTCTGTAGCTGGCTTACTTTACAGGTGCTTAAATTAAACAGAACCTACTTTACAAATTAATATCAAACATGGCTGTAATCCATATTTTGCTTAGATAATCTTTGCTAGTCATTTCACATAGCCATATTATACTGAGGATTTTTTTTTTTACCATTTCTAGGGGATCTGGTTTAACTAAATGTTTAAAAGCACCACTAAATATTATACCATATCATTAGTATATATGGCCAATTAATGTCAATGCTAACTTGCTAGCCAATATATTATGTTAATTTTATTTATGCAACCATAAACAGTACTTGTCCTACCTGTTACCACTGCTAAAATAGTATTTAAAACAAAAATAGCATGTTTTTGTACCTTTGAGTGATCACAGTGAAGAAAAACTTTGTGTATGGTCATCCGAGACATGTTCCCTGACCAGTTTGTTCATGCACACTCATTTTTTTTTATGCTATACTACTCACTCCACCCACCAACTGTTTGCATTTCACGACACTACAGCACAGTTTGTGACATTTCGAAATAACTCGGTACACGGTACATAAAAATATATTAGCTCTGTCATTATATTTTTATCTGTAATATTAACAGCATCAATTACTACAGCAAAGTCTCTTTTAGTGATTGGAATATTGTACTGATTTTTAAAAAATCTGAATAAAAATAAAATGTTCGTATATGGAAATTAGATAATTAGTTAATTACTTAATTTGTAGTTTGGATATGTTGTAATTACCTAATGAAAAGATTGGAGACCCCTCACTTTGAATACAAAATTATAAATAATATTCCATATGAAGTAAGAGCTAGATGAAAATTCTCTCAGTTAATCTTAAATGTATTTCAAGGAAGCAAAATGGCAGAAGTTTATACCACCATACTCAATCCTATTTATAATAACAGTTTTTTAACATTATGCCTTTTACATTATGATAAAAGTTCTTATTGTGGGGTTTGCATTTGTACGTTATAACCTTGACACTCAAGTTTCATAATGTGATGTTTTTGCTGATTGAAATGAGCCATACACCATTAATGCATGTGCGGAGGAAATCGGGTAGGGGACATGCACCCGATGACCACTCAAAATGTGCTGTAAGGTGGTGAAATGATGCACATGTTCAGTACAGACCGGGTAAATGTAAAACATAATAAAATGTGTACGCATGTGTAACAGTGGTTTCATTCTGGATGGGATGCCAGTCCCTCACAGGGCACTGTACACACATTCACACACCTATGCCAATTTAAATTAGCCAGTCCAGTTACTGCCAAGTTCCCTTTCGATACTACACTCGTACTGCTTCGCTAGACTCTATGGGGAAAACTCCCTTTTCTCCGATGACTGAAGATTACAATCACTCAGTGAAACTGCATGGCCATTGGTTCGTGCAGTGCAATAAAGCAAACCAATGGCTCGTCAGCAGAACTGCACGCTCCTATGGCAAGGAAGCCCGCCAGGATGGGCGGAGCCATCTGGCTATATAAGCGGACATTGCGCCATAGGATCTCAGATCAATTCTCCTTCAGCGACGAAGATCTTCTCTCCGCTGAGCTACGAGACTTGAAGCCGCTCGCCATTGACACGCCTCGCTGCGGACAAGAGCTACTCGCCTGCGCCGTCCCGCTGTTCCCGCCGAGCTTCGAGCCGCCGTCAGCGTCCAGCACAGATAGCAGCTCGTCCCCTGCCACCATCCGGTGAGCTAAAAGAGCTAAAAGAGCCTTTTTTCCTCTAAAAGAGCAAAGCAGCATTGTTACAAATGTCGCGCCACTGTTGCAGCTCGTGCAGAACCGCCCTGCACGCTGACGACGGCCACTCAGAGTGCGCTTCCTGCCTCTGAAACCCGCGGCGTTTGCTAGGGCATGCTAGGGCATGGTCTAGCTGGGTGTCCATGGCAGACATTCATGCGGCAGCTGGCTGGGCCTCACCGTCCACGTTCGCCAAGTTCTATAGCCTGGACATTTTGGCCTTGCAGGCTCGGATCCTATCTGCCAGGCTCGGATCCTATCTGCCTGAGGGGCACGCGCCTGTTCATGACAGGCGTATTCCTTGTGCATTCTTGGCCCTTTCTAAAAAGTGCTGAGACAACACAGGATTATTTTGGAACGATTATCTTAGGCTGGGCTGTCCTCGGGGAGTTCAGCCCTCCTGTGGTTTTAACCTTTCTTAAGCTGGTCCCTCTGAGCCTTATTGCTCAAGGCCGGTTCATGCCAATTGTTCCACTTTCATGGCACGGCGTGATTGTATTGGTTCCTCATAGCGACGCTGTACGAGTGTACTATCGAAAGGGAATGTACTTGTTTACTAATGTAACCTCAGTTCCCTGAGATACGGGAACAAGTACTGCGTTGCAGGCCGTGCCATGACATTGCACAGCTCAGAGTCGTCGCTTCAGTCGATTTGACCTGAGATCCTATGGCGCTATGCTCGTTTATATAGCCAGATGGCTCCGCCTATCCCGGCAGGCTTCCTTGCCATAGTAAATTGTAAGTGATTGTAAAGGCTTCAGTCATCGGAGAAAAAGGAGTTTTCCCCATAGCGTCTAGTGACGCAGTACTCGTTCCCGTATCTCAGGGAACCGAGGTTACGTTAGTAACTGAGTACGTTTCTATATGGGGAAAATGGGAAAATTGGAAATGTATTCAGTTTTGTGTATCATTACACACCTATTTATGTATTCCATGTCTTAGTTATTGTTTATAATTTTACAGGTTGTGTTGAGCTATTTCTAGACTGATGGATAAAGTAATGTGGGATGGGTTTCATTATGGGTTCTGCAGTTATATTAATATCACTACTGTGTGGATAATCTTGATCAGGGGAATCAAATCTTATCTGTGTGGCTGAAGGTGTTCATTACATTCCAACAGGAGTACACCTGCCATAAAAACCTTTGCCACACCGGCCTTTTGCAGATAACTTTGAATTTCTGTTCACCTCAGTAGGTGGGTTTTGTGCACTTTATGGTGAAAGCTTGACAGAGTTGTGTAAATAAAGGTATCACTCACAAAGTAATAAATCTAATGGAAGCAGTGACGTGCCTGGGAGTGAGCAATTGCTGTCAAGTGTTGTTTGTTTGGGAGTGAGCAATTGCTGTAAAAAATGTTTGCTTGCGTATATGTGGAGCCAAACTTGAGCTAAGAGGCTAGCTGCAGTTATTTCACCTTCTGTTCTTGTTCAGTTCCAGTGTATGACTTAAACTGTGGATTTCATAATGTCTCTTACATTTATAGCATTTGGCAGACGCCCTTATCCAGAGCGACTTACAATTATCTCATTTATACAACTGAGCAGTTGAGGCTCAAGGGCCCAGCAGTGGCAGCTTGGTGGTGCTGGGATTCAAACGCACAACCTTCCAATCAGAAGGCCAATGTCTTAACCACTGAGCTACCACTTCTCTTAACATTATACTCCTTCATTACAGCAACTGGTTGCTGACAAACTAAACAAACCTCCCTCAGAATTCAGTGAAAAATATCAATTTTGCCAGGGTGCCTGAAGTCTTTTGGATTTGCTTTCTATTCTTTTGTGTCTGTGGTACTGCCAGTAGCTTAATGTAGCCATAATTTCATATTTGTTCTTGCATGATAGTGACCCTCAGTGTTCAAACTAGGAACTTAATTTTTTAAACTTTCTTAAAAGTTGGCCAACTTTAATTTTATGTCTAAATATTTTATGTCTACCTCTTAGGCAATTTAAAAATGGTGGTAGATTGGACCACCTTGCTATAAGACTATGGCATAGTGGCCCATAATTAAGCTCAATTACATTAAAAAGACTCCTCACCATGAAAACTGTGTTGTTGTTAATGGATAGGGCCATGGATGGACCTACTTTCTACTGACTATACACACACACACACACACACGTATGTGTGTGTGTGTGTGTGTATATATACAGTATATATACACACATATGATGCATAATTTTATGCATTGTGCTACTCCAGGAAAGGCTTTATAAAGGTTTCGCTGAGTTGGTAGAATTTATATTGTCTGCGTAAAGGCCTCATGTTTGTGTGTGTTTGTGTTGGTATTTTGTTGTGTTGTTTGTGCTGATAAAAAACAAAGGTGCACAAACGGTGCACAGTGGTGAGGAGCAGGAGTGATAAATAGCTTCACTACCTGAGTAGACACAGGTGGTTAAACACAATGGGTAGAATTCATATTGTCTGCATAAAGGGTTTGTGTTTGTATTTTGTTGTGTGTTTGTATTTTGTTGTGTTGTTTATGTTGATAAGACAAAGGTAAGCAGATGGTGTTGTAAAATAGGTTCATTGTCTGTAGGCAGAGGTGAGGAACAGGAGTGATAAATAGCCTCACTTCCTGAGTGGACCCAGGTGTTTAAAATTCCTGACATCAGAACACCCGTGTGCAGTTCAATAGTTTCTACTCCAGAAAAGTCTTTATACGGGTTTCGCTCAGTGGGCAGAATTTATATTGTCTGCATAAAAGGCCTATTGTTTGTCACTGTGTTGACTTGTTTTTGAGTTTGTCATTGTATTGTGTTTGTTGAGTCGTCTTGGTTTCAGGCTTGGGGAGATATGTAACAGTGTTATGTAATCAGGATACAATGTAACTGTAATCTGTTACAGTTACATCAAAAAAACAATGTAATCAGATTACAGGTCCATTTTGTTAAAAAAAATGGGAAAACTTTCAGGATTACAATTTTCTCATTTAAAACCAAAGAAATTAATCTTTTGACATAACGCAATATAGACAGCTGCTTGATTATAGTACTGGTTCTCTCTTGCCACTTGTGACTCATGTGAGCAACCTACCTGTGCATGCGCAATTAACTTCTGTCTCTAATAATTCTGCGCTAGAGGCAAGTTGAAATGACTGTTTATCACGATGATGCCCACTGGAAAAAATTCATTACAGTCATGGAAATTTCAAAATTATTTTATCTATGAAGGAGAAAATGGAAACATCATCATCACAGTACAGCGCAAACTATGCCTTCCAGCTGTGAAGATGCTGTCTTTATCAAAGGACTCATTGAAGCATGGAAATCATGTTAGCTAGGTTATCTAAAATTATTTAGTGTTAGTTAGTGCTTTGAGATTCCTTGGTTTGCATGATTACAGTTGTGGGTAAGGTTGCCAGCTATGCTGAATTAGCTGGGAACATCCTGTATTTTGGTAGAAATTAACATGACTCTCCCGCACGATCACCCAGCTCCATCCGTTCCTGGTACACGGGATGCCTACTGTCAAACCCAGTAAGGGGAACTCCTGCCAACCCCCCTTGTTAACATTAGTTAAAGAAATTTGAATGTATAAGAACAAAATGTACAAAAAATGTACAAAGAACTGGATTTTTTTGCTGAATCAAACTTTTAAACAAATAATGCAAACATACAAATACAAACATGTTTAGTAAGAACATACTATATAACAAAGCCTCTAAGATCATGTTGAAAAATTATGAGTATTAATAATATTTTAAATCTTCAAATTTTCAATTGGTCACTGCCATTGCAGATATGTGGTCCACTGTTACTTCTCATTTCCATCATAACTTCAGCTGAAACTCAAAAGTTGTTCTCTGAAATGCTTTTGTGATGTTGCTGATGTTCAAATTGCTTTTCTCTTGACTTTATTTACATATGTGACCTTGAAGTAATTCAAAAGCGATTAGCAGTGATAGTGTGTAACTGTAACAGAATACATTTTTAAAGTAACCCTCCCAACCCTGCTTGTTTTTGAGTTTGTCATTGTAGTAGGCTTGTTGTGTTGTCTGGTTTTTGGAGTTTGTCATTGTTTTTCTTTTGTTTTTTTTTTGAAGTGACTAACATTCTGATGCACATCTTTGGTTTTAATGTTGCATGAAAGTGATATTACAGTGTATAAGAGTGTATTACAGTGAATGATGGTGACGACGTTGCTACAGCAGGCCCAGAAGAGGGCAGTGTTTACTTTCATGTCCTTTTTTCCTTTTTTTTTTTTAGAAGGCCTGTGTGTGGGTGTGTGTATTCCATCCATCTATTTTCCGTACACAGGGTCGCGGGGTAGCCTGGAGTCTATCCCAGGGGACTCGGGGCACAAGGCAGGGGAAACCCTGGATGGAGTGCCAACCCATCGCAGGGCACAAGCACACACATTCTCCCACTACAGACAATTCAGAAATGTCAGTCAGCCTACAGCTCTTATCTTTGGACTGGGGGAGGAAAGTACCCAGAGGAAACTCCTGAATCATGGAGAGGACATGCAAACTCTGCAAGAACAGGGCAACAGAGGCTGCAGTGCCAACCCCTAAGCCACTGTACTTTCCAGTATGAGCAGTAGGTACTGAGTACTGCTCAGTACCTACTGCTCATACTGGAAAGTACAGTAAGGTACTGAATCGAATGCAGTACGTAGTGTCACAGTTCAAACCTTTCTGAATTCTTAACTGTGAGTGAGGCTTTACTGAAACTTTAGCAACTGAGTTCTACACAAAGCATCAATTTCATTTGGTTTAAGCTGTAGTAAGCTAATAAATACCATAGTCAGAAATTACAGAAGCTTTGTATCTAAGTAGATAGTATTTAAAAAAGGCTAAACATTTTCACAATGTAAATTGTCCTTGGCATCTGCTAGTCATAAATGGCATATAAAAAGAAGCAAAAATTTCTTATATGATAATGAAATCTATAAATGAACTACTTGTTGCTTTTTTTTACTTGTTGCAAGTTGTAATGAGTCTCTCTCTGTTAAAAATGTCAAGTATGTGATGTGTAGAACTGAAGAATGCATTTAATGATTTTGAAAACAACTTGAAATTGTGACAAGCTTATATCATTAAGGTTTGAATAGCACCATGGTGTCCATTGTAAGGAAAGTAAGCTTTTTGTGTATCAGTTTTGTTTTATTTAGCTGAAAAGCTGTTTCAGAGATAAGCTTAATTGATTTAATTGTTTAATTGATTTGCAAATTAATTCACATGAACAACTGGATAAAAAGAATAATTTTTTTGCAGCCCTAGGGAAAAAAATGCAATAAGCAAGCTCTAAGTATGTGTAGTGAGGTTTCAAGCATCTGTAACTGTAAGCAGATCAAAATAAACCATGAAATTCTTTGTCATCTCTTTATTTTTCTTGTACTGGTGAACAGTGTACTTAAACAAACAAACAAAAAAAAGTATTTGAAAATAATGCAAATATATGGTGTATTATGACAATTTTATGATACAAAACCACAAAACAAGGACACTGGTGTCATTATTCCTTTTATAGTTTCTACTACTCCTACTCCTATTCCATTATTACCTTCACAAATTTTGGACCACTGTGAAGTTAACTTTGTTCACTTTGAGGGCTTCACTTCCAACTCTTCCAACTTCTCTACAATTTGTCTTTTTTGTCCCTTGGCCTTCTGTAGATAAGCCACTACAGCGTTTGCAGGGTAGCTCTCCAGTAGAGTCCATCTCCTCCGTGGTTCATCTGAAGTGACCAGGTATCTGAAATATCAATGCATAATATCTGTACATTATAATGATCTTGAAAAGGCTGAGACGCTTTATAAAATGGCATGTTATAATCTTAAAAACCATCTTTAGATGCAAAGATGTAGAGAATTAAGCATGACATGAACCATGGCAATAAGATAATTTAATAATTTTCTTTTCAAAATATAATGGGACTGAAAAATCCCAAGCAGCTACTGATCTACAGCATAATTTGCCATTATTTCAAACTCATTTCATTAAATATTGTTGTTCTTACCTCTTTGCTTGGTGGGGATTTCCACCAGGAATCCCCCTGCAAGGGTGGAACTAAAATAGTAAAAGTACCAATCGGAAAAGCATAGTATGCATTAATTTAGATGAAAATTAATTACTATGTCTATTGATCAAGACTGTTCAATGCATTGTGCTCTCCTTAGCCTCCTCATCTATAGTTTCATGAATTGTCTTCGTCCTGATTCAATACAGTGTGTTTCAGTGACAACTGGCTTTACTAGGCAAACAAATGAAATATATATATTTTGTCAAATTTCATTTCTGATACTAAAAATATCAGCTAGAATTTATTTAAAGCACTTAAAGCTCTGATCAGTAGAATGACCATTTTTACAATGTTCCAATTACTGAAGTAAGACACTGTAAGTGTCTATATGTCTATATAAAGAAAAAGCACAGAGACATACAGTACACAACATCAGTCAACACCAAATATAAAGACTGCTTTACACAAAAAGAACATGGTTAAGATAAGGAAATTGGATGACCAATTGCATGCTAGACTAGATCACCTAATATCAGTGGTTGAACTCACTACTGCTCTTATAGCGGAATAGAAGCAAATTCCTACAGAAATGTGCTAACATCTTTTGCAAATACTTTCCAGAGGTGAAAGTTGTTATATAGCACCTGCAAAGGGCAGATTAACTCACTGTTAAGACTCTTGATTTCAAAATGAAATTTACATGTAGGATAATAAGGTGTCTGCAAACTTTTAGACAAGTTAGTGTATTTGTTCTAAGATCTTATTTAAACATTTTCCAGTCTGATCTTCCTGGCTGTGTCCTAAGCTGTTTTTTCCTTGAACTCCTGCATATTCTTTAGTACTTTGTCTTACGCTGTTGTTTCCTGTGTTGTCTCAGTCACTTTCTCCTGAGCTATCTTCTCCCTCAATTCCTGTGTTGTTTCGGTTACTTTCTCCTGATCTGTCTTCTCCCTCAATTCCTGTGTTGTTTCGGTTACTTTCTCTTGAACTGTCTTCTCCCTCAATTCCTTTGTTATCTTGTTTACTTTCTCCTGAGCTGTCTTCTCCCAGAATTCATTTATTTAGAAATAATATTAACAGACTGTCTGTTAGTGCCATTCTATAAAAGTATCAGTCTCTCAAAGTATAAAATGACATTAAATTATGCAATATTGGAAGGTTTAACTGTACATATGTCAACATCCAGTGTGATCATGCACAACTCAGTTCTAGGCCTGAATGCTATTGTGATTTTAAAAAAAAAGAAAAGAAAAGAAAAAAAAGGTCATGTGAAGGTCATGAATGGCATGTGGAACCATTTATGGAACACTATCATTATGTCATTTTTGGAGCTGCAGTTATAATTCAAAATCATCATTAATGCTCACTCATTTAGGAACATACACCATTCATGTTTATGCAGATCATTTACAGTTTTTGGATGTTATGAATGTGTGCCGAATTAGACGTTCTCATACAAGCTCACTTTCCAAAGAAAAATATAAGAAAGTTAGAATAATTATATTGCAATGTTGCACAAGGGCCATTCATTCCAAAATTCACTACCTTTGGCAAAAAATAAATAAAAATTTACCCTCTTTGATTCCCAGATGGTTATTTTGTATGGATATTTGCTAAACAAGTTGAGCATTTTTCCTAGATTGCAGGAGAAATGGTTAAGTTAAAGTTATTCAATTCCAGTCTTGAAAGGCAAAAAAAAAAAGAAAAAAAAAAAGCACAAAACTGGCAGAGTTTACAGGACTGGAATTGGAGAATCTTCTGTTTAATTGTAGAATGCCTCTTTAATTGTAGATTTAAATTTTTTAAATCTCATTTGCATCACTTGCCTTGTTCTTCCTAGACACCATCTTTTGAGAGACATATCTGCCTTCTAGGAAGATCTCAGCAAACTAAAGTTCCAAAAACCTTTAGTTTGAATTCCTTTGAATTCAATGATCAATTCAATGTCACATCAGCAAAATTACTTTAGTTTAGCCTCACTTACAAAAGTGTATTGAGTGCCTTCACTTCCATAATCAACCAGAATTTTGTGGTAGATTGAAAAGACCATACTATCTTAAATCCATAAAAACAACTGACCATATGGAATCTACAATATCATTAGAAATTGCACAACAGTGTCATGACCCTCAAAAATGACAATGATTTGTCTTTTCTGCTGAATAATAATAATAATAACAACAACAACAACAACAACAACAAGAAGAAGAAGAAGAAGAAGAAGAAGTAGTATTTTACCACTCCTGTGAAAACACCACAGGAAATATTGTCATACTGAAGGGTATGGATCCTCTTTGTCCTGTTCCATGGTCCATGATAGCTTTTTGATGCAACAAATGTGCTGAAATGTAGGTAAAGATTTAAATATGTGTAAAGTAGATGTACAAAACTAAGCTTGTATAGAAAGACAAAAAACATATTAAAAAAAAAACCTTGTCCCTACCTCCAGTTTTCTACTATTTTATAATACTGCTCGTCCTGTTCCTCAAGGTACGTTTATATTTTAGGTACATTATACTCACAATACTGCAGTGCTAGAATAAAACAAACAAACAAACAAACAAAAAGATATTTTATTACATATCGACAGCAAATATGAATAAGGTAAGATATATGCATGATACATTACAGTGGGAGCCAATATGCTTGAAATTTTTATATCATGCACACAGTTACTCATGGCAGAATTTTTTCAGGTTTTCAGTCCATGAAAATCCACAAAAATATAAGTGAGTGACTTACAAAAAAAGTCCAATGATTCCCGCTCTCCAAATAGGGACCAACAATCTCCCTTTTATTTTCAAAGATGTTCCTCTTAAGGAGAGAAAAAATTATGAATGTAAAAGTAAACTATATGTAATTTCTTTAATTTAGTATGAGCAAACTAACAACTATTGTGAGAGCAACAAGGAATATTTGCCTATATTGGTTCTACCTATAACACTGGTAAGTACTGGCAAATAAAGTTTTGTTGGGGTAATTCTTACCTTGATAAAATAATGGCTCCTTGCCCTTGCTCACCCTCCTACAATATGAGTCAGGGTATGGGTATTAATTGCCACAATATCTGGTCACCTCTAAACGAAAGACAACAAAAGGGTGTAGTTATTCCAAACTACAATATTTTTCCAAATCATTACTACAGGGCTTCCAAATCTATTAAACAAGTGCACATGAAACAAATGTGTGTGAGCTAGTAAAGAAAGTAGGCAACCCTCCTCCTGGAGTGCACAGGGCATGCAGGCTTTTCTGCTTATTAAACAGTGACAAGCCTATTGCAGCTCATTACAATACCACAGTCTCTCTGAATGTCATGCTCAAGTAGAGAACTCCTAGATAGGGAGTGGACTACATAGCAAAAATATATCACAATACCTGAAGACATTTTCATGATATATGATATCATGATAATGATAAAATGTTGTCATATTGACAACGCCTACACTCAGAGGTGTTAGATTTGTGTTACCACAGATCTATATAGGATGACAGCACTCGAGGAAGATGGTTGTCTTCCCTTTATATAGAAAATGTTCATAGTAGTTTAGTTAAAAATCTATTGCCATACCATACATCATGGAGCAAGGCATCCATGATCTGAGGAGGCATCATCCAAAGAACAAAGAAAAAAACAGTCTGGAAAAAGCATTGAAATACCCATACTAAAAGTGAGAGTGGCATGCGAGTAAACTTATATGGGCAGATAAGAATGTTGTGAGGTCAGGTCAGGCTTTCGAAAAGCGTGTTTTTTGAGGAGCAATGGTGAACTGTGAAAAGAGGGAAGAACACTGAAAATGTAGGCTGGAGTTCCGGATGCCTTACATTTGTATTTCTCTGACAATTTTATCCAAAGAACTTACCACATCAGATATTTTGTTGCTTTCTACAAGGGATTCAAAACTTTCCCTGTACGGTGGATAGGGTCCAATGCTTCCAATTTTGGTATGCCTTCTTTGCAGTCCTCCAGACTTCATAGTTTGTAAGACTGCATGGGTAACGAACACTTTACAATAAGGTTTCATTAGTTAACATTAGTTATCTACTTTCGTTAACATGAACTAAGAATGAACAATACTTCTACAGCATTTATTAATCTTATTTAATATTATTTTCAGCATTTACTAATGCATTATTAAAATCAAACGTGTTTGTTAACATTAGTTAATGCACTGTGAACTAACATGAACTAACAATGAACAGCTGTATTTTTATTAACTAACGTTAACAAAGATTAATAAGTACTGTAATAAATGTTCGTTGTTTGTTCATGTTAGTTAACACATTAACTAATGTTAACAAATGACACCTTATTGTAAAGTGTTACTAATATTTTTTTATTTGTGAACTGATGTTCAGCTGTTTTTTTAATAGTCAACTTATTTTCGGGTCATCGTCATAAAAGCTCTGTAAACACAAACACAGTCACGAAGATATATCTTTCATTTCATCAAGCTGAATGCTCACTAAAAACTAAGTCATCACGTTTTCAGGCCATTTCAAGTTTTCATTTTTGACGTGACACAAAGCAGTGATATCTAAGCGGGTGAGTTGTTTACTTACTTTATAATTAGTCAGTAACGCCATCATTTTGTCCATTCAGGCCGAGAGCTCGCACGAAAACAAGAGGCAGGATTTATCGAACGAACCTATCACATCCAATCATAACCGATCATATCCAATTATAGCGCGATGGCCTCCTCTCACGTGACTTCCCCCATTCATTCTCAATTACCCCCCACTAAACCCACGACACGTTATGGGGTCTCTGTTATAAGTCAATGGGCTGAGGGGAGGCAAGCCTCCGCTGTAACTTTACCTGCGGGTGTCGCTGTTGGACAGTGTTACTTTATAAAAACGAGTGACTTTTATACTTTTAATGTTATTTTTAGTAATATTTGCGTCGTTTTTTTTTTTTTTTGCAATATCGATTATTTTCTCATCCAATTTTTTGAGGAGACACTGCCTCCCTTGCCTCCTATATATATATACACACACACACACACACACACACACGCACACACACACACACATATGTGTGAAAATATAACATTGAAAATAACATTGAAAATAACATTGGTAACAATCTTAGAAAAGCATCAAATATTAAAATATAATAAGCTGTCCTGCCCCAAGAGCAGCATTACATTACACCACACTAATACTGACCACTGGGAATAATAATGCTCACAGAACAGTTTTCCTGCCCCAAGAGCAGCTATATTACCCTACACCACTAACACTAACCACTGGAAATAATAATGCTCCCAGAACAGTGTTCTTGCCCCAAGACCCTACATCAAATTAATGCTACCCATTGGAATTAATAATATTCGCAAAACTGTTTTCTTTGCAGAAAAACTAAGCAAAACAGTGTTTCAGCTACAGCTAACAGCTATACACACCACAGAACACATTCGATTTCGGCTTTCTGTCACTCCAGCACCAGTCGCTCGACTTCACTCCCTCAGATTTAAGTCATTATCATCTAAACTTGTGTCGGTGCTTCAGTCAGCTGGAACCCAACACGTTCCGTGGTGAGAAGAGCTGTTATGATGCTACCTAAGCTAATGCTAATATCTTGGACTCCACCTCCTCTGTGATTTGATTGGTTATCTCTCTGAGCATATATGTGTAAGTGAAACTTCCATCAGTGCTTTTTTCAAGAAGCACCGCCGTAATAAATATTACGGTTACATGTTCATCACGCATAATTCAAGAGGTTATGATTCATACGTTTTGTTAAATTATTTAGTGAAGGAAGGGATTGTGCTTGATATCGCAGTACAAGGTATTTTGTGCTTTACTGATTCTGATCAGTCCTACACTGACAGTCTTTCGTTTCTACCAATTAAACTCATGGAACAAAAGAAAGGCTATTTCCCCCATTTCTGGAACACAGCAGAACATCAGAACTATGTAGGTCAATATCCCAACCCCAAATATTACAGTGTAGACAACATAATGGCAAAAAACAAGGAAGAATTTTTCAAGTGGTACAGAACAGTGTCTAGTGAAGTCTTTCTTGAAAGAGATGGCTGAGTACTGCGTAAATGACATCGACATTTTAAGAAAAGGGTGTCCAGAATTCTCAGCGTAACTCCTATCATCCTCTCGAACATTCTACCCATATATGAAGCATGGGGAGGACTGAAAATCCATGAGCAGCCCTGCCCCAAGAGGAAATCTCTCTATTGCTTTGTCCCCAGGGTTGGAAGGAATTTTCTATTCGTGACAGGCTCCAACAAAATTTGTTCCTTAACCTAATGGTCTTGACTGGCCCACATACAGCAAAAAAAATCTTATCAAGGCATTTATAAAGCTTGAGGTGTTCATGGACACCATGGCTGCCACTGCTCAATAAACTGCCCACCTCTTGCAAGACCAACTCATGTACAGTGTGAGGACACAGTCCAAGGCCCAAACACGTCTAAGCCAAAATGTGTGATTGGAGGATTGGTTGCGGAGTTTATGGCAGGTAACACATTTGAAGATAAAGCTGTTTACACACCTCTTGGCACCCAGGATCAAAAACTTGCTGTGAAGATGGCACTGTCACTGATGTGATGCCCTTGATGTGATTTTTCATGGAAATGGAGGACAAGGAATGTTGCAATGTGGTGGGGTCTCATCATGCCATCCAACATCTGATTCACCGATATGGCTTCCTACCCTTATTAAGCCATCCTTATTGATGAAAGAATTAAACAGCTTGAGAGGACTGTCTTCTGGAAGGCTTCTTTCCTCTCTGATATAGTGAAGCTTCTTTGCAATGGCTCCTTCTTGTGCTCTTCGGATGATGACTATCTCCGCTCTTGTGTGAACATTAAATGAGCTTGATATGACAGAGATGCCAGCCTTTGCAATGACCTTGATGATCGTCTGCCCCTTTCTTGAACAGACAGACAATATGGACAAGGCATGCTATAGCACGCTTCAGAGACCTCCAGCTGGAGAAATGCTTGAATCATTTAGATCCAGTTTGATCACTTCTAATTGTAGTACTAAATGTTCCTACTTAAGGACGAGTCATATGTGAACTTCTTAGGCTGTCCTAAGAATGCAGGCCTAGTGAGCCATGTCAGCTGGGCTGTGCACAGTGGGTATTCGTTGGACTCGATTGCTGACAAAGACAAAGGATCTTCTCTTTTCATCGAAGATGTATCCCAAGACTACTTTACTAACCGTAAAGAAGCTATTTGTGTCAATCTCTGTGATGAATTCCACATTGTCAACAGCTAGCACATCAGCACAAAGCTCTAGCCGTGGAATAGTGAGTTTTTGGCATGAAGCCAGCTTTGCTTTACCCAGGATGAAACCTGAGTGATATAGTCTCCAGATGGACCTTCAAGTAGGCAACAGCAGCTATTGCCTGGACAGAAGTTTACGCAAATACACAAAGCTCTCTAAGTTTGGCCTCAGAACAGGAGAAAATGTTGAAGTTCCTGAAGGGAAGACTGCACTGAACAGGTAAAGTATCAGCACTAAAATCAAGATCCTTTAGATCACTGGCATGGTCCTCCACTGGAAAGGCATCCATAATTTCTCTGTTGTTGTAAACTATTTTGTGCAGCCAGTAGTAAATATATTATACAGTAAATATGTGAATTTATCCCTGTGAATTTATCCCTAACGGATAGTGTAATTATAAATAAATCCCTTCTATTATTGTGTACTATATGGACAAACAGTGCAATTGTGCAACCAATAAATTCATCACAGTTTTTGTGAGAAGTCAGATTGGTTAAAATCTATCCGCTGTCCACTGATGGAGTCCTGAGTACGAAGGTGCTCGTGGCAACCGCAGCCCCAAAGCCACTAGAGCAATCGCAGTCCCAAGCCATTACAGTACGGCTTCCCATATGTGATCCCCAAGCCAACTCCACAGCCCCCAGGTGGCACTATCCCCAGCAAACCAAATGGTTCTTCAGGCCATCCATATGGGGCCACCCCCAGCAGCAGCGAGGGAACTCATCCGATGTGAACTCCAACCAGAAGTAGGGCATCAGGATGGGCCAAGCAGCGAGGAGGAGCAGGAAGAGCAGAAGGTGCATCAGGATGGGTCAGGCAGCGAGGAGGAGCAGAAGGGGTCAGGATCACTGGCATCTCAGAAGTAGCATGTGTAGCTCGACAGAGAGTGAGGAAGAGAGAGAGATGGAGAGAGAGGGAGAGATTGTTAGGTAAGCTTTTGTCTTCTAATGGTTAAGGACAATGTACTTTGCGTGCAGAGTGCAAGCAGGGACTCCGGCAAGACTAGCTATGACAGCATAACTAAGAGGGAGAGCCAGAAGCTAACAAAGACATGAGGGCACCCTGGGACATAAGGCAGCCAGCCACTCCACCGTCGACAAACCTGAGTGAACGCGTGAGTGTGGGGGGCGACAGCATCCAAACATCCCAGGTCACCACAACACTCTATGCCTGTGAACCCTCCAGACCTGCCCCTGTACCTAAGAAAAAACTATTCACTAAAGGCTTGACTAAACAAATATGTTTTCAGCCTATACTTAAACACTGAGACTGTGTCTGAGCCACGGACACTAAGTTGAAGGCTGTTCCATAACTGTGGGGCTTTGTAAGAGAAAGCTCTACCCCCAGCTGTAGCATGCACTATTCGAGGTACCAACAAATAGCCTGCACCTTTTGATCTGAGTAGGCGTGGCGGATCATAAAAGACCAAAAGTTCACTCAGGTACTGTGGCGCAAGACCATTTAGTGCTTTATAGGTCAATAGTAGTATTTTATAATCAATACAAAATTTGATTGGGAGCCAATGCTGTGTGGATAAGATAGGGGTGATGTGGTTATATCTTCTGATTCTAGTAAGGATTCTTGCTGCTGCATTCTGGACTAAGTGGAGCTTGTTTATGCATCTACTGGAGCATCCAGACAGTAAGGCATTACAATAATCCAACCTAGAGGTAACAAAAGCATGAACTAATTTTTCTGCATCGTGTAGTGACAATATATTTCTTATTTTAGCAATATTTCTGAGATGAAAGAAAGCAATCCTAGTGATCTTATCTACATGAGTTCTCTTAATGCCTACTACATTTTCCAGTCTATCGAGGAGAATAGTGAAGTGAAGTGACTTGTGGCCAAGTATGGTGACCCATATTCAGAATATGTGCTCTGCATTTAACCCATCCAAGTGCACACACACACAGTAGTGAACACACACACACCGTGAACACACACCAGGAGCAGTGGGCAGCCTTTTTGCTGCAGCGCCCGGGGAGCAATTGGGGGTACAGTGCGTTGCTCAAGGGTCTCACCTCAGTCGTGGTATTGAGGGTGGGAGAGAGCACTGGTCATTCACTCCCCCACCTACAATCCCTGCCGGACCCGAGACTCTAACCCACAACCTTCAGGTTCACCTTCGGGTTGCAAGTCCGACTCTCTATCCGTTAGGCCACGACTGCCCCATGATCAATGGTATCAAAAGCTGCACTAAGGTCAAGCAGCACAAGCAAGGAGACACAACCCTGATTCTCATTCCCAGCAGTAAGTCATTTACAACTTTAACCAGTGCTGTCTCTATGCTATGATGAGGCCTAAATCCTGACTGATACATTTCTTGAATGTTATTCCTATGTAAGTATGAGCATAGTTGCTGTGCTGCAACCTTTTCTAGGACCTTGGAGATAAAGGGGAGGTTTGATATTGGTCTATAGTTAGACAGCTGAAAGGGGTCAAGGTCAGGTTTTTTAATCAAGGGCTTGATAACTGCTAATTTAAAAGATTTAGGTACATAGCCAATGCTAAGGGAAGAATTGATTATCTTTAAAAGAGGTTTAATTGTTTCAGGAATTATCTGTTTGAGGAAACAAGTAGGTAAAGGATCTAGTATACAGGTTGATGATGAAATTAGTGAAATTAGTTCTGTCTCTTCAAGGGGAGTAAAACATTGTAATTGTTGATCTGATATTATTATATTATCGTCTACAGGGTTAGTTATAAAACTGTCCGGTTTTATATTAATAGTCTGAATTTCTTGCCTGATATTTTCAATTTTACCATTGAAAAAATTCATGAAGTCATCACTGCTATATAATGATTGTGTGCGTGTTTCTATTGTGGTCTTATTCCTAGTTAATTTTGCTACAGTATTAAATAAGAATCTAGGATTATTTCTGTTATCTTCAATTAGGGTAGAGAGATACATTATATTATAGAGATATATTATATTTCCTATAGCTCAAAGGGCTCTCCTTCCATGCTATTTGAAATACTACCGATTTAGTTTGACGCCATTTATGTTCTAGTTTTCGAGTGGTCTGTTTTAAAGTTCCTGTGTGATCGCTATACCAGGGTGCTAACTTTTTCTCCCTAATTATTTTTCTTTTAAGTGGAGCTACCTTATCTAGCGAGTTGCAGAACGTTGATTCTAAGCATTCAGTTACCTGGTCAAGTTCTCTGGGATCAGACAGTGATCTAATCATAGTTAGTAAATCTGGGAGATTACTGATAAAAACTCTGTGCAGTTGTTGACGTGAATGTACGTTTGACATGGTGACGTGGCAAGGTGCATATATTATGATTAAGACACATTTTAAATGAGATGAGGTAATGATCTGAGATAGCTTCAGACTGTGGAAATAAGACTATATTTTCTATATTTAATCCGAATGTTAGTATTAAATCAAGAGTGTGACCACCACTATTAGTGGGTCCTACTGCATTCTGATTAACCCCTACTGAATCAAGAATGGACACAACTGCTGTTCTTAGAGGGTCATCTGGATTATCAAAATGAATATTAAAGTCTCCAACAATTAATGCTTTGTCTAAAGAAACAACAAGGTTAGAGATGAAATCCGCAAATTCACATAGGAATTCCGAATATGGCCCTGGGGGTCTGTAAATAATAATTACTGGAATCACCTGGGTAGACTTATTTTTAGTGGCTACGTATGTTATGTTAGTATAAAGAGCTTCAAATGTGTTGAACTTCTGACTAGGTTTTTGTGTGATGCCTAGATTATCATTATAGATGACTGCGATGCCTAGGTTCATTTAATGCTACAAAGTCGTTTGGTTTAATCCACGTTTCTGTTAAACACAGCACATCAAACTCCTGATCAGTAATGGTTTCATTAATAATAAGCGCTTTAGACGTAAGAGATCTAATATTCAACAGTCCTAGCTTCAGATCAAGGGTGCTGGCTATGCATTCGGTTTGATTCAATTTTATGTTAATTAGGTTACTAAAACAAACCGTCTGAGTATGTCTATAATTTTGTTTAGCTCGGGGAACAGACACAATCTCAATATTGTGGAAGCTGATTGAAGACTCAAGGCAGCTAGCAGACGGTCGGTTTAGCCTGCTTGTCTGCTCCCTGGCCTTGGCCCTGGATTATCACCGATTAACTAGGCCTGTTCTGAGACTATGTGCTATGCTGCAAGAAATGAGAGCAGCACCTTCCCAAGTGGGATGGATACCGTCCCGCCCTAACAGGCCAGCCTTGCCAAATGTTGTTTTCAGAGCACCACCTGGACAGTGACCATAACCTGCTGTAAGCTACATCGCCACGCCGCATTGGGATGGGGCCAAAGCATATTACATCATTGGACATATCCACATATCCTGTGCAACAGTTCGCTACGAGGCTCAGACAAGATGCTGGAGACTGTCTGTTTGCAGAGGACACTGATAACATTGGGATGCCATTGTGGGAAGATGGACTGGTGAAGGCTGGAACACTAGCTTACTTTTGAGAAGGATGCCCAAACACAAGTGACTGCCGATGCAAGTCAGTCTAGGAGCTGTGCTAGTTCTGCATCAACAAGGCAAGACATTTCCTGTGTGCTATGTCAGTAGGAACTTGACAGACTGTGAGAGGAGATACTCCCAAACAGAAAGAGAGGCTTTAACTCTCGTGTGGGCTTGTGAGAGAGTACATCCCTATGTGTATGGCAGACAGTTCGACCTAATAACTGACCATAAACCATTGTTATCCATATATAATCCATGCTTGAAATCCTGTCCCTGTATCGAGTGGGGGATATTGCGCCTACAACCATACAATTTCCACATGTAGCAGGAAAAGTGAACATTGCTAACTCACTGTCATGGCTGCAGTGGAGATAAAACACAGACATGGCTCAGAAGAATGTGAGGTTTGTTGCTGTCAGTGCTACCCCTAAATCTTTAACCATGAGTTAGAAGAGGATCAAAGGCAGATCCAGAACTGACTGAGGTGAGAAAATCCACTGACAGGGGACATTTTGAAAAGTGCATGGCATATGGACCCATAGCCTGTGAGATATGTATACATAGTACTTAGTACACTGTACTGCCAAAAGCATTACAGGCAAGAGCACTCACATTGGCTCATGAGGGACACTTAGGAGTTATGGTGAACTATGGTGAATTGGTTTGGACAGGGCAGACATTGCAAAACCTGTCATGGTTATCAGATTGTGTTATGCTCAGAAGTACCAGAACCTCTGTGGCCAAAACCATTGGCAGATGGACCTTGGCAGGATCCAGCTGTAGGATTACTGGGGCCTTTGTCCTCAAAACATTCCATTCTAGTTGTGGTTGATTACTACAGCAGATATTATAAATATGATGTGTTCACATCTATAACTGCAACAAAAGTGATTAACAGTCTGTTGTCAGTATTTACAGACACAGGCTTCCAGTCACATTTAAATTCGACAAGGGGCCTCAGTTTAGATCAGATGAGTTCAGAGACTTTTGTGCTGAAAATGGAATCAGACATCTGAGGACCACACCAAAGCGGGCTCAAGCCAATGGCAAAGTGGAGCACCAGAATGCTTCAATCATGAAAGGTATACAGATAGTACCATCCGCAGGGCTTGACTGACAAAAGGAATTCAGGAAGTATGTCACAGTGTACAGAGGAATCATGCACAACACCACAGGTAGGAGTCCTACTGAGTAGCTGTTCAACCAAAGGATCAGAGGCAGGCTACCAAAGCTTACACAATGAATATAAAAAGTCTACACATCCCTGTTAAAATGGCAAGTTTTTGTGATGTAAAAAAATCTGAATGTTCATGTCAGAACTTTTTCCAGTCTCAATGTGAAATTAAAACATATAGAAATCAAGGGGAAAACAATCAGAAACATTTTAGGGAAAAATAAGAAAAATTTAAAAGTTACATAATAATTGGGTATACTGCTGTGTTCAGAATGAACCAATCACATTCAATCTTATGTTGAAACGTAATTATCATACAGATGTCATCAGTGAAATTATTCTGATTAACCCCAAACATCAGCTGTTTTTGTAGGATTTTCTTTACATCTTCTTGGGTTCATCCGACTGGTGAAGCCATGGTCCGCAAACAGCTTACAAAGCATGCATAGTATCTCACTTGTTGAAAGGTATCAATCAGGAGATGGGTATAAAAGAATTTCCAAAACATTAGATATACCATGGAACACCATAAACACCACCATCATCAAATAAAGAAAATGGAGCACCCCAGTGACATCACCAAGAACAGGACATCCCTTCAAAATTTATAAGCCCTTTCTCACAAAAAAAACATCCACGCTCAACTAAATCACCCCAAGCCATGCAAAATGTGTTATGGTCCGATAAGACCTATTCCAAAACGTATAATAATTCCAGAATTCCAAAAGGTATGTTTAGTGGGAAAAAAAAAACTAAAGCACCAAAAGATCACCAAAAGAACACCATAACCACGATGCAGAATGGTGGTGGCAGCATCACGCTTTAGGGTTGCTTTTCTTCAGCCAGAACTGGGGCTTTTGTCAAGGTGGAGGGAATCATGAATACCTACAAATAACAGTCGATTTTAGTACAAACACTTCAGGTGTCTGCTAGTAAGCTGAAGAATTCCTGAAAAGGAATTTCACCTTTCAGTATGACAATGACCCAAAGCATACATCCAAATCAACAAAGGAATGGTTTAACCAAAAGGAAGATCAATGTTTTTCAATGATCTAGCCAGAGCCCAGACATGAATCCAACTAAAAATCTGTGGGGTGACCTGAACAGTGGGATCTAGATGGATCTAGAATATTTTTGCAAAATATAGTGGGAAAATATTGCCAAGTCAAGATGTGTCACGGCGATAGACTCTTACCCAAAAAGACTGAGTGATGTAATAAAATCAAAAAGTACTTCAACAAAGTTTTTTATTTTTTCCTTTTTTCCTAAAAAAGTTGATTGTTTTTCACTTTATTTGTATACTTTGCTATTTCACATTAAAGGTGGGAAAAGATCTGACATGATTTATTTTAGTTTCATTCTACTACTTCACAAAAACCTGCCATTTTAACAGGGGTATGTAGACTTTTTATATCCACTGTACCTGAACATGTGGATTTGGAGGTGCATGACAAGGATGCAGAACAGAGAGGGAAATACAAACTGTATGCAGATGAACATTGCAAAGTTGAATACTCTGATGTGGCTATTGGAGACCAGACAAATTCACAACATTGTTCAACAAAACACCACACAGTAGTGGACAGAACTGGGAACAAAGTGACAATTGAATCTTGCACAGGCATTCAATACACCCACAACACAACTTTGGTCAAGAAAGACTGTACAGAGGAAAAGACAGACAAACTGGAACTTGAGATCAGAGACAATGCTGACGTATGTCAGGAGACACACTCCAACACAAACACCCATAAACTGCTCAGAAAGCTGTGCGCCACAGCTTGGCTACAGAAATTTGACAAAATTTTTAATAAGGCCACAAACGCAGAAAAAACTACCTCAAAGGCTAAAGGACTTTGATTTGTTGAGATATATGTTCATCTGTTAGGTATGCAATTCAATGGTAATGGAAAGCTATTTGAAATTGAACCTGTTTAATTTAGTAAAGAAAGGTTAGGAAATGATGCAAAGCCTTGAGGATTTTAAGTTTGCTTATGTAACTTGGACAAAGATACAGTCTTTTTTTGTCATTTGTTTATGTAATCATCAGCTTGTGTCTAAGTAATGGGGGAATGTCATATGTTGGGATATGTTCTTTTAAGTTGAAATAATAACATCACCTAGGCAGGGGGCATGACAGGGGAAAGCTATTGTTTGGGAGAAGTTTGGAAAAATAAAGCAGCAGAGTGGAATGTGACTATTCATGTGTGCGACTGATTTGGCAAGCTCAATTAGGAAATTAGGGCTATACTATACAGTGGGCATAGGCTACAACAAGGTCTGGATGAGTTTTCCAGCTCATCCAGCAAATATTTGTGCCCAGAGATATTACTCTCTAATATCAGTGCTAAACATCACACAAACCATTTTGGTGAAAATTTAAATATAGTCATTGAACTACATACCATAATCATTTACATGTGTCTTGCACTGCCATTGTGCATTCATCATCACACTCAAGGGGGCTGACACCCAAAGCAGCCGTGGATGGTACTTCAATACAATGATGGTATAATTACCAATAACCTTAAAAGCTAGAAGGACTGGACAACATAAATTACAATCCATGCTGCATTTGTTTTGAAGCTTTGATTATTTTTTATTTCTTCAAACACTTTAATAGTTAAAGAGAACCGCAGTGTCACCTTCATGCCTTATGCTAAGGCTGCCTAACAAGCAACAGAGGGGTAGAATCAAAGTAGAAGGTAACAATATTAGGGTTAATACTAAAAGCATTGGAGATCTTACCTGCAACACAAACATGTAGGACCAAAATAGACTCTAATCCTCCATATAAAAAAGGCTAATATTTTGTGATGTTAACTTAAGAGTAAATATTCCATTATAGTATGTTACTGATTCTTGAGATAGGGGACAAAACATGTCCTACATACAAAAGTCCTTTTTATGTCAAAAATTAAGAAATTCATAAAAAATAAGAATACTTTAAAAGTTAAATCCAAAGGAAATCTATATACTCAGGGCATTCATTGCTTATATTTTTAAATAATTTCTTTAGAATTCTTTTAAATGCATGCTCTGTACTTGGAAAACACATGCAATTTAACCTGTTCTTGGCAGGAGGTCACAATGTCAAACTGCCAAAGTGTTTAAAAATGCAACAAATTCATAAAAATGAAAGGCAGAGATATAAAACAACACATAAAGTAAATCTTAAATTATATTTTCCATTTAAAAATACTGCCTATGAATTGTGTCATCACTTAGCTTAATCTCAGACATATTTTTTTTATAATCCTGAATAAATCAGGCAATGTCATGGTTAGCTATAACTTTGAGGACCCCTTTCCCACTACCTGTTCATGGTGGATGTAACACATGTTTGGTAAGTTTGATTATTTTTTTATATTTTAAACAAACAATATTTAAGTCTCTGCGGTTACATCTTTAACGTCAACACAGTCTTCCCATTTTGATAGGTTCTGTCAGTAACTGTGGGATACATTTTGGCGTGTTATCTTAGTTAGGTTTATTGAGGCAGCTGCAACTGAGGAAAAAAAACAAAATGGCTCCACTGTACAACACATGGTTAAGATGGAAAAATGTTCAATTTTGTCAACTCCGTCAGATGTCAACTCCGTCAGGTTTTATTTCTGTTGGAGTTGACTTGCAAGCTGGCAGAGTTGTCAAGTGCTCACAAAAACTCTTTATATAGTGATATAATATCATTTTGAATCTGGGGAAATATTCTAATTTTGTTTCATGATCTTAATTACATGTATATTTGGCCTGATTTACATAAGTTGTATACATAACATCTTTACATCTACTGCATACATGCAAACACGCACACACACACACTGGGCTGTATAGTTTCAGAGTGAGCTTTTCTAGATTTTTAATAAGATTTCATATTTATTGATTTGTACAATAGGCAAGAATGACTAGAAGGAATGAATAGAAGGAAAACTATCAGTGGAGGAGCAAAGAAGGAGAAATAGGGAGTATCAAAGAAAGAGAAGAGAGAAATTAAACAGAGATCCAGAAAGCAGAAGGGAGATTCTAGAGAAGGAAACACAAAGAAGAGGGTTCAAGACAAAAAAGTGAGACAAATCATTGAATTGGACGCTAGGGAGCAGAGGTATCGGAGAAGGTATTGGAAGGATGCTCAGAAAAGGTCCAGACAGTGCAGGGCAGTGCAGCAGCAAGTAGACCCCCCACTGATAATCCACTAGACCACAGTATCGAACAGTCAACTATGAGCAGACGGGAGCTTGCAAGTGAGAGGGAGAGGAGGAAAAAATAGGAAAAGGCATTTGAGGGAAGTAAAAGCTTTGATAGAGAAAATCAGGAAGCACCAAAGATATCTGATAGGAAGGCATGTCTGTGTCACTATGATGAAATTGCATGCTTAATGTTTCAGGTTCTTAGATCATCGAGTGTTGTGACGTTCACTAAACTAGAGGACAGCTTTCAATTTTATTTGTTGCTCTGCAGCAAGTGAGGTCTGCCTCCTTCACACATGTTTACGGTGCTTAAACAAACACACTGTTCTGACCCCAGAACAAGGTGGAATCCATGCTGAATGGAGGCAGTGGGAGAGAGTACAAGAAGAAATGGCTAATGGGATCAGCTTCAACATGAAACTTAACTTGCACAGTGGGAATCTTTCAGAGCTGCTCCACTGTGCACTTTTGGTCAGATGGTCCCAGTAAGCAATATAAAAATAAGAACAACTTTGTCCTTTCTGATGTACCGCCAAAAATAGGCTTCAACATGGAACTATTTCCCAACATCCCATTTACATTTACATTTATGGCATTTGGCAGATGCCCTTATCCAAAGTGACTTACAATAGTACTTTGAAGTCTATCAAAAATACATTCTGATATTGGCTCGCTAGGTCACAAACTAGGAATACCATCAGTCCAAAACTCTGTTGGGGAGGTGCTTTTTTTTTTTTTTTTTTTTTTTTTTTTTAAAGTGCTAGTTTAAGTATTTTATGAAGAGGTAAGTCTTTAGACGTCGTGTGAAGACTGCCAGTGACTCAGCTGTTCGGACATCTAGGGGAAGTTCATTCCACCACCTTGGTGCCAGAACAGAGAAGAATCTTGATCCATGCCTTCCTTGTACCCAGAGAGATGGTGGGACCAGTCGAGCAGTGCTAGAGGATCGGAGGGAGCGTGATGGCGCTCGAAGTGTGATAAGTGCTTTGAGGTAAGTTGGTGCTGGTCCGTTTTTGGCTTTGTAGGCAAGCATCAGTGTTTTAAATCTGATGCGGGCAGCTACAGGAAGCCAGTGGAGGGAGCGCAGCAATGGGGTCGTGTGGGAGAACTTAGGAAGGTTGAAAACCAATCGTGCAGCTGCATTCTGGATCAGTTGCAGAGGACGAATGGCGCTCAGAGGCAGACCTGCCAGAAGTGAGTTGCAGTAGTCCAGTCTTGAAATGACAAGGGACTGAACAAGCACCTGTGTGGCCTGTGAGGAAAGAAATGGGCGAATTCTTCTGATGTTATAAAGGTGAAATCGACATGAGCGTGTTAGATTAGCAATGTGAGAGGAGAAGGACAGTTGATTGTCCATGGTTACCCCAAGGTTGCGTGCAGTAACCGAAGGCGAGATCAGAGAATTGTCTAGGGAAATTGCAAGATCCTGAGATGGGGATGAATCACCTGGGATGAACAGCAGTTCAGTTTTGGTGGGATTAAATTTCAGCTGATGTGCTGTCATCCATGATGAGATGTCTGCCAGACAAGCTGATATCCAAGCAGAAACATGAGAGTCTGAGGGAGGGAAGGAGAGGATGAGTTGAGTGTCAACTGCATAGCAGTGGTATGAAAACCCATGTGAGGATATGACCGCACCAAGAGATTGAGTATAGAGGGAGAACAGGAGAGGACCAAGTACTGAGCCTTGTGGAACACCAGTGGAGAGTCTGCGAGGAGCAGATGTGGATCCCCTCCATGTCACCTGATATGACCGATCTTCCAGGTAGGAGGCAAACAATTGCCATGCTGCACCGCGAATTCCTAGGCTCATGAGGGTGGATAGGAGAGTCTTGTGGTTCACCGTGTCAAACGCTGCTGAAAGGTCAAGGAGGACATCCCATGGCAAGAGTGCCCCAGATGGCATTGGGGAACAGTAAAACGAACAGCAGATCAGTAGCTCTGCGAGGGAATGATGTAACGGATGGAAAACAGCTTTATCAATGACATTCTACTGAAGCTAACGGGGAAGGCATCTCCACTCCAATCAAGCTGTACAAGGCAGCTCTACAGCATAACCCCTGATGCAATGGACTTCATGTCATGTACATGTCTGAACATGTCCGACGCCTGTTGCCCAGTGCTTATGTTATGCAGGACAGACACAATTAAAATCTAAGTAATTGATACAGTTTAAAAACAGGCTACAGATCCCTTGTATTCCCATAGAATTGAGAAGATTTCTTTTACTGCTACAAGGTATCACATAATAATGCTTACCATTACACTGAACCTAGCATAAGTTTATTGTATTTTTACAGTGAGTTATCGGAGACCAAAAATGAGACATGCTGCTACAAGGAGAAAAGCCAACCACTGGAAGGATTCTGGACCCAAATATAATAAAAATACAAAATTAAACTGTTGAATTAAATGAAATCCAAAATTAGTTCCCTTTTGATACTACACTCGTACTGCGTCGCTAGACGCTATGGGGAAAACTCCTTTTTCCTCTGATGACTGAAGCCTTTACAATCAAGCAGTGAAACTGCACAGCCATTGGTTCGTGCAGTGCAATAAAGCGAACCAATGGCTCAGCAGCGGAACTGCACGCGCCTATGGCAAGGAAGCCCGCCAGGATGGGCAGAGCCATCTGGCTATATAAGCGGGCATAGCGCCATAGGATCTCAGATCAATTCTCCTTCAGTGACGAAGATCTTCTCTCCGCTAAGCTACAAGACGTGAAGCCGCTCCCCGTCAACACGCCTCGCTGCGGCAAGAGCTACTCGCCTGCGCTGTCCCGCTGTTCCCGCCAAGCTTTGAGCTGCCGTCAGCGTCTGGCGCAGATTCCAGCTCGTCTCCTGCCGCCATCCGGCGAGCAAAAAGTGCTAAAAGAGCAAAAAGCGCTAAAAGAGCTTTTTCCTCTAAAAGAGCAAGCGGTGTTGTTACAAATGCCGCGCCGTCATTGCATGAGTCTGCGTGAGCATGAGTCTCTCCTCTCCGCGTGCTCGGATCGCTTTCTTTTCTGAAAGCGGCTCCGCCCCTCATGCCCCCCCATTTTCTTCCTCCCAGGGACCTGCGAGGAAAAAACAGCGGGGCAGAGAGGCTCACCGCCCGGCTGCGAGCGAGCTCACGCTGGCTCAGACCCCGCGTGCCTCACTCTCGCTGTGCAGAGAGGATTTTCCCATCCTCTTAGAGCGCCCGGACCAGCGTCCCTCGGCTAATGCGAGTGACATGGTTTCATTCGGCGTGATCGAGGACGAACTGCTAGACGGCAGCATGTCTCTAGCAGCGTCAGACGCTGAGAATATTTTGGGCTCTTCCTTCCACCCCGCCCCTCTGCAGTCTACGGATCCCAGCATCACCAAGACGGGGATGGACTCCAAGCTCTTCCGCGTCCTCTCTAAAGCGGTGGAAGAGTGGTCCTGGATGAGTCAGTGGCCGCACACCTCTGCCCGCCCACTGCCATTGGATGGAGAGTGAAGGTTGCGCACCCCTCGAAACCGTGCAGGACAATGTCTGCCCTTGCTGGATGAGCTTACTCCTCCGCCGGGCAGACGGCCTCAGCTCTGCACTCCATGGCCATGCTCCAGGTCTTTCAGGCCAAAATCCTCCAAATTATGGACGAGTCGGGCCCCGATCCTGCGGCTTTTAAGGAGCTACGCAGTGCGACAGACCTGGCCCTTTGAGCTACGAAGGCAACGGCTCAGGCCATCGGGAGGTCAATGGCCAATTTAGTGGTGTTGGAGCACCACTTATGGTTGAACCTGATGGAGATCAAAGAGGCGGACAAGGTTCCTTTCTTTGACTCTCCAGTTTCTCCCACAGGGCTGTTCGGACCCGCCGTCGAAGGGTTTGCTGAGCGTTTTACTGCTGCACAGAAGTCATCCCAGGCATTGCGACACTTCTTGCCAAAGCGCTCGAGCTCTGAGCGTCACCAGTCACCCCAAACCTGCTCCAACGCAGCAGCAGTCTAGACCCGCGCCTGCTCAAGCTACTCAAAAGCCTGAGCCTCCGCAGCGCTCCCACTCGGCCAGACACCACTCATTTCTGAGATGCCAAGGACCCCAGCCCAAGCTGACGCTGGATCCTGCACCACGGGCGTCGTCCTGATCTACCAGAGAGGAAGAGGAGGGGGCGAAGTCTCGCCATCGCCGGACCACCCCCCAAACGATCTCTGTTTTGCCCCCAAGCACCCCGTTCTGTTCCGGGTGCCGGTGGCAGTGGGTTTGTAAATGCTGTTGTGGACACTGGGCCCGTTCTGAAAGCGCCCACACAAGCAGCTGCTGTTATAGCGAGAAAAATAAAACACAAACATTGTCAGACAGAAGGCAAATTTCCTCTTCCACTTATAATGAGTGTCAGGTCCCCTCACGGCGATCTGCCTCTCGAACCAATCCAACCCTTCGCCACACGGGCAGAGGCCTGGCAGGCCATCCCCGGAGTGTCAGATTGGGTTTTGGGGATTATAAAACAAGTTTACTTACTCCAGTTCGCTCTAATACCGCCGTGATTCAGCGGTGTGGTTCCCACCTTAGTACAGAGCAAGGCCGATGAAGGCCTTGATCTCAGACAACTGAATCACGTGCTCATGAAGCGGCCGTTCAGGATGACTACTTTGAATCAGATCCTCTCGCAAATACGCCCAGGGTACTGGTTTTTTTCTCTGGATCTGAAGGATGCATACTTTCACATCCAGGTAGCCCCCCAGCACAGACGATTCTTGAGATTCGCCTTCGAGGGAGTGGCTTATCAATACACGGTCCTGCTCTTTGGACTGTCCCTGGCTCCTCGCACTTTTACAAAGTGCATAGATGCGGCTCTTTCCCCTGAGACAGAAAGGAATCCGCATTCTGAATTACCTCGATGACTGGCTCATCTTAGCCCAGTCAGATGCCGAGCTACTGAGACCCCTTCAGTACCGGCTGAAACCACAAGTGCCGACTAGTGTGTGGCATCACGGTTGCCTTCGTATCAGGGTGACCCAGGCCTGTGTAGCCGCTCTGGCCCCCTGGAAGGACCCCCAATGGTTCAAGCAGGGCGTAACTATTGGCATTGTTCACAGAAGGAAGGTTGTCTCGACGGATGCTTCCAACACAGGTTGGGGAGCTCTGTGTGAGGGCAAACCGCCCTTCGGCTCCTGGTCGGTCGCAGAAGGTTGGCTACACATCAACTGCCTCGAGATGATGGCAGTATGTCGAGCCCTTCAGACCTTTGCCGGAACTGAAGGAACCGCTCGGACAGCATGACAGTGGTTGTCTATATAAATCGCCAAGGTGGGCTCTCCTCAAAACGCCTTTTCGAGATGGTAAAACGCCTCTTGGAGTGGGCACATCTCAATCTGCAGTCGTTGAGGGCAGCACATGTCCCTGGCGTGCTGAACCAAGGAGCAGATATGCTATCTCGGAGCAACATCCCCTCAGAGGAGTGGATGCTCCACCCGCAGATGGTTCGGAAAATCTAGGAGGTCTTTGGCAAGGCAGAGGTCGACCTCTTTGCCTCAAAAGACAACTCTCACTGCCCAATGTATTTTTCAAAGAGCGAGGAGGCGTTGGCCCACAATTGGCCCACAATTGGCCCAACCTCCTCCTGTTTGCTTTCTCCCAATTGCTCTGATCCCTCAGGTAATCAGAAGAATCAGGGACTACAAACACAGAATCCTCCTAGTGGCCCCGCTCTGGAGAAACCAACTTTGGTTCTCGGAGCTATCTCAGCTGCTTACGGCAGCCCCATGGCCCATTCCCCTGAGGCGGGACCTCCTCTCTCAGGCGAACAGGACATTTTGGCACCCCCAACCCGAGTTGTGGGCGTTGCACCTTTGGGCTCTCAACGGGAATCAGTAGATCTCCCTGAAAGTGTCCTAAATACTATATCACAGGCTAGAGCCCCATCCATGAGACGCCTCTGTGCCCTTAAATGGTCGGTCTTCTCTGCCTGGTGCGCAACCCGCGGCGAAGACTCTATTTCCTGCGACATATCAGTGATATTGTACTTTCTACAAGAGCTGTTGGACAAGGGTCGCTCCCCTTCCACGTTCAAGGTCTATGTGGCAGCTATAGCAGCTTCCCATGCTCCTATAGCAGGACAGTCTGTGAGCCGGAACATTCTAGTTGTTTTTTTCCTGAGGGGTTCCAGGAGGCTTAATCTGCCCCGGCCCCTTACCATCCCTGCGTGGGACCTACCCACGGTCCTGAGGGCCCTCAAGGGGTCCCCTTTCGAGCCGCTACAGTCTGTGGACCTAAAAACCCTATCATTAAAGACCGCCCTGCTACTGGCGTTAGCACCGGTCAAACGAGTAGGTGACTTACAGGTGCTCTCGGTGAGCCTGCCTTGAGTTTGGGCCTAACAACTCCAAGGTCGTCCTAAAGCCGAGGCATGGTTACACTCCTAAGGTGCTCTACAACCCTTTTAGAGCATAGGTTATCACTCTTTCGGCGCTTCCTCCATCGGAGGAAGACCCGGAGTTGAACCTTCTCTGCCCTGTCAGGGCGCTGTGAATTTACATCGAGCGTTCCGCTCCATTCAGGCGGTCGGAACAACTCTTTGTGTGCTTTGGTGGCCGCACCAATGGGTCTCTGGTCACAAAGCAGAGAATTTCTCGATGGCTAGTTGACAATATTGTGCTGGCATACTCCTCCCTGAGCCTCCAAAGCCCCATAGAAGTTAGAGCCCATTCCACTCGGGGCGTGGCCTCGTCTTGGGCATGGTCTAGCGGGGTGTCCATAGCAGACATTTGTGAGGTGGCCGGCTGGGCCTCGCCTTGCAGGCTCGGATCCTTTCTGCCTGAGGGGCACGCGCCTGTTTATGACAGGTGTATTCCTTGTGCGTTCTTGGCCCTTTCTAAAAAGTGCTGAGACAACACAGGATTATTTTGGAACGATTATCTTAGGCTGGGCTGTCCTCAGTGAGTTCAGCCCTCCTCCCTCCTGCGGGTTTCACCCTTCTTAAACTGGTCCCTCTGAGCCTTATTGCTCAAGGCCAATCATTCGTTCCACTTTCATGGCATGGCGTGATTGTATTGGTTCCCCATAGCGTCTAGCGATGCAGTACGAGTATGGTATCGAAAGGGAACTTACTCGGTTACTAACTTAACCTTGGTTCCCTGAGATACGGGAACGAGTACTGCGTTGCAGGCTGTGCCATGACGTTGCACAACTCAGAGTCAAGGCTTCAGTCGATTTGACCTGAGATCCTATGGCGCTATGCCCGCTTATATAGCCAGATGGCTCCGCCCATCCCGGCAGGCTTCCTTGCCATAGGCGCGTGCAGTTCCGCTGCCAAGCCATTGGTTCACTTTATTGCACTGCACGAACCAATGTCCGTGCAGTGTCACTGCGTGATTGTAAAGGCTTCAGTCATCGGAGAAAAAGGAGTTTTCCCCATAGCGTCTAGCGACACAGTACTCGTTCCCGTATCTCAGTTAGTAACCGAGTACGTTAGTTCTTTTAATATGTTGTCTTGTCAGTCAGCTGTTTGAAAAAAATATTTTTTAGTACTTAATCTGTTGTAACCTCAATTGGTTGTTTGTCAACACCATCAGTAATTTTCAACACTGTCAGATGAAAGTTTTTGTTTATTTTGATAGAAATATTTTATTCTTTGTTCAGCTTATTGTGTTAATATATTAAAACACAAACTAACCTACATGATATGATGTCTTATTTGTCTAAGAATGTTGGTTATATATGTGTAATATTAAAAAGGCAGGTAGAGAATTAGGGAATTTAGGAATTGAGAATAGGAATTTAGGAAGTAAGGAATATATTTCATAATGATGTGAAGACAGAAAAAAAATGTGGAGAGTGTATTTTATCACTTAGCTCCTTTATTGAACAGTATTATTAGGTAACTGAAGACTTTACACTCTTGTTGGTTGGATCAGATTAAAATAGCATGCTTTTTATTGTGTCTGACGGAGTTGACGCAAATTAAGTTACAAAGTGAGTAAATGTCAATTTTCAGAAAAAAACTTTTTTTTTCTGAAAATTGACAACAACCCAGCAGCAGGACCAAGTTCAGAAACTGTCAGAAATAGACTCCATGAGGGTGGCATGAGGGCCCGATGTCCTCTAGTGGGACCTGTGCTCGCAGCCCAGCACCATGCAGCTCAATTGGCATTTGCCAGAGAACACCAGAATTGGCAGGTCCGCTATTGGCGCCCTGTTCTCTTCACAGGTGAGAGCAGGTTCACACTGAGCATATGTGACAGACGTGAAAGAGTCTGGAGATGCCGTGGGGAAGGTTATGCTGCCTGCAACATCGTCCATGATCACCGGTTTAGCGGTGGGTCAGTGATGGTCTGGGGAGGAACGTCTAATGTCTTGGTGTCAGATACCCCAGCACATTTTCAGAGTTCTTGTGGACTTCATGCTTTGACATGTCAGATCGGTGTATATATATGTGTTTTATATATATATATATATATATATATATATATATATATATATATATATGTATGTATATTATAACATCCACATGAATGCCAGGACCCAAGGTTTCCCAACAGAACATTGCCCAGAGCATCACACCGCCTCTGCTGGCATGCCTTCTTCCCATAGTGTATCCTGCTGCCATCTCTTTCTTCTCCACACGTTTTTTTGCTGTCGAGTATTCATAAAGTGTTTGATTGTCCAGTGGTCACGTCTCAATAGTTTTGCAATCTGCAGTGTGCTGTATCTGATAGGCATTTTACAATAAGGTAAAGAAGCTGCCTAATAATTATGCACACCTTATATAGGATGTTAATCACTTTAAGCCACATCCTCCCTCATTAAACAATTAAACTTCACCTGAAAATAAATATATCCAGTTAGCATTCAGGTTTATATGGTTCATAATACTGACTTGCCTAATAATTGTGTATGCAGTGATGCAGTGTGTGTGTGTGTGTGTGTGTTTGTATAGATAGATCATAGAGTCAGGTCCATAAATATTGGGACAGTGACACAGTTTTGGTAGTTTTGCCTCTGTACACCACCACAGTGGATTTGAAATGAAGCAGTCAAGATGTGACTGAAGCGTAGACTTTCAGCTTTAATTCAAGGGGTTTAACAAAAATATTGCATTAACCGTTTAGGAATTACAACCATTTTTTACAGAGTTCCTCCATTTTCACTGGCTCAAAAGTAATGGGACAATTGACTGATAAGCAGTTTCATGGCCAGCTGTGGCCTGTTTCCTCCTTATATCATGACAAATTAAGGAGATAAAATGTCTGGAGCTGATTCCAAGTGTTGAATTTGCATTTGGTAGCTGTTCATGGGAACTCTCAATATGCCGTCCAAAGAGGTGTTGATGCAAGTGAAGGAGGCCATCGCTAGGCTGAAAAAACAAAACAGACCTATCAGAGAGATAGCAGAAACTTTAGGAGGGCCAAATCAACAATTTGGTACATTCTTAAAAAGAAGGAATGCACTGGTGAGCTCAGCAACACCAAAAGGCCTGGGTGACCACAGAAAACAACTAAAGTGGATAATTGCAGAATTCTTTTCTTATTGAAGAACAACCCCTTCACAACATCTAGCCAAGTCAGGAACACTCTGGAGGAGGTAGGCCTATCATTGTCAAAGTCTACAATCAAGAGCCACCTTCATGAATGTAAATACAGACAGTTTACCTCAAGATGCAAACCGCTGGTAACACTCAAGAACACAAAGGCCAGATTAGACTTTGCTAAAAAACCTGTAAAAAAGCCTGACCAGTTCTGATGCAAGATTAACTTGTACCAGAATGATGGGAAGAGAAAAGTATGGAGAAGGAAAGGAAGGGCTCATGATCCAAAGCATACCACATCATCCGTCAAACATGTGGATGCAGTGTTATGGCATGGGCATGTTTAGCTGCCAATGGAACTGGGTCACTGGGGTTTATTGATAATGTGACTGTTAATAGAAGTAGCAGGATGAATTCTGAAGTGTACAGAGCTATACTTTCTGCTCAGATTCAGTCAAATGCTGCAAAACTGATAGGACAGCGCTTCACAGTACAGATGGATAACAACCCAAAACATACTGTGAAAGCAGCCCAAGAGCTTGGAAATTAAATGTTCTTAAATGGCCGAGTCAGTCACCTGACCTCAACCCAACTGAGCTGCTTTTCACTTACTGAAGACAAATCTGAAGGCAGAATGACCCACAAACAAGCAGCAACTGAAGATGGCTGCAGTAAAGACCTGGCAAATCATCTCAAGGGAGGAAACTCAGCATTTGGTGATGTCCATGGGGTCCAGACTTCAGGTAGTCATTGACTGCAAAGGATTTACCTCCAAGTAATAAAAATATTCCTAATATTTATGATTATATTAGTTTGTTCCATTACTTTTGAGCCTGTGAAAATGGAGGAACTCTGTAAAAAATGGCTGTAATTACTAAACGGTTAATGCAATATTTTTGTTAAACCCCTTGAATTAAAGCTGAAACGCTTCAGTCACATCTTGACTGCTTCATTTCAAATCCACTGTGGTGGTGTATGGAGGCAAAATTACCAAATCTGTGTCACTGTCCCAATATTTATGGACCTGACTGTAGATATACATATGAAGGAATGTGTTTCAGTTATTTTCCTGTCTTTAACTAGATCAACAAAACCTTGTTTTGAAATGGAAATCTTGTGATTTCTCGAAAATCACTTTCGAATTTGTTTTCTAGGTATGTCATTAATGACAACTTTCAAATTCCAGATTTTAAGAACTGAAATCTTTGGAGGCATGTTGTTCTAAAGTATCAGTATCTTTTTGATGAGTACCTGATGCTTTGTACATAAGCCAACCACCTGTTAACTCTTGCAGTTTTGGATACAGCTCAATAAGGTGGACACATAGCTAAAAATATAAGTGACAGCACAAAACAATGCATGAAAGGTTAACACTTTGAAGACCTTTATGATTTGAAATAAAGTTCACATAGTACAGAAAGTATAAAGTGTGTATGATTTGAATGGATTTCTGGAGTCTTTGCATGAATGTAGAAAAAGAATTATAGTGTCTTAAGCAGGACACACAGGCTCATACTTTTGCATGTGCCAGTCATAACGCAACAGTGATTAAAATGGAGGCATTGATGTTTTGTGTGACACAACTATAAAACACATCCAGTGTGAATTGACTTGCAGATTAACAACAATTCTGTCCAAAGGCTACTAGCTACAGGTTTATTTATTTATTTTTAGAAACAATAATACACTCTTTATTTGAACACTATCTTTATTGTTTTATAAGATTTGGTACAAAGAATAGTTTTAAATTAAATACATCATACAAGAGGATTGTCTTGATGCAAATATACTTGAACACTCTTGTATACATCAGGCTAAATTTGAAGTGGAATCAATGCAGTATTGTTAAAATAATCAATGAATGGTTCCCACATGGAATAACATTTATGAACCATCCCTTTCAGTGAAAACGTGATTTTTTCCCAACTGGACGTACTGCATAACCAGCCCTCATCAGAGCAGAATGAGTGGGCGGTTTTACTTAATTAGAAGGAAAAAAAAATCAGTCTTCGTGCTAAGAGTGTGACAAATGCAATCATATTATACTGATTGTTTGACAACACTACATTATCATTCTTAACACCACAGATAGCTAGGAATGTGTCTGGGTCCACTGGCCTTCCTATGATGTCTGACAGTGACTGAAAAATTGAAAGCCAATAATTACAAATGATAGGGCACTTCCAAAATATGCATGCCAGTGAAGCTGAAGTTTGTCCACATCGATCACAGGATGGATCCACAGATGGAAACATCCTAGAAAGCTTTAATTTAGAAAGGTGAAGTCTGTGTAATATCTTAAACTGCAAAAGTCCATGACTAACACTGAAGATGAGTGAACTTGTTCTCATGCCCCCTACCTCTGTACATCTGTGATATTTATTCCAAGGTCCTCCTGCCATACTTCCCAGAGGTGTTCTAGTGTGGCACTGCATTCATACTGAGAAAGATTATTACCTCCCTTAGATATACCTCCCTTAGTAAATGGATTAGGTAAAATCACTGAGTCCACTTGGTGGTTCATCTTTAAAAGATGAAAAATTCTTTTTGACAAAGCTACGCACCTGTAAATACTTAAAAAGGTGATCGCTAGACAAAGCCAGGTGGATGTAAACTTTTGAACAGGATGATCGGTGTAAACTGTTATTATTTTGTTTAAAGATCGTATTTTTTTCAATTAGTACTGCCTTTCAGAAGCTATATAAGATATTTACATGTTTCCTAGAAGACAAAATCATAATTTACACCAATCATCCTGTTCATGCGCATGCGCGAGCGTGCAGCAGCCTGTTACAGTTGCTCTCCTTCCTTTTCGTAATTTACCTATTATTTCTTTATCTTTCTCTTTTAAATTTTTATTGGTAACCAGTAATAAGCTTTTACCTCTCTAATCATGCGATTTGAGAGAGTTTTTGTCTTAAGTTTCGCCACGGGACTTCTGTTTTCAACTCTCCGAGTGACCGGCGCGCAGCAACACGGTGCCGGCTCTTTTGTTTACACCAGAGATCAGCTGATCGCATTGCAACCGGCCGACATTTTTGATCCAACTTTGTATCGGACCTTAAACATCCCTGATGAGATACAAAGGAGGACAGTGAGAGGATGTAGAGGTGGAAGAAAACGGTGGAGAGGAAAAGTTGAGCGGAGCCAAGCAGCGCGTAAAGAGAAGGCAAGGAAATATAAACCGTATCTCCCATCTCTCATTACGGGTAATGTGAGGTCGCTGGACAATAAGATGGACGAGCTGACAGCTTTAGTAAGAAGGGAGAACATCTTTCGAGAATGCAGTCTGATGTGTTTTACGGAGACTTGGCTACATGATGGCATAACCGATTCCAGCATTAATATAGACGGCTTCAGTGCAGTGCGGGGAGACCGGAGACGAGAGGAGTGCGGTAAGAGGAGAGGAGGAGGACTGGCTGTTTATATTAACAACATGTGCTGCCACCCGGGTCATGTAACTGTGAAAGAGCGTGTTTGCCGTCTACATTCCTCCATCCGCTAATGCTGCGGGCGCATGTGATCTCATACACGCAGTCACTGCCAAACTTCAGACCCGCCACCCCGATGCCTTGTACCTCATCTCCGGCGACTTCAATCAAGCGTCCCTCACGAAAACTCTTCGCACCTTCACTCAGTATGTGGATTGTCACACCAGAGGTGTCAGGACCCTAGACTTGATGTATTCAAATGTTAAAGGGGCCTACAGCTCTTCAGCCCTCCCCCCGCTAGGCAGTCACAACCTGATCCATCTCCTTCCAACATACAAACCTCTGGTTCAGAGGCAACCTGCTACTGTCAGGAAGGTGAGGAAATGGTCTGAAGAAGCCAATGCTGCCTTGCAGGAGTGCTTTGAGTCTACAAACTGGGAGGTGCTCTGTGAGCCACAGGGTGAGGACATTGACCAACTGACTGACTGCATCACGGAATATATCACTTTCTGTGTCGACATCTGCATGCCCCTGGAAACTATCCATTGCTTCCCTAACAATAAACCCTGGGTCACCAAGGACATTAAAGCTGCTCTCAATGATAAAAAGAGGGCTTTTAGGACTGGTGATAGGGAGGAAGCTAAGAGGGCTCAAAGACTGCTGTCTGTCAAGACAAGGGAGGGAAAGGAGGAAATTGGAAAATAGCCTGCAACAAAATAACTCGAGGGAGGTGTTGAGAGGCATGAGGACAATCACTGGCTACAAGACCGGCAGCCAGGTTTTGGAGGGCAATACAGACCATGCTAATGAGCTTAATCTTTTCTTTAATAGATTTGATGTGAAGCCTCACATGCACCCCTCCTACAGCTTCACTACACATTCACCAGTCCATCCCCCTCATGTAGTGGCCACTATGCCAGCTTCCTCTGGAAACATCACCATCTCAGAGGATCAAGTAAGCAGGGAATTGAGCAGGCTTAGCCCCACAAAGGCTGCGGGCCCTGATGGAATCAGCTCAAGAATACTAAAAGCCTGTGCCCCGCAACTTTGTGGTGTGCTACAATACATCTTTAACCTGAACCTACATCTGGATAGGGTTCCGGTGCTATGGAAAATATCCTGCTTAGTGCCGGTACCAAAAGTAGCATGCCCTCTGTCCCCAGTGACTACAGGCCAGTAGCACTGACCTCTCACCTAATGAAAGCTTTTGAGAGACTGATCTTCAGATCCATTCGGCCCCTTGTCAAACCCTTCCTTGATCTGTTACAGTTTGCCTACCAGCCTCAAATTGGAGTGGATGATGCCATCGTCCACCTGCTCCATCGAACCTATACTCACCTAGAGAAACCGGTGAGGTTTATGTTTTTTGACTTCTCTAGTGCCTTTAACACCATCATGCCCACCGTACTGAAGGAGAAGTTGAAGAACATGCAGGTGTACACTCCTCTGGTCTCTTGGATTATGGACTACCTGACTGGCCGCCCCCAGTACGTCCGCATACAGAACTGTGTGTCCGACACTGTGATCTGCAACACTGGTGCTCCTCAAGGGACAGTTCTTTCTCCCTTCCTCTTTACCCTGTATACATCTGATTTTAGTTACAACTCTGAATCCTGCCACCTTCAGAAGTTCTCTGATGATTCTGTGGTTGTTGGATGTATTCAGGGTGGTGACACCTCAGAATATCAGATGGCAGTGGACAACTTTGTTACCTGGTGTGAGCTCAATCACCTACAGCTCAATGTCAGGAAAACAAAGGAACTTGTAGTGGACTTTAGAAAATCCAGGACCCCCGTCACTCCTTTGTCTGTCCATGGTGAGGAAGTTGAGATTATTGCAGATTACAAATACCTGGGAGTCCATATAGACAACAAACTGGACTGGACATTAAACTCAACAGCACTCTTCAAGAAAGGCCAGAGCAGGCTGTATTTTCTGAGGAGGCTCAGGTCTTTCAATGTCTGCAACACCATGCTGCAGATGTTCTATGAGTCTGTGGTGTCTAGTGTCATTTTCTATGCAGTGGTCTGTTGGGGAAGTAGCATGAAGGTGGCAGACAGAAACAAACTGGACAAACTAATCAGGAGGGCTGGCTCTGTACTTGGCATGGAGCTGGACCCTGTTCACGTTGTGGCTGAGAGAAAGATGTTGTCAAAACTCCACTCAATCCTGGACAAACCTTCTCACCCACTACACAGTGTGCTGGTCGACCAGAGGAGCACTTTCAGCCAGAGACTGATCACTGCCAAGTGTTCCACTGAACGCTTCAGAAGATCCTTTATTCCTGTGGCAATCAAGCTGTACAACTCCTCTCTATAAATGCTGGGACTTTCATGTGTAATGCATATGCAATACATGTTCAATTCATGTGCAATAAGGGACTTTCATGTGCAATACAAATTTAGGTATATATATTTATAAAATAGGTATATATTTATTTTATTTTCTTCTTTCTTTCTTTTTGAGAGCAATTGTAACATGGCAAAGCAATGTCCCCCTGGGATTAATAAAGTTCTTTGAATCTTGAATCTTTGAAAAGTTTACACCCCCTTGGCTTTTAATGTAGTATGTTGCCTCATTGAGAATCAATGAATGTAATAGTTTGATTTTGTAATAATTGTGTATGAGTCCCTCAGGTGTCCTAAGTGAGAATAGATGGATCTCAAAATCATATAGCAACTTTTAGAAAGGGGTCAAATATGCAGAAGATGCTGGAAAAGCAAAGAATGCGCAGGACCTGGAGGATTTTTCTGAAGAACAGTGGGCAGTTTAACTGTTCAGGACAAACAAGGAACTCATGAACAACTATCACAAAACATTAAAGCAGTCATTGATCATCCAGATAATAACACACAGTATTAAGAATCAAACGTATGTAAACTTTTGAACCGGTTCATTTGTGTAAATTCAGTTATTGTTTCTTGTGGACTATATGTAAACATCTGTTATGTGAAATAGCTTATTCAGGGCGGTACTAAATAAAAAACAAAACAAAATTTTATGATCTCTCTTTTTTTTTTTTTTGAATTATTATCATTGTCAGAGCAGACTTATGCTGCACGATGGATGATAAGCCTAGAGGGCCTTGTTATTGGTGAATGTGTCCAGTCTATATGTTTGACTGCAGTTGCAACAACATTTGCTATGTACTACATCTTCAACCTGCAGTATCAAGAGGAGGTTTGCCTCACATTAAAATTTGTTCAAAGGTGTGCCCCTTGAGAGTTTTCCTTACTTCTTGTATTTATTTATTTATTTATTTATTTATTTATTTATTTAACTCTTTCACATTATCTAAATTTTTAAACCAGAATTTTGATGAGGTAGTGTCCAAGAAGATGGGTAAACTAGTAAATAAAAAAAAACTGCAACAGTCAATCCAAAGGTCGCCTCTCTACTGAAAAATCTCATTCTAGAATATGTAAAAAATCCGTGATGCACGACTTTCAACACTCTCTCTCTCGTTTCATTTGCATTTCATTTCAAATGGGCTTTACTGGCATTATAACTGTTCCAATGTACTGCCAAAAGATTTGTAATGTTTACAATAAATCTTGAACAGATGAGAACAAATGATAAAATTAGTAAATAAAAAGAAAAAACAAACATTTTAGAATTCTGTGAACAATTTAAAATTTAATGTGCTATGAGTGCTGTGTGTGTGTGTGTGTGTGTGTGTGTGTTTGTGAGCACATCACTGATTGGTTGACTCCTCCCTCTTTTTGTGACAGGCATTATTGTTCCAGGCCGCTAGTAAAATGGGAAAAAACCTCTCCCTCCCCTTCTATAACAAGCTCAAATGTCAAAACCTCTATTTATTCTTTCCTTTAAGTTAATCTAACTTCTTCATTATCAGTTTTTTTGTAGAGTGTAGTATGATCTGTTGCTTTTGCCACATTCTTTTGACACTATTTACTGAATGTTTTCTTTTCAATGTTTTCCTTTCAGACTTGGAGATTTTACTTTCTACTCCTGGCTACACCTGCATCAGAGTTGGTGACACTTTGACAGTTTTGGCACATTCTTGGCCTGTTCTGCAAATCTCTACTCAGGCTTTCCTTCTAGAAATTGACTTTTACTAAACCAAAATGGTATTCGGTAATTTTGTTACATTGTCTACTATTTCTAAGTGGCTACTCTTTTAGGGGAATGTACACCCCAAGCACATGCTCTGTCATAATCTGCCTACACTCAGACTCTGGCACACAGATACAGCTAGCAAATGCCAACTTGATTTTTGGTTCAATGGTCAACTTAAATCTATGTATAAATGTGTTTTGACAGAATTTGGCAGTGGTTTTGTTACACAATGTCTTTTGTTGTGCTATATTTCATTATTCTTTGATCTCTTTCTCTTACATACACATGCACACAAAGACTGATTCTTAAACTGGACTCATACTTGTTTCAATTGTTTTGAATTGCTTTTTTGGATAAACATTTGTTTTATTCATTGATAACTTCATTAAATGGTGTGCTATAAGAAATACCCTCCCAACCTTTCTTTTTTTCCTTTTGAAAATCCTACTTGTGTATTTGTATAAGTACAGATATTAATATTAAAAAATTATTTTAACTGGCAAAATTACCAGTTCTATACTGTAACTATTTACTACATACTGTTAATCATACTGTTAATTACAGTAAAGTAGTAATTCTCATACAGATATGAAACTGTAGGATTACGGTACACAGCTGGAAACCCTGCTGCCAGTATTTTACTGTTAAGTTACAAGTAATTTTTTTTTTACAGTGTGAGACCCCATGTGTTTTACTAGCTTTAATAGCACACTTTGAATGTGCAATTTAAATACCCTTCCAAATTTGACTTATTTTAGGTATAACAAGCACAGATTTAGCATAGATAGTCAGGAAGATAGCTCTTCCTGAAACGATGGTTAATCTAGCCTCACGTAGATTTCACGCTTAGCGGTAAACCGCTGAAAGCGGAAAACAAACCTCGGCGAGCTCCTACACTCCCAAAGCAACTAGATTTATATATTTATTTAACAGAACTCTATGCATGGCGTTCTACCTACGTTTTTCCGCTAAAATCTCAGTGGCTACATGAAACTCTTTGTCATATTTCGATTAACTAGCTATCATATATATATATATATATATATATATATATATATATATATATATACATATATATATATATATATATATATATATATTCCCCTCCTGCTTCAAACGCTCCACCATCATCCCTGTACCCAAGAAACCAAAAATCACAGGACTAAATGACTACAGACCTGTTGCTTTAACGTCTGTGGTCATGAAGTCATTTGAGAGGCTGGTGTTGGACTACTTGAAGGACATTACTGGACCCTTGCTCGACCCCCTGCAGTTTGCTTACCGAGCAAACAGGTCTGTGGATGATGCAGTCAATATGGGATTGCACTACATCCTCCAACATCTGGACAAACCAGGGACTTATGCAAGGATCCTGTTTGTGGACTTCAGCTCCGCTTTCAACACCATCATCCCAGATACCCTTCTAAATAAACTGACACAGCTCTCTGTACCCACCTCCATCTGTCAGTGTATCACCAGCTTCCTGACAGACAGGCAGCAGCTAGTGAGGCTGGGAAAATTCACATCCAACACCTGCACCATCAGCACTGGAGCTCCTCGGGGCTGCGTTCTCTCCCCACTGCTTTTCGCCCTCTACACAAATGACTGCACCTCTAAGGACCCCTCTGTCAAACTCCTGAAGGTTGCAGATGACACTACAGTCATTGGTCTCATTCAGGACGGCGACGAGTCTGCTTACAGACAAAAGGTTGAGCAGCTGGCTGTCTGGTGCAGTCACAACAACCTGGAGCTGAACACGCTCAAAACTGTGGAGATGATAGTGGACTTCAGGAGAAACCCCCCTGCTCTCCCCCTTCTCACCGTCATGGACAGCACTGTGGCTGCAGTGGAGTCATTCAAGTTCCTGGGCACCACCATCTCTCAGGACCTGAAGTGGGACATTCACATTGACTCCATTGTGAAAAAGGCCCAGCAGAGGTTGTTCTTCCTTCGTCAACTGAAAAAGTTCAACCTGCCACAGGCGCAGATGACACAGTTTTACTCAGCTGTTAATGAGTCGGTTCTGTGCTCTTCTATAACTGTCTGGTTTGGGTCAGCCAGCAAATCAGATATAAGAAGACTGCAACGGACTGTTAGGACAGCAGAAAGGATCATTGGTGTGCACCTGCCCAACCTTCAGGACTTGTACAACTCCAGAGTGAAGAAACGGGCAGCTAACATCATCACAGACCCCTCTCACCCCGGCCACAACCTGTTTGCACTCCTCCCTTCAGGCAGACGTTACAGATCTCTGTGCACTAGAACATCTAGGCATAAAAACAGTTTTTTCCCCCATGCCATCTCCAGCTTAAACAGCTAACACAGGAATCATTACCTGTGTTTTTTTATTCTATAATTCATTTCTGTAATTCATCCTCCATCTCTAATTACTACCTATTTCTCAAGTATTATGTAAATACATATGCATATCTCTTTATTTATACAGCTGTATATAGAGTAAATAATGCACAAATCTGTACATAAATCTTCTGTTCCAGATTCATACACATTATTATTTTTTTTATTTTTATTTTTTTTATTGTTAAGTCTTACTATTTAAATGTTTTTTGTTCTCGTGTAAGATATGTATGTATGTACCAAGAGAACCTTAAAGAAAACCACAACAAATTCCTTGTTCTGATATATGTATATATATATATACATATATATATATGTATATATCTGATTCTGATATATATATATATATATATATATATATATATATATATGTATATGTGTGTGTGTGTGTGTGTGTGTGTATTCAGGGGCGTTTCCTCCGAGGAGGCAACAGAGGCAGTGTCTCCTCAAAAAATTGGATGAGAAAATAATCGATATTGCAAAAATAAAACGACGCAAATATTACTAAAAATAACATTAAAAGTATAAAAGTCACTCGTTTTTATAAAGTAACACTGTCCAACGGCGACACCCGCAGGTAAAGTTACAGCGGAGGCTTGCCTCCCCTCAGCCCATTGACTTATAACAGAGACCCCATAACGTGTCGTGGGTTTAGTGGGGGGTAATTGAGAATGAATGGGGGAAGTCACGTGAGAGGAGGCCATCGCGCTATAATTGGATATGATCGGTTATGATTGGATGTGATAGGTTCGTTCGATAAATCCTGCCTCTTGTTTTCGTGCGAGCTCTCGGCCTGAATGGACAAAATGATGGCGTTACTGACTAATTATAAAGTAAGTAAACAACTCACCCGCTTAGATATCACTGCTTTGTGTCACGTCAAAAATGAAAACTTGAAATGGCCTGAAAACGTGATGACTTAGTTTTTAGTGAGCATTCAGCTTGATGAAATGAAAGATATATCTTCGTGACTGTGTTTGTGTTTACAGAGCTTTTATGACGATGACCCGAAAATAAGTTGACTATTAAAAAAACAGCTGAACATCAGTTCACAAATAAAAAAATATTAGTAACACTTTACAATAAGGTGTCATTTGTTAACATTAGTTAATGTGTTAACTAACATGAACAAACAACGAACATTTATTACAGTACTTATTAATCTTTGTTAACGTTAGTTAATAAAAATACAGCTGTTCATTGTTAGTTCATGTTAGTTCACAGTGCATTAACTAATGTTAACAAACACGTTTGATTTTAATAATGCATTAGTAAATGCTGAAAATAATATTAAGTAAGATTAATAAATGCTGTAGAAGTATTGTTCATTCTTAGTTCATGTTAACTAAAGTAGATAACTAATGTTAACTAATGAAACCTTATTGTAAAGTGTTTCCAAAATATTGTTCAAATTGTCACTATAATAATTGTTTAGTTATTTTGGAATAAATGTAAAATGTGTAAAAACACTATGAAATATTAAATAAAATAAAAAAATAATAAAATACAAAATAGAATTATGAATTATATTTGTTCTCTCCTTTTATGTAATATATATATATATATATATATGTACTGCCTCCTAATTTTAAGACACCACCGCACACCACACCACTGAGATATATATATATATATATATATATATATATATGTATATATATATATATATATATATATATATATATGTATATATATATATATATGTATATATATATATTAGTACAAACTTTGTTATAGATTTTTATTTTATGACTTCTACATTATTGATTCAGTACAAAAACATTTTAGATTTCCAAACATTAGTTTTGCAGCACAAAATTAAACGTTACAGAAAAATGTTTGTATGTCAGTCAAGAAGCTCAGTAAAAATAAAGGCACACATTGTACCTGAGACTACTATTTTTTTTTTTTAAAGTGAAGGATCGTGTGTGTGTGTGTGTGTGTGTGTGTCTAGCAGGCTCCACCAACATAATCTTTTTTCGTTTAACTTTAGCGCATAAATTCTGTTTCGATACTTCAAATGTTGCAAAAAAATAGTTTGGAAACAGTTTTGTCGAGAAAAATGGCATTCACAATTTATTCATCCATCAGGGGAAGAATAGGGATGTGCGTTCCACCCAGCGCACCATAAACCTGTGGCACAAGATTTAATAGCTGTGCACACAGACGGTCGTTTTACTAACCCCAAAAGTTTCACCCACTATTCAGTACTCGGCGCAGGTTGCCACCTTGAACAGGAAAATGGCTATCCACTTTCAGGTCAGAACCGGTGGTCGGTGGCAACCTGCGATTGGCGCAACATCAGGACCAATTAACTGGCACAGCATCTCAAACGTGGACCGTGACATTCTAAAATGTTGCAGCCAGAGACTTTCTGTGAAGTGTCTCTCCATCACTGCCTCCCAGAACACCCTACTGCATGGTCTCTCCCAGACCCATGGGATTCCTCGCCTAAGGGCAGTTACTTGGAGCCCTATCAGACGAGCAACTGCTCCATTCTTACGTCGTCTTCTGATATTTCGTACGACTGCAATTATTTGTGAAACTGAAATGAAAGTAAACTGGCCCATTTCAATTAGCTAGTTGTGGCGATACTCTCTCCATTGTACAAATATTTGAGGACAGGTGGGACGCACAAGGTACACAATTTGTGTTGTACACAAAATTATGTATGGGAACGGCTCAAGGGCAGATTACTTTTGCGATACACGAAAACTTATGCGACAATTTTTTTTTAGGATGACATCACCACGCACACCAGTTATCAGTAAAAGGCCAATTGGATGGAAACAGACGGGAGACAGCAAATTTTGCAAACTTTTTTTACGCACTTTTACTTTGTCTATAACTGAAAAGCTCAAAAATGAAACTTGGCTAATGAGGCTTCTGTGACTTCCTCATAGATCTGAAACAAGTCGCCTTCACGCTGATCCTTATCAGAAACTGGGAAAAAAATGCACAAAATTAGGGACATTTATAGTCCTAATGAAGAATACATATTGTGTAACATAACATTAGTGAAACTATAAAAACAGAATATCTAAAAAAGTTTAACTAGATAGAAATTAAACGTATACAAGTATGAACTGTCACAAACGAAGCTAGCTAGCTTGTTAGCTTGAGAATACTTACCCTCAAAATTTTCAGTATAACTCAAAACATGCAGTTTCGAGCCCTTCTTCTTACTAGAGGGAGTGACAGATGCCAATCTCACAATGCCACTGACATCGCTCACTGTAATTCATGGAAGATCTTGCAAACAGCAAGTGTAGAAAGCCATGCTGACAGCAATCACTCAAAGGGATGGCAAAAATTGCTTCCGGCGCAGCACCGGAAGTTGCGATGCCCACTGAGACTACATGCGGAAGCGAACGTGCATAGACTCCTGACAGTATTTATGAGTATACAGGCTTATAAGAAACTATTATTATTCAAAGTCAAAGTCTGCTTTATTGTCAATTCTGCCACATGTTCAGCACATACAGAGAATTAAAATTACGTTACTCTCAGACCCTAGGTGCATACAGATAACACACACACAAAAAAAAGGAGGGTCAGAGTTTTGTCAGTGTATGGTGCAGAAGAGGGGAGGGGAGGCAGAGCCGGGAGAGATTTGAGCTTCCTGACAGCCTGGTGGATGAAGCTGTCCTTCAGAAGCTGTGTGTCGGGTGGGTGGGATCACCCGCAATGCAGAAGGGAGAGAGAGAGAGACACCAACAATCTTCTCAGCTGCTCTCACTATGCGTTGGAGGGTCTTTCAGCAGGACGCGTTGCAGGCACCATACCACACAGTGATGCATCTCGTCAGAATGCTCTCGATGGTACCTCTGTAGAAGGTGCACATGATGGGGGCCGGGGCTCTGGCTCTCTTCAATTTGCGCAGGAAGTAGAGACGCAGTATATGGTTATTATTATTATTATTATTATTATTATTATTATTATTAATATTATATGGTTAATTTCATAGAGGAAGCTTCGGACACCAAATTCTTACTGACATCTGACATCTTACTGCTGAAATAAAATGGACATTTCAAATCTAAAACCCACTCATGTCAGATCATAGTGACCTACTCTATGCACACAATAAAGATTTTACTGTAGATTTTTACTGTAGAATTTTAAAGTAATTGCTCTTCAAAGTCACTGGTTCTGTTAATATAATTGTACGAGGAGGCACTTTTTAATCCCTTATAAAATAGACATTTCAGATTGGTAGACAATCAAACCCACAAATATCAGGTCACAGTGACCTACTCTATGTTCTTAATAAAGATTAATTAAATTTACACTAGAATTTTAAATTAATTGCTCTTCAAAGTCACTGGATCTGTCAACATAATTGAATTGGTAGGCTATTTTGATGCATTTCAAATTGGTAGATGGTCAAACCCAATTACATCAGTTCATAGTAACCTACTCTGTGCTCACAATATGAAATGAATTCATGTTACTGTAGCATTTTAAAGTAATTGCAAGTCAAAGTCACAAAACCTGTCAATATAATTGTGCCAGGAGGCACTTTTTAATCTATTATAAAATGGACAGTTCAAATTGGTAGACGATCAAAACCACACAGATCAGTTCACAGTTAGCTCTTCTATGCTCACATTAAAGATTAATTCATTTTATGGTAAAATTTTAAAGTAATTGCAATCAGTTACTCAAAATCACTGGATCTTTTGATATAATTGAACCAGTTGGTTATTTTGTTATATTGGTAAATGATCAACCCCATGCAGATTAGTTCACAGTGAGCTACTCTATGTTCAGAATAAAAATGAATAAAATTTACTGTAGAATTTTGTAGTAAATGCCATTCAAAATCACAAGATATTTCAATTTCAAAAGAGCCAGGGGGCTATTTTAATTCATTATAAAATGGACGTTTCAAATTAGCAGATGATTAAACCTACTCAAATCAGTTTGCCGTGAGCTACACTATGCTGAAAAAAATTATTAATTTTACTGTAGAACATTACTGTATTTTGCCTTTAAATTTAAAAAGCAGTCAATCAAATTGAGCCAAGACAAGTTTAATCCACTATAAAATGCCCGTTCATATTATTAACTATTATGCTCTAATAGGGGATAATAATATCCCCTGTTTGTAATAACCTGGTAAATTTGTCATTTTTGTCAAGATTTAAACAGGATGTTTTTGTGTGATGGTCTATCAATTTGAAATGAGCATTCTATAGTAGATTAAACTTCTCTTGGCTCAACTATATATATATATATATATATATATATATATATATATATATATACATATATATATATATATATATATATATATATATATATATATATATATATATATATCTTAAACTTGAGGTTGAAATATGCTATTTATTTGGTGCATAGAGTACCATACTGTGAACTGATAAGTGGGTTTGATCGTCGATTGGGGATTTGAAATATCAGTTTTATAATAGATTAAAAAGTGCCTCCTGGCTCAAATATACTGACAGATTTTGAGAATTTGAAGAGCAATTAGTTTAAAATTCTAAAATAAAATTAATTTTTCTTTATTGTTAGCAGAGTAGGTCCCAGTGAACCGATATTAGTGAAAACAAAGAAAAACGAATTCAAATTTATTAAATAAGTCACAGATTTTTTTAAAATTTAAAATGATGTGTATATAATTCAAATACATGAAATTCATATTCAAATACTTTTGACAGTTTTCCAGCTCCATATAACAGCACCTAAAAAAAGTTCAAGATCTAGAGATGAAGTAGCCTACAGAAAAGATGAATTAGGTGTGAATTAAGTGAAGTGAAAAGAAATTGTTGTGACATGAAAACGGAGGAGTGAAAAAAAAAATCTACGCTATACTCAAGTGATCATGGACACGTACCATGCATATCACACAGGCAAGCTGATATTTTAAATTGTTGTAAGTGCCTAAAGTGTTTAAAGAAGCTGTGGCAAACAGAACCGTTTTATAAGCCACTTTCATCCTGACGTACACTAAATCTTCTGTCAGCTGAGGCATATGCTTATAGCTTATGGCTATGTGCAGACCAGCCCATGTTCCGCTGTCATAATTGAAAGACTAGTTTGTTTTAATTTATGGGTTCTGTTGGCTCGCTTTCTTTATTTTTCATATTCTTTAATTAATTCCAATAATATAAAATTACTGGGTTTCATAAATTTTTCTTGATAGTATTCTTAGTCCTTGATCTTCTGAACTAGCATAAAGATGTGTTTTTGATAGCGACAACACAGCACTTCTTTATGCTCTTGATAACGGCGTCTGCTAAATGCTGTAAATCTAAATAAATAAGCAAATTAAACTTGAGAGTATAATCCATATAAATAAAAATGCAGTAATCCATGCATATTATATGATTTGAAGTTGGTCGAGGTTTACATTAGTTAGTCTTCTTACGTGTAAATTTACGGATTCAAATATTTTTTCAAAATTAGGGAATTTTCATGAATACCAAATTTCTTATGTAAATGCACCTACGAACGAGTTTACGAACAAATCCATTCGTGTCCAACTTGAAAAATGAGGCCCACTGTCTGCACTTTATTACATTTAATTCCAATTATTTAAAAATAAATAAATAAATAAAGATTTTTAAAAAATAATAATAATTAAATAAAAATTTAGGAGAAGAAGCAAAGAAACAGTTTTTCTTAAAATTCAAAATGGCCGACTTCCTGTTTTAGAAATGACAAATTTGATACATCAGCAACACTTCCCACCTTCAAGGGATTTGATCTTGAAGAATCTTGATTTGATGTAAAGAGGTTCAAAAGTTATGAGTAGTTTTACCAATTTATCAATTTACCACCTAGAGGTGAATTTAGACAAAATGTCTTGGAGACCCCTAAGATAAGGTCTTACAGTGGCCTACCAAGTTTGAGCACAATATGTCTCAACGTTGCTGAGATATTTCACTTCCTGTTTGGCAGCTTTGCCATCAAATTTGTTTGCACGTTATGAACAAACCGTCCTGAAATCAAAAATCAGAGAAACAATATTTAGACTGGACAAACTCTGTAGCAGAAGAAGTGGAAAAAAAGAAATGAAAAAAGAACTTCTTCTTAAAATTCAAAATGGCAGACTTCCTGTTTTAGAAATGACAAACTTGATTGAGCAGCAACATTCCACACATACAAGGGAATCAATACAAAAAAGAATCTTGATTGGATGTTGAGTAGGTCAAAAGTTACAAGCAGTTTTATGAATTTGCAAATTATAGCTCCACCTATTTAGAATTTAGGTTCAACTTCTTGGCGACCGCTAGGATGAGGCCCTTCAGTGACGTACCAAGTTTGGTCAAAATATTTCTAGAGGTTGCTGGGATATTAGGATGAGGTCCTTCAGTTATCTACAAAGTTTGGTCTGAATAACTATTCCTGAAATATGCCTTCACATCCTGTTTGGTGGCTTCACCGTCAAATTCTTTGCATGTCTATGATATTCCATTACGGAGGTATTATTGTAATAACTCAATTATTATTACCATTACAATTATTATTGTCCAAATTTGCCCTATTGGTGGTGCTAGAGGGCTTGAGTGCCATACACCAAAATTGCTGTGAAGGTAGCAGAGACTGTCATCTATCATTGTGCCAAATTTCATAAAAAGGGTACGAAATGTTCTTTGAGCTACCACAGACTCCCCTAGGAAGTACAATAATAACTAGACAGACTCTGCTGAGTAATCTGACACCACAGTTTGGAAGATCTGGCAAAAATCCTAGGAATAGTTTACAAAAGAGGTGTTCGCATATTAATCAAATTATAAAAAAATTGAGTGGCCAGGGTTAAATGTTCCAAAAAGCACATTTATGGTGCATAAGCGACTGAATTAAGAGTAAAAAGAATATTCCTTGTCCACCTTATTTTATGCTTGTTTATAAGTAGAAAAAAAGAATAGCCCCCCTCCCCTCCCCCATGGCCATTTTGAGTGACAATGCAGCATTTTTTTGTTAATGGCTAGAGGGATCTATTATTCAAGTTTCGTGATGATTGATAATTTTTAACCCCATCAAATGCCTGCTGAAACCTGACTGGTCAACGGCGGCCATGTTTTTTTTTAAGTGACCAGGTCGTCATTAACAATACACCTATTAATTAGGATACAGATGCAGAATACCAATCTCAGTCGGAATAAAATTCTTTGTCCTGAAGGGGCCTTTCAAGTTTCGTTCAATGCATACAAAGAATCATAAGTTACAGCTGTTGAGCGAATTAGTCGTCATTCCGTTAGAATTGATTGACACTTGTGGGCCATATTGTTCATAAATCTCAACAGGTTTTTGACCAGTATAGAGGAAGAAACCCTCCTAAGCCATCTCATACCATGCTGGGTCACCAAGCTGGGTCAAAAATTCTAGGACTATTTCCCAAAAGTATGTTTTGCACATAAAGCAAATTAGCTAAAAATCTATTTGGTAGGAGCTAAGTGGTCCAAATTGTAGGTTGGTTCACAATTAGCCAAGGAATCAGGTAAAAAAAAAGACATGGGATATGGCCTAAAATGTGAAATGGGGCTCTATGCTGTGCTGTAGTGCCACCAATAGGCTGATCAGGTGCTTCTCTCTTGCCTGAGTAGAGGGAGTGAGTAATTACATACTTTATGTCTTCGGGCAATTACAGGTAACAGGGGTATTTACTTTTTTGGTGTTGGGGCAATTCACAGGCAGAGGCACACAGACATTTTTTTTTTGGAATTTGCAGCAATTAGCAGTCAGGGTGGGATTTCCATTTCCATTTGGGGCAATTAGAGGTTATAGGGTCGGGGCATTTATTTTTTTGGTTTGGGCAATTTAGCATTCAGTGGTATACTTATTTTGGGTTTTGGATGTATTTATACCAGTCTGGTATAGTATTTATGGGGGTAAGGGCATTTAGCATTTATTGGGGTAATTATCTTTGGAGGTTGGGGCAATTAGCAGTTGTGGGGGCAATTAACCTTTATGCTTTGGGGCAATTAAAGGTCAAGGAGATTTTTGCTTTAGGGTTTGAGGCAAACAGCAGTCAGATGGTATATAAAGTTGGGTTTGGGGCAATTAGAGATCATGGGAATTAATTTTTCTGTGTCTGTGTCAAAGTGCAGGGCCACACACCTGCACCATGTTTATGTGTGTGTGTGTGTGTGTGTGTGTGGTTTGACCATGTGAATTTTGGTGGCTGTAGCTTGAGAGCAGTTTTAAAAAACATCCAATTCAAGTGAATGGGGAAAAACAGGATGAAACCGGATGAGTGTACTGGAGAACGGATGAATATTTCCAAAAGCTATATACCAGCATACTTCTCCGTATCAGACCAGACGGGGTGGAGTTGGTTTGCTGTCGATATCTCGAAAACTGTAGGAGGAGGTACACGCAGAAAATCAGGTGTAATAATAATAATAATAATAATAACAACAACAACAATAATAATAATAATACATTGGAGAACAATTAGAGTGTTGCTTCTGAAACACACTAAATAATAAGATAACAATCACATTGCACAATGCAAAGCAATGCACAATCCTAATAATATATAAAAGAAGTCAGATAACAGTTGTTAGCAATTCACAATCCTAATCTTAATTAGAAGAAGTAATCCTAATTAGAAAAAGTGCATTTCCTGAAGAAAATGCAGAGGGATTGCGCAGCCAATGCAACTCCCTGTTGATATGGAATTGTCAAGGGGCGTATAGGGTATCGCACATGGTTTCTCGTTTGTTCTTAGGTGGCTGTAAGGGCATTTCAGCGCTATCAGATATGTTGTATGTGAGAAAAATGAACTTGAACTTAACCCCACCCCCTGAGGGTGACCACACCCCAACTTCAGCACACATCCTCAGAATCTAGCCCTGAATATCCCTTTCAAGTTTTGTGCATATCCATCTAATATACCATGTGTTATAGCTGTTTGCATAAATTAAACCCTCGCTTGGAATCATAGATTGGTTGGTGGCAGCCATATTCTTTACAAATGTCCAGAGATTTGATGGACAAACTCTACTGAGTAAGTTGACACCACAGTCTGGAAGACTTGGCAAAATCCTAGGATTAGTTTGCAATAGCTGGTATTGCATATTAATCAAATTCTAAAAATATTTGAGTGGGTGGGGCTAAATATTCCAAAACGCATATGTTTGTGTAACGCGCGTAGTTTCTATATGCGAGCTTCACAGTTCTTACCGCGCGCTGGCTCGTGGGTTCTTGGCTTTGTTGCAAGGAGGACACCGACAGGGACCTCGGGAGATCATAACACTTGATTTATTAAACATAAGGAGGTGAACATCATGAATTAGCCACATCCGATTACACAGTGCGCGTCATCTCTCTCTCTCTCTCTCTCTCTCCCTCTCCGCTCTCACCACTGCGCGCAAACCATTCTCTCCCGCGATCCTCATCGCGGGTCTCTGTTCTCGCGATATTACCTCTAGATCTAAATTTAAGGTTATAGAACATTAATTTTAACCTTAAATTTCACTCCCTACAGTTGCGTAAGTGACTGAATCAGGAGAAAAAAATAATATTTATTGTCCAACTTACTTTACATGAGATATTTTTGTTTATAAGTAGAAAAAAAGGAACAGCCCCCAAGCTATGCCCCTCAAAACATTTGCTCATCAATAGGTGTCCTGAAGGGGCTTTTCAAGTTTTGTTCAAGTGCTTCCAAAGAATCATAATTTACAGCTGTTTGAGTGAATTAAACTCTGCCCCATTAGAATTGATTGATGGGGGCAGCCATATTGTTTTTGACCAGTATGGAGTGAGACCCTCTCCTAAGCCTTTTGACACCAACTTTGTGAAGATGCAACAAAAAATCTATGACTAGTTCCCAAAAGTAGGTATTGCATATTATGCAAATTAGCAAAAAATCTAAGTGGGCAGAGCAAAGTGGTCCACATTGTCTAATTGGTCCACTAATTAGCCAAGGAATCAATCAAAAAATAATTTTGTCTCTAGGATTCACATTTCGGATATGGCCTAAAATATAGTACTACTTTGCATAGTACTAAAGTGAGTACTACATATTGGCCAAGTCTGTGACACGTACGGTTTGGTCAGCATGTCCTTTTGAAAATTTTTCCATTCATTAATTCAAATGGCCGCTACGTAGAAACTGCATAACCGGTCAGAAAGTTGTATATAAGCACACCTTTCCTGAACAGACTGAACAATTTGGTATTGGTCCCATTTCGATATCTTCAAAATTGTGGGACTAGATAGCAGACAAAAAACAAACAAACAAAAAAAAAACCCACAAATTATGCCGGATATCAAAAGTGTATTGCTTCACAATGCTCAATCTCCGTAATAATAGTAATAATAAGAGGAAGAAGAAGAAGAGAAAGAAGAAGACATACAATCACTAAAGGATACCTTTGGTGCTGGGCACCCTAGTAATAAGAAGAAGCAAAAATACAATCACTAAAATGTGCCTACGCACTTTCAGGGCTTGGCCTCATAAGTGTTAAGATGTATCTAGCTGATGAATTGTGTGGTCTGTTTAAGTAGGAAGCTTTTCTTCTTACAGTTTGCCATGAGACTGAACACCGCAATGTGTGAGGAGGGTGGATGTGCCTCAGGTGGCCTGCTCCAAATATCCAAATATGGCAGTATCCTTATGCCTCTTGAACAAGCGGTCCGAACTAATTAATGTTTGCCCAGGGCTGTGCAGATGATTAGTTGACAAGCTAGGTCACGGTGACTTGGAGCGCCATCTGTCCGTTCTACTTGGTTCTGCTTGTTTCTAGATTCTGTAACCTGTGCTCTTCTCTCTAGTGCTTCTTCAGCCACAAGCACAAAGAGTGAGCCTGGTATATACGGCACGTTCCAAGAGTTGTCTTGCATGTATGTGGCATCACCAACTGAGCTAAACATACCTGGCCCCAGCTAAGAGATAGACTGGTGTAGAACCATCCTGCATCCTGGCCTAAGCCAGATATCAAACTGACATAGAATCAATGTTGAATTGTCTCTCACGGCATCGAAACAACGCTGATCTCTGATGTTGATCCAACATCTTTTTCTCATTGAAGTCATGTACATCGTCATACATGCCATTGCAAACAAACATAAAAGCGATGTAACTGGTTTGCTTACCATACATTGAAATGACGTTACACAATCAACACATTTTCTATTTGATTTTAAATCTCAAATACTTAAATAAATTGATAGATATATAAATCAGCCTATTTATGTACTAATTTATTAAACACACATCACATTCACTTACTCGCTCTTTTATTTATACAAAATATACATTTACAAATACATCTTCAGAATAAACTTTTTGCAGTATATAAATCTTAAGACTAAATAGCCAAATACAGAAAAATGCCATCACACTCATGCATTCACAAACAGATTTATAAAAATAAATAATAGCCTAATATAACTATAGTCTCAAAGTTACAAATTAAAAGAGGTCGTTTACCCCAAAATGAAACTTGTCATAATATACACTATCTCATTTTGTTCCAAACCTGTATGACTTATCTTCTGTGGGACACCAAAGGAGATGTAAGGCAGAATGTTAAGAGACTGATAGCCTCTGTCACCATTCACTATCACTGCATCTTTTTTCTATAAAGTAAATTAATGGTGAGTGAGACTGAATATTCTGTCTCCTTTTGTGTTCCACAAAAAAGACATATAGGTGGAGAACAACATTAGTGTTAGTAGATGACAGGATTTTTTAAAACTATACCTCACACAGTAGGCACTTCATAAAGAAAGGTTACCCTTGAAAATAAAGCACAGAGAAATAAAGTAGATAAATTGTTTTCCAATTTTTTTTGCAATTAACATTTATTTCTGAAGTAAGGTAAGTTCTTTGCTCTTGGACTATTCAGTTGGTTATGTCCCTTTGTTATGTTTCCATACATCTAATTCTGAAGAGAACTTGGTGGTAGTCAGCCATCCAAACAAGGCAGAGAGAAGTCTGGTGTGGTGTAGGTAGGACTGGAATAGACATCTGTCTAGGCTGACAGGTTAAGGCCAACTTCTGTAAGTTCTTGATGTCTTCAACTGGGGCTCCCAGAAAACCTGCAATAAAAATAATACAATTCAAAAACAGTCATACCCACTACAAATTATCTTATCTTGTCACATGAGTATTCCTATAACTGTATCTCTATTGATACCTATAAACTCCAACAAAATGATACCTATAAACTCCAAATGAATATTCCTTTAACATGCCATTTTGTGGGAAGTCCACTGGACCTTGTCATGTTTTCATTTACATGTAATTTTCATAAAAGATAAATGATGCAAAATAAAAATAAATGTAGTATTTTGAAGGGGAAAAAAAGTAAATATATTATTTTGCCCGTAACGTGTGATAAGATATGTTTAAGTCTTTTTTTCGTCCTCCCAACAGTAGTCTTCCCTCACGTAGATTATACAGTACATTGACAGCAGGTCGGTGTCGTGCACGCTAACGCCTGGTACGCTGTTGTACTCATAAATATTAATCACGTAATATGCGTTCGCCCCAACTGATTTGCTGAAATTAAAACGCAGACGGTGAGCGCTAGCCAATGATTAGTTCCGTCCACTGCCGGAGCAACCAGCTGGCAGAGGCTTCTGCCTGGATTTAAAGCCTTCGTTTTACGCGAACGGCTACATTTTTCTTCCCCTCCCAGTGCAATTAATCAAAATAAACTTCTTAAAATGTAATCGTTATTGCTCTACATGTGAGCGGGACATGCCTCCCCAAGTTATAAAAGTTGCTACGCCCCTGACCATACGCCATCGCAGCCTTGCGCGAACTTCATGGAGCTTTTGAGAAAAGCATTTAGAGTTTTGTGGCTCATTTCCACTCGAAATGACCTTACTATCTTAAAGTTTAGAAAATAATAAAGTTATAAAGTGATAAATGTGAAGTTTATCGTGTTGAAGTTGCCAATTTAGATAATTAAAACTGTTCCAGCATTTACTTCAGAGTTTGCTGCTGCTTTATCTCACGGACAGGCCGTGCGATAAATTAGATAATTACGAGGCAGGAACGTTATAAAAGCTTCAAAATATAAAATATTGCAACTCTAAAATAATATTTAACATTACACTTGGAAACCACTATATTAAAGCGACGAACAAAATATACATTTTTGCTTACCTTTACTTCAGCCTGAAGTGGCAGTGGGCCGTTACGATCCAAATGATGCGCATAAGCAGCGCTCCGATTTCTCCAACCAAGTTTCGAAGTAGAACAAACGTTATGATGATGGTCGGCGGTATGTGTGGGGTCATTATGTAGGGTCAACCTCGTTTCGACGTCGAATACATGTTTTATTTTTGACCTGATAACGCTCTGATAAACCGACCAAATAGTGCATTTTGATTCAACATTGAAAATTAATTGATGACTGATACTGACCTATACTACTAAAATAGACGTTGAATGGACATCTCTTTGCTAACTGGGAAGTGCCAGAAGTGCAGTTTCAATTGCTGCTGAAAGGAGCGACCAATCCAGTGTGAGCATGTGGCTGTCACTTGTCTGTCACTTGGCACAATATCATCTGTGTGCCTGTGCTTGGACAGTGTACATCCGAGCATAGGGCTTGGCGACACAATCCTCATCACTTCTGTCCACGGGTGCACGTTAGCAGTACCAACTAACTTCAGTGCACCCTTCAAAACAACAATGTACCCTTCAAAATAGTTTGCAAACAGAATTTAATGGAATAATATTACTTATAATATAATATTTCTTTGAAAGACAGGAAAATGCATGCTTTACGCTGAAGGCATTATAATGAAGAGTGAAACCATCACTTGCTTAACCCGTGAAAATAAAACAATGACTTATTACATTGTAATATTGATCTGTTATTCCCTATAGGTGTGTTATGGGCATTAAATTTATGTTTAACTGCCAATTTCAATATAACAGAACGTGCTGATGCAATAAGCAATTAAAGAAATTAGTAGAACCTCAGGTCGTAGCGAAATAATCATGAGTAACAAAGGATGTGTGATACCATATCCGACCAGTAGGGGCGCTACAAACCATTCGAAAGAGGTCAAGGGTCATAAGGAAGTACGATTGTGGAAGTTCCGGTAGTAGTCATTGCAACGGCAGAGTGATGATGGCGAGTGCTGCAGTGAAACAGCCTTCTAAAAACCCTACCAAAAGCTCCTCTGGGCCCGGCGGGGGAAATGTTCCGAGTGGTCCCGCTCTTCCTTTGGCATCCCCACTTATGGGCAAAAAGAAGAAGCCATTTCTAGGAATGCCAGCGCCTCTCGGCTATGTTCCCGGTCTGGGCAGAGGGTAAGGATATACCAAACTAGCCTTATACTGCGTTTGTGTCGAATTTGCCACTTGTAATTCCCCGCCTGTAACCGGTAAAAGCCACCGAAAACGCCCCTACAACTAGAAAATTCAACTCGTCAACTCTGGGGTAGTCTTCTCAAGCACCAATTCCTTCCCCGTTTACGGAGTGACGTTAAATGAACATGACCGCGCGCACTGTGTAATAACGCAACAATGTAACGTTCTCCTTCTCTACGTTTAAATTAGGTTATAGAAGTATTGGCTTTAGCTAGGTTAATATGCAGATACAGTACTTTGTTGAATCTATAACAGCGACCATACTAATCGCTGTTTTCAGAAGCCAATCATCAACATTAGAATTATTACTAACTTTAGCCGGCTAGCTTGTGGCTAAGCTACTAGCTATTGTCTGCTGGCTTGTAGTTTGTTGTAACTGCAAACTTGCGGTTAAAGGTACTTTTTATGAGCTCTACGTAATCTAACAGAGCGAACAAAAACACGCTTTTGTGGAAGCGTCCATATTTTTTTTTTATTTCCGCTTCGCACGTCGAACGTGCCGAGGTGGGAAGTTACGTCATTACGACTTCCAAATTACCACTTTGGCACCACGGACGCATTAGCTTAGTCTGTTGTGCGGCTTAATTAATCATAATCTAAATTAATTTATGTAATGAATAACACAACAGAACGTGCTGTTATACCGATGCTGTTATTTCTTTGCAACCGTTGTATAATATTGTTTATGGTAAATCATTCATCACACTGGGTAACTACTACAACTTTTAGTATCTTAAAATCTCCATTTCTGGATTTTACTGGATTTTTTCCATAAATATAAATTATTACTGTACTCATACTGGACTACTTTTATGTAATGATGCACTTCTAAGTCATACTTCCCACTAGGTAACTACTTCAATCTTCAATATTTTAAAATCTCTTTTCTGGATTGAAAAAAAAAAGATTAATTACTGTTGTTATATTCCAGACCTTTTGTGTGTCTGTGAGTGGCTGTTTTATCTATGTTTTTGATTAGTCACTAATGGCACAGGGGATCTTGCCTGATGCAGGAGTCCCCAGCTCAAGCTACAGGTGTTTCTTCTGGTACTGAACTTGATAACTGGTGGTGGGTAGGCATAGATCCTCTGGGGCCCCGGTTGCCCTCAGGGGATCGCTGCCTTCAGATCCGGTTAAAGGAGTTGGAGCTGGAGATCAAGAAGCAGGATTATCAGATGCAGTCATTGCATTTTCAGGAGAGGGAGTTAGAGTTGAGAAAGCTGGAAATGACTAACTGAAAGCTAGTACCTCTGCTGCGGAAAGTCTGCACTCCTGCTGTGGTCTCTCCTGCTTCCCTGGTCGTGCACGTGTCCACCATGCCTGCTTCTCCGCCTGCTCCGGTACACACTCCACCCGTAAACAAAGCCTGATTTTGATGTCAACCTTAGTTCCTCTATTTAGAGAGTATGCGGTTGATGGTTATTTTCCTGTTTTTGAACGGATTGGGTTTCAAAAACTTTTTTTGAAACTGCTAGTTAAAGATTTGTAGAATTTGCTTGTGAGAATTCAGTATTATTTGCGATCGGATACATGGCTAGTGGGGTTGTAAAATTCAAACAACTTAATATTACTGGAGGAATTTAAGAGCTGCCTGCCAGTCATTCTGGTTTCTATTGCGGCTGGCTTGATAAAAACAGGTTAAAATCAATGCCTGTGTGCTGAGCTTGATGTAAGTCACACCTGCATCTAAAAACAATGTTATTAATATGGAAAGATTGTTTGACGGTAGATTGTGCTTTAAATGATTAGGCTAAATAACAAATTAGTGTCATCACTGCTCCTACTGCTGTCTGACATCCACCTGAAATGCATGTGTGTGTCACACTTAGCGATTTAACTGTTCAAACGAGAAAAACAATCGTGATTTTATTTCATATATACATTTGCAAAGACACAGCGCTTAAATTATAATTGAATCAAATTATAATCAATTCAGAAAACATTAATGTTGGTCAAAGTGTTCACCCTGTCCTCCGGAGATTGCAAGTTCGATTCCCGATGATACCACAGCCATCCTTGGCTGGGAGTCCAAGAGAGCAAAATTGGCCATGCTGTCAGGGAGGGAGGGGTGGAATACTCTTCCCTATCAATCACAGCAACGGTAGTTAAACATGGGCATCTGTGAGCTCATGCATGCAGAAGTGGGCAGATGTGCTTTTCTCTGAGTGTGTTATGTGGTCGGCTGGCTTCACATGCCTCGGTGGAAGCACGTGATAGCCTTCACCCTCCCTGATTGATAGCTGTCATGTGAGAGGGGAGAGCTGCCTGATCAGTGGGAATTGGATATATGTATATACGGCAGTTTGCAGTAGCTATCTTCGGACGCTACGCTGCGCGTCTCCTGTGAATTCTGTATAGTGTGAAAATATTGAGCATTAGTGTGCCACGGGCTGTTTCAGTATTATTTTTCCAAGTTCACACGGGCCGAATGAAACAAGGCTGGGGGACAGTTGTTAATAATATGCTTGTGGTTGATGCATGCCATAACTCTTACTTCTGATTAGCATAACTTTTTGAGCTGTTAAGTAAGCATACTTTGAGGCAGTTAGATTCCCACTTGCAACTTTGCGCTCTGTATACTACTGCCTCTGGTGCTGCCACCTAGTGTGTAAGAAGAGCTAGAGTTCATAATGAATATTAAATGGAAATATCATGATGCACGATATGAAAAGCAAATTCTTCTCATCTGTATTTTGTATCACAACATTCGAGGCAACCATATTTTGTCTCATGCCTACAATATATTGATATTGCTGTGGTTTGATTTGTTGTCCTTACAAAATATTAGAATTACATTTTTTGAAATATCGTCTTATGAAGCCTGTTTCAGCATATGTCTTGTATCATGGCATAAGCATATCGTCTCATGCCTAGTCGCAATGTATTAATTCAAGGTATTGAGCTGCGCTTTATTCATTGTCTCCAACCCTTACAAGACTAGTGAAGATGCCCTTACCCAGCAGTATCCCTCTGTGTTCAAAACTTGTGTGCAACCCATGCACAAAAAAATTAGGAGATGTAGCTGATTTATCTGATTCTTTTCTGTGTGAAGGAGGTCAATTAGGTTTGGGCAATATGGACCAAAAATCATATCTCTGTATTTGTAGGCTGAATGGCGATACACGATATATATCTCAGTATTTTCTACAAAGTGGGCTAAATGTTCAGTTGTAAGTTAAAGCCACATATGAGAAGTCACAAGCACTTTTATTAAAACAGAACCTGATCAAAATAAAATGCAAAGACAGGGTTTCCTTCCTTGTTTGAAAATATACAGCTGCACGATATATCAACATGTAAATGTAAAATTATATAAAATAAATAGTCTATATTAAATAGACATAGGCATATCTCTGAGAATGCTCCTTCAATAATAATAGTCTGATTAAAAGAGTACAATTATAGGTTTTCCTCTCCTGCTTAACAAAATACACAGCTGTGCAAATAATAAAATTGTAAACAGAACCAAAATAACAGGCCTACTTGGTTCTGACAAAGTAATTTAATTTTCTACTAAGGTAGACTGTTCTTTACCAGAGAAAGTATTTTTCCTCCTATGTAGCCTTGTACATTTCTTACAACAGCCTGAGGCTTCAGGGATGCCCTGTGGCTGGTTACAATGTTACCACTGCAACTGAAAACCCTTTTGCAAGGGGACCTGTTGGCCAGTATCTAAAGGTACTTCTTTGCCAGGTGGCTTAGTGCTGGAAAGACAATTTCATGTTCCTTCCACCATTTGAGAGGATCTGTATCACTCTCTACACTAACTGACTGCAGGTAGGTTGAAAGTTCATTTTCAATTGCCTCCCTCTTTGACAGTGCAGTGATTACTGTGGTGAAGAAGCCAGCCACTGACAACAACTTCTTAGGTGTTGGTGGCACTGCTGCTTCTTGGCCTGCAGGCTCGGGCACAAGTGGGCACAGCTGAGAGACTCTGCCTCCAAGACAACTTTGTATTTCAATGCATAGATATTTTCATTTAGGATGTATTTGGTCCTGAACCGTGGATCCAAGTGAGGCCATGTCCAACTGGTCACTTGTGACTGGCTCAGCATACTTGGCATTGAGGTATTCCACACTGCAGCCTCTTCATGTACCAGGAGACTTGTGTTGAAAAGGTGTAGCACAGGTCTGACCTATGAGAGGGTGACCTACTCCTCACCTGATAGAGCATCTGTGAAGCCCCGAAGGGCTTTCAGAGCTTTTTGGACCTCTGTGTCCTGCCATGTAGGGTCAAGATGCCTGGACGTTTTTGTCAGTGGACAGGACTTTTGCGAGCACTCTTTCGTGCTCCAGGAAACTCTCAATCATTTGCTGCCTTGATCCTCAGTGTGTGGCTGACTCTGTGATGAGCTGGTGAGCCGGCCGGCCCAGCTGAATCTGGATTTCAGTCAGCTCTCTTGTTTTCCTCCAGCTCTAGGAGAAACTGCTGACAATTCTCTTACACACAGAAATGGCCCGCGTGTAACGGTTGCCATCGACTCCATGTCCTGTCAGAATCAACTTTATTGGCCGAGTGTGCATACAAGGAATCTGGCTTCAGTTTGCAGTAGCTTTTAGTACTTATACAGTACTTATACAATATCGCTCAAAAACAAAAAGAGGAAGGCAACAAAAAGAAACAAGAAAAAAATAAGAATAATTTAACAGAATACTGGAGGTAAGTATGTATGCACAACAAGGTATGTAACAACTAAACAGAGTGTTATGACTGAATAATTTAAAACCAGTCCAGTATACGGCAGTTGTATATGTATTTACAATTGTACATTTATATTGCACGTCTGATTTAACAAGAGGTACTGCACATCAGAGTTATTTAAGTGAGAGAATACGGTCTGTTTCCCTGTCTGTCTGTAATACAAAATTGAAACATATCTTTAAAATCTTTTTCATTTTATTTTTTTATTTAAAGAGGCAGATCGCCTGTGTTTAATAGGGTTAACAAGCATCCCTGGTAACTTTGATATATCTGCACTGCACGTTTATGGAAATAACTGTCAATTTCAGTAGCAGCAGATGTATTGTATTACTGATGTGTCCCCATTTAGCCTTAACATTTCAAATAGATCTTATGCATTAGGCATACTACTGTAAGTGGTTCTTACTGCAAACAATCATTTGCTGAGCATCATAAGCCTGGCATCTTCTTTTTTTATTTTTATTTTATTTTTTTAAAAACAGTCCTTAAACATTGCACTCACCATTGGCCAGATGAATTCGGTGACCAACGCACTGCATCCTCAGCCACTTCTTCAGTTCCACCGCTTTGACAACTTTGCTCTCACTGTCGGTTGCTATAGCAACCAGGACCTTTTTTTTGAGCTTCCAGTTTGTAAGGGAATCGTGCAGGGCTTCAGCTATATCCTCTCCGGTGTGATATTGGGGAAAATAACTGGTTTGGAGACACACAGTTTTCATCTCCCAGTCTTCAGTGAAATGTACTGCCAAACTCAGGTAATGGATCACATGTTCTGCTTGAACACATGTCGGTTGTGAGCATGAATTTAGTTACTTTTGCGAGCCGGTCAGTAAGGTTCTGTCTGACCGCAGTGTAGATTTCTGGCAGTGCTTCTCTTGCAAAGTAGTTGCGATTGGGCTGCTGGTATCTTGGGTCAATGGTTTTTAGCAGCTTTTTAAAGCCTTCTTGTTTCACTGTTGCAACAGGGACCATATCTATAGCGATGTAATAGGCCAACGCCTTAGTGATTATCACGCCTCTTGGCACTTTTCTTTTCATAAAGCACAGCACGTGTAAATGAAGCTTGCAATGTACTTTGTTTCGGGGCAGAAGACTTTGTGCTGAAGCCCAATTCATCATTCCATTTTTGTACCGATTACTGAGAAGTTAATGCAGTCACTAAGACTCACTCTTCCCCACATTGGAAGACTGTCGATTGTGTAGGCTCTGCTAAATTTGTCAAACTTGACCTGCTTAAAAGATACTGCCAAGTTCCACTTACCCCAAGCGCCTCTGAGATTTCCACTTTCACCACTCCAGACAATTTTCTCCAGTACACGGTCATGGCTTTTGGCCTCCAAAATGCTCCTGCTACTGTATCAGAGTTTAATATCCCATACAAGGGGGTGATAGGCTGTACCAGTTTTTATTCCAATACTACTGCAACTGTTAGACCAAGTGTTCAGTTGACTGTGATGCCTTGTTAGTTTTTAATCTAGACAAGTGTTATTTCGGAAAAGGTGTGGTTTCCTACCTTGGAAAAGATAAGATAAGATGAGATAATACTTTATTTGTAAAAGTATTATCGTTTAGCCGACGTCTTGTTCAGGTATTAGTTGAGTGGGGGAGTTAACGTTTAGTGAAGCTTCGTGCCAAACGTTTGTGGGTGGGGGTGTTTTATCTATGTTTTGGTTTGTTAAAGAGAGAGGGCAGTACTTGTTTGTTTATCTGTAGTTTATTTTTGGTTGTAAGGTAGCTTCTTCCTGTCCGGTTAGTTGGGTGTTTTTATTATTTTGGCTTTTGCCTCCATGATTATATTTCCAATGGCTGTATTTACATATACCTTTCACAATATATCATATTTCCTTTATCATCCCCAACCTTAAACTGGGGCATAACACTGTACTTTTACTAGGCATTTCCGTTTAACATTCAGTTTGAGCTCTACCTATTCTTAGCAGTGAAGTAATAGCATACAAAGCATGAAGTTTGTGAGTGGGAACCTAACTGCCTCGAAGCATGCTTACTTAATAGTCCAAAAATTTAAGTTAATCAGAAGGAAGCATTATGGCATATGAGTCAAACACAAGGCCTGCAGCCTTGTGTTCATTTGGCCTGGTGTTAACTTGAAAAAAATAATAGCTAAACAGCCTGTAGTACATTACTTCTCAACTGTTTCACACTGTCCAGGATTCACAATAGAGCCATAGCGTAGCCATCTGAAGGGTAGTTACCATAAACTGTTGCATATACATGCACTCCGGTTTCTACGGTGGCTGGCTTGACCGTGATCTGAAACATGAGTTAAATGAACGACTGTGTGCTGCGCTTGATGTAAATCACACTTGTGACTAAAATCGATTCAGAAGCATGTCGTGGTGTTCTGGCAGTTGCTTAACCAGAAATTAATTTCAATGGGATGAGGAAATATACAAAATAAATTCACAATTGTTTTCCTGTTCTATACAACTGATTTGGTAAGTGTGACATGCTCATGCATTTCAGGTGGATGTCAGACAGCAGTAAGAATGGTGATTACTCAGATTTGTTATTTAGCCTAATCATTTTAGGTGCAGTCTACCATCCAACAATCTTTCCATATTAATAATATTGCCATGAAATATATTTTTGATGTTGAAACAAATTAAAATAACATAACAATCCAGTTAATAATAGGAGAAAAATTACGCCTTGTATTTTAAATCCTGATCTACTTTTCTTACAATACATTGCAGTGGTTTATTTTGTGATGACAACAAATCAGATATATTAAAATTTTATATTTTGTTTGTATCAGTATCATCTCTGTATTGACTATTGTCTCTGTATTGGGGTATCTCATATCATGGCTTTCGTGTATCGTCTCATGCCGAATTTTTACGTTTAAGAAATATTGCAGTTGTAAGTCATATATCCCACTGTTCTGTATCCATATTACAGGTGATTGCTTTAAGACTACACTCCCACAGAGCTACAGTAGTGGTCTGTAGCCTAATCCATAACAGTTTTACATAATTAGTTTAGCTTGTAATTTTATCTTTGTAATTGGTAAATATTGAAAATAAATTGAACATACGAAGATACGTTTGATTAATTTTTTTTGTTTATATATAGATCCAGCTATCTAGCTGTCACTACCTCTTTCAGTGAAATTTAGCTAGTTAGCAGCTTGTCTGCTTTTAGTGTGACATGGTAGGCACTGCTAATTTTGTCGACCTGATTTTGGAAAAGAATTTTAACGCCCTTGCTTATGAGGAGGGACTGACAATTAATCAGGAAGGCAGACCAACAGATAAAACAGAGCACACACAAATATGTAGATATACACTCACCATCTACTTTATTAGGAACACCTGCACATTCATGCAGTTATTTAATCAGCCGATCATGTGGTAGCAGCACAATGCATAAAATCTTGCAGATACAGGTCAAGAGATTCAGTTAATGTCAGAATAGGGAAAAAATGTGATCTCTGTGACTTTAAACCTGGCATGGTTGTAGTATGGAGTATTTCAGAAAAACATCCTGTGAGTGTAGGGTCTGAAACATCTTGTTGATGAGAGAGATCAGAGGAGAATGATCAGACTGGTTTGAGCTGAGAGGAAGTCTATAGTAACTCAAATGAGTTTTCTGTACAACCGTGGTGAGCAGGAAAGCAACTCGGAATGCACCACACATCAAACCTTCAGGTGGATGGGCTACAGGTTCACTCCTGTCAGCCAAGAACAAGAATCTGAAGATATCATGGGCAAAGACTGTTTTTGTCATTGGGCTGCTGCTCCTATTCCTTCTCCTCCTCTTCCAAAACTGATTGTGCAGCCCAAACCATTGGTCCTACACCCATGAAACTTTGTCAGTTAGTAGTGCTCCCTCCTGCTGGTTGACCTAAATGGTGGCGCTTTAGTGAAACTTTTACTTTTGGCTCATGTCTTGAATACTTTAAGTCCTACAGTGAAAATTCTTTTTACTACTTATTCCGTGGGTTCACCTGAACAAAAAAAGCCTCAAGAACCATTTTTTTTGCTATGAAGAAGAACCACTCTGCCCACTTAGATTTTTATCTAATTTGCATAATATGCAAAAACCTACTTTTGAGAACTTGTCCTAGGGTTTTTGTCCCATCTTCACAATTTTGGTGTCAAACTACTCAGCAGAGTATGACCCTCAATATTTATCAAAAACGTGTTGAAATTTGCAAACAACATGGGCGCCACATCAATCAATTCTACTAAGGCAGAGCCTAATTTACCCAAAGAACTGTAGCTAATGATTGCCTGGATTTGCTCAAAATATGAAACATATAGGACAGGATTCTGAGGTCATCTGCAAAGTATGGTGTGTGGCCTTGCATAAGGGTGGAGCTAAGGTGAGATAACTGTTTTTCAAGAACTGTATGTCTGAGCTGAAACTTAGTATACAGCATCTCTGTGCTATTCTGCAAGTGGATGGTTGATGATTACCTGGAGTAGATACTCAGAGCTATTAACTGTTTAAACAGTTAATCTTACAGGGAACACATGGGCAACAAGAGTCACATGTTCCAGTATTTTTGATCACTTAAAAATGGTGTGGGTTCAAGCACTGAGACTATTTAAGAAACAAGATTTGACATCATTTGCAACTTGGAAGGGCTACGGCAAGAGCAGGAAGTGAGGCAATATCTCAGTGACAGCTTGATTTTTTTTTTTTTTGTTTTGTTTTGTTTTGTTTTTTTTAATCTGGCTCCATATTAAATTCAAGTCCCAGTGGCTTCTGTTTTTCCTCCATTGTTAAGGGGTGGGGACAGAAAGTGATTAGCCTAACTATTTTAGAGTTAGAAATCAACCTAAAATTGTACTGCTGAGGTTCCATGCCTTTGGATTGATACAATGTTCTTTCCATCTTATGGCATATTAATGCTAATCTAGTAACTAAAACTAAAAATAGATCAAATCTAGCCTCCACCTATAATCTGCTTCTCCTAGGTGATTTGTCTAGCCCTCTGTGTCTACTCAGTGTATTCATTTGGGTGGTGTTTATTTTAATGGTGGAACAAATAGGGTTTTCAGATTTTTTTTTTTTTTTTTTTTGGCAGCATATTTTGTGTTTTGGGCTTAACACTTTATAGCCTACGGGTATGTTTAAGCCGTTTCTGTCAGACGTCTATATGATGAAAGGGGTGTGGCCTTTCTTTGTCTTCATGACCGGATGACCCAACTTTTGTCTTCACATTTGATCTCAGGCCTGTCTTCACTTGGCATATTCCAGTAGCCTGCCACTGTAGTTGTTTAAACATGATTCTTCCAAGTGGAGTTCAGAATCGTGCCTCTTGAATAGTGTAAAGCCACCAGAAAACAGCCAGTCATGCCTGCTGCATGATCAGGCTTCATCTGTTGGTGTAAGTTAGAAACAAATGTTTAGTGAATTTGAATACCTTGTAGCCATGATATTTGCAAAAAATTATTTTATTATTATTATTTTTTTTTTAACACTTATTATTTATAACACTTGTTATTTCGGAAAACTTAATCATCCGATGTAGTGCTATGTATAGTAGTACTATGACTTACTATTGTTAAATGTTCAGTAGCCTACTGCACTTGCAAGTTTGTTTGGTGTCTCCTCTAGAGCCACAGGTTTCACCACGCGATCTGATATTGGTCCTGCTCGAGATGCAAATGATCCCGTGGATGACCGGCATGCACCTCCAGGAAAGAGGACAGTGGGTGATCAAATGAAGAAGACCAGCCAGGACGATGATGATGAGGACCTGAACGACACCAACTATGATGAGGTAACTAGCTACTTCTACCTATTTCTGCAAATAAACTAACAGCACATGGACTGATTAAACCTATTTCATTAAGGCCACTTTCACTGACCAGAATCAGTCGTAAGTTAATTAGATGTAAATCAAAAACCACATCCCAAAGGTGTTCTGTTGGATTCAGATCTGGTGATTGGGAAGGCCACTGAAGAGCATTGATCTACTTGTCATGTTCATGAAACCAGTTCAAGACAACTTTTGCTTTGTGACATGGTACATTATAATGCTAGATGTACCCAGTGGAAGATGGGTAAATTGTGGCTGTGAAGGGCTGCATATGGTCAGCAGTAATACTCCAATAGCCTGTGGCATTCAAGTGATAATTAATTGGTATTAACAGACCCAGAGTTTGCCAAGAATACATTCCCATGCAGATTGGGTCCATGGATTCATGCAATTGGTGCCAAATTTTGACTCTAGCATCAGTGTGTGTCAGCAGAAATCGAGATTTATCAGACCAGGCTACATTTTTCTAGTCTTCAACTGTCCAGCTTTGATAAGCCTATGCCCAGTGCCGGCCCAGCTTTTTGTTCTTGGCTGACAGAAGTGGAACCTAATGTGGTCTTCTGCTATTGTAGCCCATCTGCCTCAAGGTTTGGCGTGTTGTGCATTCTGAGAAGCTTTTCTGCACAACACAATTGTACAGAGTGGATATCTGAGTTACTCTAGCCTTTCTGTCAGCTTGAACCAGTCTGGCCATTCTCCGTTGACCTCTCTCAACAAGGCATTAGTTCACCGGTTGTCCTTCTTTGGACCACTTTTGGTAGGTACTAACCACTGCATACAACCCACAAGGCTGACAGTTATGGTGATGCTCTGACCCAGTCGTCTAGCTGCAGGATTGGGACAAACTGAAATCCCAGAGATATTCTGGTAACAATTACCAAGCTCCCACTAAAACTACTATATCCATATTGCAGACCCATATGTTAGCAGACCCATTGTATCAGTAATAGTAACTGCCTGTAGCTCCTCTTGTGTCCTTGGACTTGTTCAGGATAAAAACTTGAGCCGATTTTTGTATTATTTTATGTGTTGTAGTTTAATGGGTATGCTGGTAGCCTGTTCTCGAGTGGACCTTATGAGAAGGATGATGAAGAAGCAGATGCTATTTATGCAGCGCTGGACAAGCGGATGGATGAGAGACGGAAGGAAAGAAGGTCAGAGCTTCCTCTTTTTAAAGTAGATTAGAGTTAGACAGACTTGCAATACTGCTTGCCAGGTGCATCATAGTTTGCATTGGTCTCTTATGAAGTAAGGTGCATGATGGTATTTCACTATAACTGTTTAGTATGATTTTTTTTTTTTTTACATAGTTACGTGGATTGGTTTGCTTTTTTTCATTTAAACATTTTGCAAATTTTTTTAACATTGTTGTTATTATGTATGCACTTGCATAGGGAGTTGAGAGAAAAAGAGGAGATAGAGAAGTATCGTATGGAGCGGCCCAAGATCCAACAGCAGTTCTCAGATCTGAAGGTACCTTTTTTTTTTTTTTTTCCCTCTGTACTTTCTTGTGGGCAGTGAACATGCTTTATTAATTGTGTCATACTGTATATTGTGATATAAAGCAACATGCGCATGAAGACAATTAAATCTTAGATAGAAATAAATTGATTTCCCATTCTTTTTTGTGTAGAGGAAACTAGCTGAGGTGACAGAAGAAGAGTGGTTGAGTATTCCAGATGTGGGTGATGCCAGAAACAAGAGACAAAGAAACCCACGTTATGAGAAACTCACGCCAGTGCCAGACAGCTTCTTTGCTAAACATCTACAGACTGGAGATAACCACACCACTGTTGACCCTCGACAAGGGGTAACATTCATTCATTCTTTCATTCAGTTGTTTGTTTGTTTATTTAATACACAAAGCCACATTATTAAAATATAGTTGGTAGTAATGCATAGGTAAGTTTAGGTTTATTAATTTATAACTGAATGGTAATCTGTACTATTTATAATTAATCATTTAATCTTTTTATTTTTTATTTTTTTTTTTATTTTATTTTTTAATAAGTTGTCAGCTGATCTCTACTAACTATTTAGTAGAGCTCAGCTGACTAAGATGGTTAACTATCTAAATGTATTTGGACAGTTATCTCAATACAAACATCCCGGAAGTGGTGTTATCAATCATTTAGAGACTGGATCCAATGTAGTTTTATAATAAAAAGACAAGGCTTTATTTATATATTTTCCCCAATCTGTGATTACCAGTAAGATCTTATTTTACTTACGGGCGATTCCATGTCAAATCAACCAAGGGGTGGAACCATACCTTCATAGAAGTGAGAACAAAAAAAAAACATAAAATAAAATTACATTTTTGAGTAAACTCTTGCTTGTTTCAAAATGGAAGCCATTTTAATATTTGACCCAGACACACTTAGTGATGTGCCACACCCCTTTTTTTGGAACACTAACACAAAGTGTGCATGCTCTGAAGATGAAACTTGGCATATTGTATATATGATGGTATATATAATGTAATCTTTGATGTAGAATCAGAATGTGGAATCAGTATTGGTATATCTGTAATTATTTCGGTGATAAATGGCAAAAAACACTTTTTGGGGTACCCACGTTTAACTCTCCAGAATCCTACTTCTTTCAAACTGTCAAGCCACAAATTCTGAGACATTTAGCCTCAGTTCATTGTACAAATAAGAGAAAGTTAGTATGTGCCCTATTACAAAAAAGTAGCAAAAGCTCAACTATCTATATTTTTTGCAAATTTTGCTAAAATATGTGCAAGAATGTACATGGAAATGCAGATAGTAAGTTGGAGTGGGAGTAATCATTTCACTTAATAAACCATATAAACCATATCTAGCTAAAAAAAAGTATATTTTAAGGACAAAATAAATATAACTGTCCTTTCAAATGTTTTGTAATGTTTATATCAACCATCAGAATGACGATGGCAAGGAAAAACTCCCTACGATGATATGAGAGACACCTTGAGAGGAACCAGACTCAAAAGAGAACCCATCCTCATCTGGGTGTCACTGGACAGTGCAATTATAAATAATTTCTCTTCTATTATTGTATACTACAACAGACATAAGTCTACACACCCCTGTTAAAAAGGCAGGTTTTTGTAATGTAAAAAAAAAAATGAAAGCAGGATGAATAATGCAGGAATATCTGACAAGCACTCATTACTTTTTACATGTGACAACAATACCTCGTAGTCCTCACATGTCTGGGCTACGGGAAAGAGTGGCTAGACAGACCCCTTTCTCACAAAAAACATCTAAGCTGATCTATCACCCTAAACCATGTGGCAAAATGTGTTATGGTCTGGTGAGACCAATTCCAAAGAGTATAATAATTCCATAATTCCGAAAGGTATTTTTGGTGCAAAAAAAAAAAAAGAAAGAAAAGAAAACCATACCCACAGTGCAGCATGGTGGTGGCAGCATCAAAATGTTTGTGATTGTTTTTCACTACTTGTGTTAACAGGAACTTGAGTATGAGCATCAGTAACTTAAAGTCTATTATATCAAACTGAAGTTATTAACGGCTCAGTGATGGAGACTGGAGTGCATAGTAATTGCAGTCCAAACTTTTTGTCTCTTACCCAAACAGATAAGCATGTGATAAAATTTAAAGGTGCTTCAGCTTAGTAGTAGTTTAGGGGTGTGCACAGTTATGCAACCAGGTTATTGTACATTTTTTTTTTTTATTGTTCTTTTTTTTTTTTTGCCTAAAATTATTCCTAGTGTTTTTCACTTTAATTTATAACATGCAATTTCACAATAAAGGTAGAAAAAGTTCTGACATGATTTCTCTTGGTTTTTTTTTTTTTTTTTTTTTTTTTTTTTTTTTTTTTTAATAACATCACAAATCCAGCCATTTTAACAGGGGTGTGTAGACTAAAAACAAACTTTGGTACAAGGTACCAACTTTGCTTTTGTTAATTAATACATGTTCTTTCAAGTGGTATAGTTCTTTTAATGGTAGACCTTTTCATATATGGGCAATATGCATTTTAAATATAGGCGCAAAATGATCTTTTCATTTTAACACCTCATAAATCAAAGTTTGATTTCTTTCAGACATACACCTAGTTGCTAAAAATAACTGTAACATGAGTAATAGATATGAAAATTCAAAAGTTCTGGTGTGCTTTAGTATGGAGATAAAGAGGGCCAAAGAACCAAGAAACCGTGAAAGATGCATAAAATTAAAAAAAAAAAAATTCTAACGTGAATAGTTCAAAAGTAATGACGTGAAACTTTGTTACGTTTATTTGATTTACTGTAAAATTAGGGCCTTGTCGCCTTTTTGAAGCCTCTATATGTACTAATGCAGATAAAAGCCTGAAATTTTGCACTATTTATTGGGAATAGTGATATTATTTTCAGAAAGTATGAAGCAAATCTGAGATGGTCAGTTGGGAGGCCACTAGTGATCATCATTTTTGTGCTCCCCTTGTTTGATGGACATGGACACTTTGACATGTTCTCTTATACACTGTATCCCAGAGGAGCATATAACAGTTTTTGAAGACCTTCTTTATTCTGCAGTGATCCTACAGTGCTGAGTTCACCTATGGTTCACATTCACCTTCATATTTTTTTTTTACCCTGCACTAATTAAATAGTGCCTTACTCTGCTACTCAGGCCACAAAACCACCCTAAGTCTGTGTACCGCAAAACAGTTGAATGAACCGAGCAATTCACATCAGCTAACAGTATGTGGCATCCTGTTTGCAGGCTGCAGACTGAGGAAACAATTTAATTGCTCTCAAAATGCTGTAATTACATAGCTCAGTAAACACCTCAGATATGGCACCTTAATGGCTTCTATTTGAATTTTTTTTATTTGTGAGATCAATAGAAATCAGTAAAAATTCTGAAATTGCTATACATTTAACATGTTTTGCATTTCTATTTGTATAATGTCCTGTTTTACACAGCAATTTGGTGGTTTGAACACACCTTTCCCTGGGGGATTAAACACACCATATCCAGGGGGCATGACGCCAGGGGCTGGAGAGCTGGACATGAGAAAGATCGGCCAGGCCAGAAACACTCTGATGGACATGAGGCTCAGTCAGGTATGCTGGGAGCTAGGGCTAACAAAATGTGGTAAAATCAAGGTAATAGATCTGAAGATGGATTAAGCCACCGGACTCCAATGTCCAACTTGATCATGGGCACCACTGGCCCTACCTCATTAAAATGTTTCAATATGTTGGCGTAAACAACAACTAATATAAAATAAGATGTCTCATTTGCCTTTCTAGATGGCATGAGAAAACATGTTGAGGTGAGTTTTGCTAATTTGCTAACAATAACTGGCTTTAGTAGGGGGTGTAAATTTTTTCTTCCATGCTATAAGATTTCAGTTCTTACAGCAACATTTTGATATTTGACAATACCACTGGATTTGCCATGATATGATACAATTTTGATTCGTAAGGCAATGATTCAATTTTTGACGATACCACTGAATCAACTATGATATAATACGATTTAATGGCCTCAGATCAGGCAAATCACTTTGATAGCCTATTTACACTGTTTAAAATATGATTTTTACACACCAGTTGCCTATCCTTTTTTGATGTATGACCAATTATAATTTATAATAATCCGTTTCAGGTTGTTGCCTTGATTCATTTCCATCGTTGACTTATAAATTAATGCATCGATCAAAATCGTCCAACTGTTACATGCCTAATATGTAACTAAGTAGGCCTGGTTGGGTTTTTTTTTTTTTTTTTTTTTTCCTTTCTTTCAATGATCAACCATCATTGATTGCAGTAGATACCATAAATTGGCTAGGCAGCAATTCAAATTGTAGCTAATGGTAAATATTGGTCATTCAGGTGTTATTTTACATGATTTTTTACTTTTAGTTTATATTTTACTATTGGTTATTTGCACGATTTTACTTGATTAAAAAAATGTGGTGTTATTCATACATATGACCAGCAAACTTACAGGGATTAAATGATGTTTTCGGGCAAAATGATATAGTCGCTTTAAAACGAAAATCATCTTTCAACAGTTTTAGATAAGTGGTAAAAGTTACTTTTCACATGAAAATTTGACATTAACTTAATTTAATCCATTGAGTTCAGTTTAAAACATTAAAACATTTTCTTTCACTTTTTTGGCTGGATACTTCCACTGTTAATCAAGTACATGTTTACATACACCTAAGATAAAGATATTCAGTCTCACTTTTACACAATTCCACATGTTACACATTTCATATCATATTTCTTTTGGTAAGTTGATTAGGGCCTCTGCTTCCCAGTGTCAGTCTTGTCTGCTTGTTCACATTAGAGGTCATTTTAAAACTGTCAATTAGAGAGACATTTATTTCACCTGTAATGAGCTATATCAGAGTGTGAGTGGGTGAAAAGTTTACTTACACCAACTGTCTTTTTAAATAGTCAGGAAGATTTCAGAAATTAATGTAATGATTTTTAGAAGCTGCTTGTTGTCATAATTAGGAGTTAATGGGAGCATACCTGTAGCTGAAAATGGACTTACAGTCAGGACTGTAAATATTTGGACATTGACAAAGTTATTGTTATTTTAACTGTCTACCACAGTATATTGGAGTTGAATTTAATGTGTATAAGCTCAAATTGCCAAATTAACTATTTGTTACATTTTTAAAAAACAAAGGGCAAAAAGCCATATGAGTAGAGGTGCAGCTAACAATTATTCTGATAATTAATTTAATCTATCAATTATTTAATCGGGTTATTTAAAATATATTACAGAAATATTAAACAAAAAAAATACTTTCAATCAATTGATATTACTAAAGAACTCTTAACTAGGCATAATTAGATAACAGATCCCAGACTGAAATACAACTTGACTGACATTTATTAGGTAATCTGTCACAGCAAGAGAACATTATCACGTGCGTATATTGACCAAATGAGACACTGAAACTAAAGGTTCTAAACAGTTGTTCTAAACTAAGTGGTTCTAAACACTTTTTGCGACTGTATTCAGTGGATCTTGTTGGATTGTGAAGTAATTTTCTGATCTTGTTAAGGTTGCAAGCAGGCACAAAACTTGGAGAAGAGGAATAGTTTTATTGATGCTCCAACAGGTGTTGTGTCTCCAAGGTTCAGTCCTCAACTCTCTCCCTACATACAAAAGTCCTTTCTTAAAACATCTTACCCAGGATGCTAGCACAATGTCAGCACACAGATAAAAATGTCTCCTAGGCCCTTAAACACATTCCTGTTCACAATATATGCTCTGTGAGGAGATTTTCATTAACACATGAATTTTGAAATAATTAACCTGCTCCAGTAAGTCTGAAAATTACATACCATACCTCGCTGTAAATATCAACAGTAAGAAGAGCTATAATGAAAAACCATAACTATTCTTCAGATCTAACTAAGAGCATTAGTGAGGTCAGGCACTATTTTCGAGCACAGAACCCAGTGGTATAGTCGGCATTCCAGGATTCAGATCTGGGCTCTGACTGGGACATCTAACAGATGTTTATGCCACGATAAATGTTAAACATTTTGTGTAAATCAAATGGTTAAAATCCTAATTAAGTCTTTCCAGGCTGCAACACTACAAAGTGTTAAAGTTCATGAGGTGAAAACTAATGCAAGGCACTCTACATCAATTGATGATAGGATATAAATTATATTCTCTTATAAATTATATTATAACTGTAATGTTCAGTCTCATCACTGACACAGCATTTCTGAAGCATGTATTAATATGGTGATATTAACAGGGTGATGTATGTAGAGAGGTGAAGCACAGTGTTCAGGAGTCTGACAGCTTGGGGGTAGAAGCTGCAGAGCCTTCTGCTAGAAGGGCAAATACTGTCATGGTAAAAAGAAAGTACACCCTCCTTCAATTCTATGGTTTTATTTTTCAGGGCCTAAATAACAATTGTGTGGTCCTCACCAACTTTTATAAACAAACAAAGGAGACAAGAACAACAGATTTCTATATGTAGATTCAATATTTATTTTTTTCCAAAAAGTAAACCAACATTCAGAAACCAGATGGGAAAAAATAACTACACCCTTCCTACTTCCACAGTCATTAAGAGCGTAATCAGCAGCCGGGTGTTATGCATGAAATGCACAAGATTAGTTAATCATCAAGAGGTGTGACTATAAAAGCAGAACTTTTTGAATTTTGGTGTTTTGGAGCACTCGATTTATGTCTACATCATGGTAAGAAGAAAAGACATCAGCTATGACCTCAGAGAAGCAAATGTTGCTGTTGATCAATCTGGGAAGTGTTATATGTCCATCTCAAAACAATTTGGAATTCATCATTCTACAATGAGAAGGATACAAATGAGAATGTACAAATGGAGAGCATTCGAGACAGTTGCCAAGCTTCGCTAGAGTGGGTGAACTCAGTCCAAGGTCAGACCATTTAATGCTCAGAGATGTAAAGAAAAACCCTAGAGCTACATCATGTGACCTACAGACCTCTGTAAGCACATTAAATGTTTGTTCATGACAGTACAATCAGAAAAAGACTGAACAAGTATGGCTTTCATGGAAGGGTGGCTAGGAAACAGCCCCTTTTCTCCAAAAAAAATATGACCACAAATGTTCTGGAGCAATAGCCTTTGAACTGATGAGACCAAGGTGCAGATTTTGGGTCATCACCCGCAGTGCCGTGTTTGGTTTTCACCAAACACCTCATACCAACAGCTTAAACTGAGCTGAAAATGGGTCATGCAACAGGACAGTGATCCCAAGCACACCAGCAAATCAAAATCTAAATGGCTAAAGAAGAAAAAAATCAAGGTGTTGAAATGGCCAAGTTCTGACCTCAACCCCATTGAGATGCTGTGCTGGGATCTTAAGAGAGCTGTGTATGAACAAATGACCAAACATCAGTCAACTGAAGCGATGTTGCAAGGAGGAGTGGGCCAAAATTTCTCCAGTGTGAGAGACTGATGAACTCCTACAGAAAGCGTTTCCTTCAAATTAATGTTGCTAAAGGTGGTTCTACATGTTACCGAATTATAGGGTGTACTTATTTTTTCCAAACACTTTGAAACGCTTGGTTTCTGAATGTTGGTTTACTTATTGTAAAAAATTACTACATATTGAAATCTGTTGTGATTTTTTTAAAAAAAATTTTTATTATTTATTTATTTTTTTATTTTTTCACCTGAGGTTGGTTGGTTGTTTGTACAAGTTGGTGAGGACCACACAATTGTTATTTAGGCTCTGATAAATAAATGACTGTATATAATTACATCACGTTAGCTACCGCTATTTCATCTGTTTTCATCTGAGCCAGCTGTTTGAATTCATCACTGTATCGTACCTAATTAACATGTAGTTGAGAAATGTAAGTGCAATATATTAGCTGCTTTACTATCTTAACTGAACAGATCTGATAAACTATGTTAATATTTATATCCTTTTATATTTATTTATGTTATCCCTTACTCCTTGTATTGTATTCTTCTGCATCATTAGGAGGGACACTCAATTTCGTTGTACCCTGTGCAATGACAATAAAGAACCTATCTATCTGAAATCTCAATTTAGAGGTCACAAAAGGCCTTTCACGGGAGTGTGTGGAGCTGGCTAATCTTATTTAATTTATTTTATTTTCTTAAGTACTTTAGTCAAACTTCATTTTGCTTTTTATGTCTATCATTTGTTTTGAAATCTCTTTTATTTCTTCATTGTTTTTATAAAATGCTAAACGAGGAGGACTGGAAGATGGATATGCTCAGTTAATAACTGGAATAACTCAACTCAATGCCCAGAAAACTTGCCTGGAAATGGCCCACGAGACCTGCCGTGTACCTGGAGTGGCCATTTTACCCCGACCTAGGGAGGATCATTGGAAACACGATTGCCTAGACAATAGGGAAACCGGTTCTGCACAACTTCCACACCAAACCAAGACCAGAATAAGACCAGAAACTGACGCTGGGAACAGGTTGCCTTACAGTAAATCATTATCCGTTATGTTGATGGACAGGACTGTAAAAATTCTGTAGTCTACTACTCATAGTCTACTTTTATTCAATATTTTTCTTTTTCTTTTGCCATCTGAACAGTTGGGGCCCTTCTTGTAGAAACTGTGTTGTCATATCCAGTAATGAATAGTAGCCTTTCTGTTGCAACTTTAAATATTTAGGTACTGAAATAAGATAAGATAAGAGAATCCTTTATTTGTCCCCAATGGGGAAATTTGCATTGTTACAACAGCAGATAAAGATATAAAAATATATATATATATATATATATATATATATATATATATATATATATATATATATATATATATATATATATATATATAAAGTATAAAAATATGAGAGAGACACACCAAGAATGCACAAAAACACAAACACACAACAGTATTAAAGTGACCAAACTGCATTATTGCACTGTTCCCATGAGATGGGGGGTTACCAAAGATTTATTGTCCAGTTAAGTGGTGGGGTCTGCTGGGAGCAGTGCTTTTTTTTTTTTTTACAGTCTCACAGCAGCAGGGTGGAAGGACCTGCAATACCGCTCCTTCACTCATTTGGGATGGAGCATGATAGTGGCATGATTGTTGGTATGAGTATTTCTCTGACTGCTGATCATCTGGGATTTTCACGCACAACAGTCTAGCATTTACTCAGAATGGTGCAATAAAGAAAGAACATCTGGTTCTACTTCTGTCAGCCTAGAACAGAAAGCTGAGGCTGCAGTGGGCACAGGCTCACCAAAACTGGAGAGTTGAAGACTGGAAAAATGTAGCCTGGTCTGATGAATACCAATAAATCATTGCTTGTATGCTACTGCCTGTTTGAGTAGTGCTGTTGGCCATGTGCAACCCTTCATGGCCACAATTTACCAGTCTTCAAATGGCCATTTACAACATGATAATGCACCATGTCACATGGCAAAAGTCATCTCAAACTGGTTTCACGAACATGACAATGAGTTCACTGTTCTTCAGTGGCCTTCCCAGTCACTGGATCTAAATCCAATAGAACACCTTTGGGATGTGGTAGAGTGGGAGATTCGCAGCATGAAAGGGCACCTGAAAAATCTCCACGAATTGTAATCATTATAATTATAATATGTGAACATGGACCAGAATCTCAAAGGAATGTTTCCAACACCTTGATTGTGCTGAACTTGAACTTTGCTCCAGCTAGTGGTAAAGCATCTGTTTTTATGCTTCCCCGGAGCTTGAGTCTTGGATATGTGTGAAAAAACTTGCAACTGTTTTTAATAAGCATAAACACATAGTGCATACAAGAGTAGAGGATGTACGTGATCATAAGCATGAAATTTAAAAAGGTCAATTTACCACACTTCTAGCCAGTAAAAAGAAGCAAACGCCAACTAAACTCATAATCTCTCGCCCTCTGCCCACATTTAGGAGAGCATATGAAACCTTTGTTTTGAGACCAAATTTTATCGGTGAACTGTGAGAAGAGAATCAGCCAAATGTGACATGTAAATAGAGAGGTAAATGAAAAATATAGCAACACGATGTAAACTGTTACTCTGTTCAAAAGCTCCCGACATACCACAAGAAACAAAAGAAGTAAATGGTTAAAGTTGTCAACCCCAATAAAGCAAAATTTTAGATGGCCCTACCAAATGTAAGAGCACTAAATAGCAAAATGAGCATTTTTAATGATCTATTTGTTACATTTTATGATACTGACTAAAACCTGGCTTAGTTCAGATTAGTCCACAAAATTATGATTTTATCCATACTGTGCATGAGGGTAAGAAGGGGGTGGTCTAGCTACGCCCCCCCTTCCCAAATATTTTTAAATCCAAAACCATTTGAAGAAGTTTCCTCCTTTTAGTATCTGGCAGTTTTACTCAAAGACCAAGAACCAGTGTTGCTAATGGTTGGTTATCATTCCCCAAATACTCATTCATTCATTCATTATTTATTTGTTTGTTTGTTTTTTAAATCAGAACTGTCTGAACTATTATCTATATGTAAATCTAATCATGATGGGCTTCTTCTGACTGCTCGTTTAAATTTTCATGTTGATAAAGCCTCAGACAAAAAAAAAAGCCACTGAATTCATGCAAAGTTTAAGCACATTAAATGTTATTCAACACAAAAGTAGTCCAAAACAGTCATGGTCACACACTAGATTTAGTCATACACTACTACTTTGACAAATACTCTACATTATAAACCTCTCTTGCATGTTATGGTCAGTGATTTTAATTATCAATCTGTTTCAGATACTATTGCTCCGGGGGGGGGAAAGGCTACTAAAAAGAAACCATTGACTATAAAAATGCCATGGAAAATGAACAGATAATCCAACTAAAAAGGCACTGCTGCAAAGCTGATTGCGATGGAAAACTAAATTAATCTTTTACTATAAAATTTTTAGAAATCAGATCAGTTTTGAACAGTGCGATATGAACAGAGTCAGACTTTCTCAAAATGTATAAATGATAATGGACACAATCTATGATTTCTATTTTCAGTTTGGACCTCTGTATTGATTATCATAGCCCTAAATCAGCCAGTGATTCTCAGTGAGACTTCACGTGTAAAATATAATGACTTTGCATTATTTCTTGACTCAAAAATCGCTCGTATTCAGGTACATATTGCAAGTCCAAAAAACCTATAATGGATTCTATTTTTACTCCCTGGCAAAATACTGTAGATGATTTTAAGATTAGTGAGATAAAACTCTAAGCTAAATTCTTCCACCTGTATTTTAGATACTGTTTCAACAGCATTTTTAAAAGAAATATTTGATCATTTTAAATGGACCTTGTAAACTGTTATTTGGAATCAGGCACTTTCCCAGATATGCTTAGAACAGCAGTTGTGAAACTTTTAGTTGAAGGAATCGAACTTTGATTCCTTGCTCCAACTATAGACCGTTATCTAATCTTCCATTTTGAGTAAAATACTTGAAAAAGTAGTATTCTCTCAGCTAAATGAGTTCTTAAATGAAAACAATATTCATGAAAAATACCAGTCTGAAATCACAGCACTGTAACAGCATTAGTTAAAGTAGTAAATGATCCAAGATCGAATGCTGATGCAGCGGATGATTCAATACTTATTTATCTGCTGGTTTTGACACTACAGATAGTAAAATGCTTCTTAAATGGTATATTATTTTATTACTGGGCTTTTAGAAAGTACACGGCAGATCTTTTTTTTTAAAAAACAATGCACAAAAAGTTGGTCTTATTTTTAAAAATGCACAGATAAAAGCAAAGTCTTTAATACTATAGTTGCAAAAAAAAAAAACTGTATTTTCACAGTATGTAAAGATAGAAATGTTTTGGCTATTGCATGCTTTTGTAAATCATACCAGTTGTATTTGTAACTTGCTTATTCACAGCCATTGGGTTTTAAAAGGTCACCAGTGATTTGAAAGTGTGCTTGAGTATATTGAATATGTTGAGCCTGGATGGTCTTAGTCTAACTCTGGCATGTCTGACAGCTTAATAGAAGTTTTAATTACTTATATTCAAGCCCATTCATTCTCATTTACTTAAGCAGAATAGGCAGTATCCTTTCATTAAGCATTGACTAAGCTGAAGCTATCCTATATCTTAAGGGACTAGTACAAAATTTAGCATTTATACTAAATGTTATACTATATGTTTATACAGGTTTCTGATTCTGTGAGTGGGCAGACTGTAGTGGACCCTAAAGGCTATCTGACAGACCTCAACTCCATGATCCCAACACATGGAGGTGACATCAGGTAATTTACTTGTGCTGTCTTTTATACAGATTATCTTTCAAATAGCACTGATTTTTAATTTCAACCGTCAGTTAAATACATCTGATTAGGTTAGTAAATTAGTAATTTTTTTTGTGAAAGATTTGTTCAAGGATTAGTTTTGAGTGTGTTAATTGTACTCTTAAGCATATTCCCACCCATAAATGATTCTCTGATCTTTCATGGCTTATCTGTGTGTGGTTTTTGTGCAGCGACATTAAGAAGGCACGTCTGTTGTTGAAGTCAGTGAGGGAGACAAACCCACACCACCCTCCTGCCTGGATTGCCTCGGCACGTTTGGAGGAGGTTACCGGCAAATTGCAGGTGGCCAGAAACCTCATCATGAAAGGAACTGAGATGTGTCCTAAGGTCAGCTGAACTGTTGTTTCATATGCAGACACGTACACACATAAATATATCTACCCCCTGTCCCCCTTAGACATTAGATCAAACCCAAGTAAAAAGTCAGCTTGCTTTGCTATAGGAAATGAAATTATTTTACTCAGTAGTGTCAGGTGTAGTTTATCCTCCTGAACCAAAACATCTGTATGATGTCCATAATATGGTTATGTATAAGGGGGGAAAAAAAGGACTGCTGCTGTTTGTGTCAATGGTGTTCAGTTGGATATAGCTTACTGAAGTGGTTCAGAGTAGTTTTGCAACTGAGAGAATTGAAATGGAAAAATTCTCCACCATAATCACCATTATTTTATAATAATAATGAGCTGGGAGAGCAAACAGTCAACAAGACTGACAAAATTTATTCTTACAAAGTAATTCATGTCAGTTTTTAACTTAAACAGTCTTCAGTATCTGGCGTGGGAACTTTGTCTATGATCTATTCGCTAATCTACTAAGAAAGCTGGACACAGGGTCAGCAAGACCCTGGTATTCTGTTGCATTCGACTAGGTCATAACTCATACCAACCTGTGATGAGGAAAAAAAAAAGAAAAGAAAATGCACCCCAACTCAGATATCCTACTCAGGAGCTCGGAATGGTCTCCTCAACTCTGAGTTCAGCAAGTAAGCAAAGTGCCCTGTCTTACTTTTAGTAATTATAATACAGTGGTGCTTGAAAGTTTGTGAACCCTTTAGAGTTTCCTTTATATCTGCATAAATGACCTAAAACATCATCAGAGATTCACGCTAGTCCTAAAAGTAGGCCAAGACCCCAATTAAAAAACGAGGCAAAAATATTATACTTGGTCAATTATTTATTGAGGAAAATGTGAGTGACAAGTATGAGAACCTCTAGGATTAGCAGTTAATTTGAAGGTGAAATTAGAGTCAGGTGTTTTCAATCAATGGAATAGCAATCAGGTGTGAGTGAGTGCCCTGTTTTAATTGAAGAACAGGGATCTATCAAAGTCTGAGCTTGACAACACATGTTTGTGGAAGTGTATCATGGCACAAGCAAAGGAGATTTCTGAAGATCTTAGAAAAAGAATTGTTGCTGCTTATCAGGCTGGAAAAGGTTACAAACCATCTCATTAGAGATGGTTTTTTCATCATCTTTATAATGTAAATTTTATTGTAAAGAAAACATTAAACTGAGTATTAGTTATTGCAAAGGATGTTATTCACAGATTAACAGGAATGTTGAGCTATGTCTAAACATAGCCTGGTTAAAAACCCATAAGGATAGTATTTACAAGTGTGTATTTTTGATGTGCAGAGTGAGGATGTGTGGCTGGAGGCTGCACGTCTGCAGCCGGGAGACACTGCAAAGGCAGTAGTTGCTCAGGCGGTACGTCACCTCCCTCAGTCTGTGCGCATCTACATTCGAGCAGCTGAGCTTGAGACAGACATCAGGGCTAAGAAACGAGTCCTGCGCAAAGGTCAGTAATTGAGTGACTCTCATTTAAGGAAAATTCCACTATTTCTTACAATTTTGATATTGTGTTTTTCTTTTTGAGTTAATACTAAAACTACCTCCTGCTTTCCATTCATTTTTTATGTCTTCCTCTTTTCATTCCTTTTACTTTCTTTTATCTTGCTTTTTCATATGTGAGACTCCTCTTCCCAGCAACAATGTGACAGTTATTGTTTCCCTTTTCCTAATTACTCACTCAATTTCAGCTCGATGGAGCTAATGTCTTTGAAAGAGCAACACTACAAAGTTCTACTTTATGGATTCATTTATTGTCTCAGTAAAGACATTAACAAACCTTGATTCACAAATATATTCTGTGATTCACAAATTTTTTCACAAAGTCACAGACATTTTTTCTTTTAATTAAATGTAAGGAAAATTTTGTCGTTGTTGGTTTGTCTTTTGTAAATTGGTGCATATTGATAAACCTTAGTACTTTTGAGACAGTCCTACCATGTCCCTGATACTTTTCCTGGTACTTAACTATGGGATTTGTGTAGCATCTGCATTTGTAGCAGTGTTTTGCAGCAGAAGTGTATTGATGTATATGCATCTTATCTAATCTCTGTTCATAAGCATTAAAAAAAAATGTGATCAATAATACGATACATTAATTTAAGATTCAATTTAAAGCTGTGAGACTGCATGCTACTAAATATACTACTAGGCTATGTCAAAAAAACATTGCATCTCCTTAAGTGCATGCTATTTAGCAAATCCTGTTAGATAGCTGCAGGCGTAAGTTAAAGTATTTGATTACTATGGAGAAAAACACATTTGTGAGCTGGAGCCTGACAGGGCTTTTTCAAAAATCCACGAAAGCAATAAGGTTCACAAATTTGCAGCAACTTTCAAATGAGGTTTCAACAATCAGAAAATTAAATTAACATTCACAAAAGTTGTGTGATTTGCTATACATTTAAGTAAATCACAGAATACACTTGTTCTGATTCCATACTACTTGAGTGAGTTTGCAAATGAATGAGTTTAAATAATGTTCATATTCGTAGAGCTGTGCTGAATTAATAAGTTGAGTAATTTTCTATAACGGCACGTCTTTGACAGTAGTGCCAGTTGCGGGTTTATTTTAATGTTTTATTTTAAAGTTTATTACAGGGCAAATTACAGGTTTATTTTAATGTGCGTGTCCGACTACATTATTGCTTATATAGTAAAAAAAAATTATACTCTGACTGTTCTATTTTTGTTGAATAGTTGTATTTTTTTTTTTTTTAAAAATGTGTGCGATTCTTAATGGTGATTTATTGAATATTTTTGTGATGAGACATTTATTTAGTATTCTTGGAAGTCAGTTCCAGTGTCAGCACTTTGTAATAGTTAGAAGTAAGGTGATTAAAGTTTTGTGATGCCTGTAAATCTTCAGGACGGTTTCCTGGTAAAATGTCTATTTCATTATGGTACTTAACCAACAACTTGATTAAAGCATAACATTCATCTGCCTGGTCTCTGCAGGCAGAAAGCATAATTAGATAGTAAATAGAAAGTAAATTACTACATTGTTTTGGTGACATACTTTGTGTTTTCTTAAAGTATTGCAGTATGTTATAGACAGAAAACCTCAATTTCAAATCCTGAATCTTCCTCATTTTTGGCCAGAATTCAACCACAGCAACCTACAGTAGATGCCTGTCAAGTGCATTCCACCAGATAGTAGGACCAGTTACATGGCAATTCTCAGCAAGGTCTAATCAGTGAATTGTTTTCCTTTCTTTATTTTTTTTTTCCCCCTTTTTATTCATGAATCATATAGAGCTACCACTCACTCTTGGTACAATACAAACATTGTAATATATTACACTGTATTCCTGGGACCATTGTTCTTTAAATACATAATATTAAACACGTAGCTCATCTGGAATCTCAAATGGCTTTTTTATGCCAGTTATTAAGTTTTCAGAATCTGCATCTGAATCTGAAGTTTTCAGAATCTGCATCATGCAGTTTTACAATAGATTAATGCATTGGTTGCATGCTTTTTTAAATAAATGGAGAAGTTTTTGTTTTCTTTTTGTGTGTAATGAGTTCAGTGTGTGTGTAAATCTACAACTGCAGCTCTGGAGAATGTATCTAAATCAGTGCGCCTGTGGAAGACAGCTGTTGAACTAGAGGAGCCTGAGGATGCCAGAATTATGCTGAGCCGAGCTGTGGAGTGCTGCCCAACTAGTGTAGAGGTACACCCATACTCTGAAACTCCTGTTCAGCCATTAATGTGTTTAGTATACCTCTAACATGTCACCTCACTGTGCTATTAGCTCTGGCTTGCCTTGGCCCGGTTAGAGACTTATGAGAATGCAAGGCGTGTTCTGAACAAGGCCCGTGAGAATATTCCAACTGATCGGCACATCTGGATCACAGCCGCCAAGTTGGAGGAGGCCAATGGCAACACACAGATGGTGGAGAAGATCATTGACAGAGCAATCACCTCATTGAGGGCCAATGGGGTAGAGATCAACCGTGAGCAGTGGATTCAGGTCAGCCACAAATGCTTATGAATAGTTATTTCTAAGCTAATGTGATTTGCTTTGTAGCTGCCGCCATAAAATTAATCATTACAGTGATGCATGACCAGCATAAAGCATGTTTATTTGTGCATCAATTGTCTCTCATTGGAAAAAGATTTTTGAAATTTTTAGTGTCAAGTTTCCAAGATTGCAATTTCAAAATTTGAAGTCAATACTTCAATGAATTTTTGGTGAATTAAACCAGAAAACCAAGCATTTTTTGCTGCATGTCATGTGTCGGAGCTAAAACACTAGGTGGTGGAGCCATTGTTTTCAGTTTGTCTGTCTGTCCAGCCAAGATTCTAGCACAATATCTGATGAGCAAGTGGTTGAATGTTTGTAGGATTTATATAGAATTATAACATTAATTGTAACCAACAGATGAACTGATTAGTTCATTGTCTGGTTTCTCTCAAGGTTTCTTCCTCATTGTCTCAGGAGTTTTTCCTTGCCACCGTCGCCTCTGGCTTGCTCATTAGGGATAAATTCACATATTTACAATATATTTTTGAATCCATTTATTTCTGTAAAGCTGCTTTGTGACAATGTCCATTGTTAAATGCACTATACAAATAAAATTGAATTGAATAAAATTAGATTTTGGAATTGTTCCAAACAAGGTCACAGTCACAGCAAGGTCAAATGTCTGAAAAACAGCTTCCATCATTTTTGATGTATGTTTTTAAGGGTATTTTTGTATATATTTGTACATACAAAGTAGTAACAAGAAGGAGCAGACTTGGTGGCAGAGGCATCAAGTTTGACTCGTTTAGAAGGCCTGCCAGAAAGGTTAGTTTTTTTTTTTTTTACAGTGTACAGGAAATTATAATCGTGCTGTACAAATACACTCACTCAAATCTCTCATTTCCAGTCCATTATTTGTAATTGGATAAAGGTTAACAGGTGGCATGGTGGTGTTTTCATCAAATGCTGCTTTTTTTTTCTTTATTAAACGTACATTTGATGACTGTGTCCAAAGAGTTCCTTTTTTACTTTCAGTCCACAGCATTTGTTTCCAAAATGTCTCTGCTTTACCTAGATATTGTTTTGCATATGTCGGACATTGACTTTCATGATGAGGTTGCAGGTAAGGTTTCCTTCTGATGACTTTCAAGCAGATCATGTTTGTGCAAGCAACACTGTAAAATACAAGAGTGCACCACCACTCCTGTCAGCTAAACTGTATTGCGGCTTCTTGCTGTCATTTGGGAATTTTGCTTTGCATTTCTGGCCAGTATATGTGCAGTTCTGTCTGAACATTCTTGATATTCCACATCTTGCCTTGACTTCCACAGTTCCTCTTAACAGCCATTTCTTAACATTTCTGATAGTGGAAATTGGATATCTTTTATTCCCTTGCTTTGTAGGCAGGGCTTGACAATTAAGCATTGTCATGTGGTTGTCCTTCAAACAAGTACAATTTTTCAGTTGTGGTGTAAATACAATTATTTAGAAGCAATAGAACACTGAGGAGAGTATATCAGCTCGTAACACCTTACTTGAATCATTGAACTTTAAACATCACCACACCAAACAGTAGCTGGCAACAGCACTGTTGCGGTCATGGAAAGAAGAAAATGCATAAACTTAATTTTTCAAATCAAATCCCTTTATTGTAGTTAAAGAAAAAAAGTGCAGTGAATAACAATAGTATTTATGTACAAATGTGTATTTGTGGCCAAAACATTGCTACATAGTGTGTGTGTGTGTGTGCGTGCGTGTGTTTGTGTATGCCACGCTCAGTCCAGCACTTCTGTATCAATAAACACGTCTTGACTCCCAGGGGTTAAACCTTGGTCGATGTTGCCTTTGGCTGCTGGTCCACCATCTCTCCATTACCAGTCTGGCATCAAAGTGCTCAAGAGCTGGGCCATCCACTGATGAAAACAACAATCGCTGCAACTTTGCTGGGCTCAGGCTGGTCCTCCAATCAGACTACACTTTTTTACGAAAGACAGCTGAATTGTACATATGCAATAAACTCGATTCTCTGCGTCAGAAAAATAAACTTATACTGGGTAGCAACGTAGCTAGCTACAGAGTTTACGGTAACATTATAGCAAGTGTACGGAGCTGTGAACATGACCTCAGAATGTGGCAAAGTATGTGAAGGTGGTGTAAGAAAAGCATTAAGATTACTGTACAGAAAGATGGTTTGACCTAGTGAAAATGGGCCCATGTAAGAACTGTAGCTAGCTAACTGCCACAGTTTCAATATTAATGTTAGCTACAGTGAATGTCTTATTCATATCTCAGTTGTCAGTCATAGATTATTTTCAGCAGAAGAGTGTGAACTTGGTTATAACTGACTATCACAAAAGCCAGTTGTTGTTATTATTTGGTTATTGACATTTTCAGGCTACTTGTCTGGTCAGGCAAGTAAAATTCTTTCACTTGCCCATCCAAAAAATTCACTTGTCCTGGACAAACGGTAACGTCGGGCCCTCGTAGGAGTCGGTTACATTTATTTTAAGATCCTTAGTTAGTTGCTTAGAGAGGAGTTCATGTTTGAGTGTTGGCACACAGTTTGAAGTGTCAGAGAATGCATTATGCTTTAGAATTTATACTAATTGCAATTCTTGACCTGCCTAATGAGTCCTAATAAGTCAGATAAGGCCTTTTGAGTTAATTAAGGTCTGAGAATACAGTTTGGAGGGTGTTCAAACATTTGCACTGACCTCAATTTCTATTTTAATTTTTTCTTCTATTTTTAGTTATTAAGTAACTGTGCATATTTAACTGTGCAGAGTTGTTCTTTTTTTTTTTTTTTTTTTTTTTTTTTTTTTTGCTGTGGCAGTTGCTTTTACTTCTTTTCACTTCAATCAATAAAATATATAATCTGGCCAAGGGTGCCCAATCTTTTGCATACAACTGTATCTAATGTTGGTTATAGGCTCTACTGTTCTTAAACAGATGAACTGCATTGAAGACTAATGTTGTGCAGACAGTGCTATCCAACAGTGTTAGATGTGTCTGTTTTCCTTACAGGATGCTGAGGAGTGCGATAAAGCTGGTAGTGTGGCCACTTGTCAGGCTGTGATCAGAGCTGTCATTGGCATCGGCATCGAGGAGGAAGACTGCAAACACACATGGATGGAGGATGCAGAGAGTGTGAGCAACTTCCTTATTAGAATTTTTTTTTTTTAAATCTTTTATGTCTTGCAATGGTAGAGACTTGGCTGAGGTTGATGTGGGATCAACCGAAATTAAGTCAAAGACATGACTCTGAAGTTGATGATCATAGATCCAGTTGGAAGAAAATCTAATGCCCAACTCTGTTCTGGATTTTATACTGTGATAAGGCAGGTCAAATTTCCTGATTGGTGATTGTTCAAAGGGAAGTCCTGGGGTGGAATTCCACTTCACACACCCTTAAGGACTGCATTTTGGGGACACCTTTTTGCATTTTTGAAAAATGCATAGATCATGGGCCTGTTTTGTTTCACATTCATGGGACTTGCTTCAAAGTTCCAAGCATGATATTACAATGCATGTGACACCAAATATCACCTAGTTGTTGAGTTCAGTGTGCCTTTGAGAAAAAGAGAGGGATTCCAAATTCATGGATCATGCAGTTTTCACACCACAGCACAGTACATGAAGGTGCAGAGTGGCCAGGAGTCTTTGGTGTTGGGGCCATCCTGGTTTTTGGTCTTACAGATAACCTAAAGTGAGCAGAAAAAACAAAGTTGAATTTATGTAAGCAAACAGTGTCCTCCTTAACCATATGTCAAGCTTTCTTGGTATGGTTTATAGGTTTTACAGGAAAGGTCGTACTTTAGGGGTTATATCGCTGGCAAAGTTTCCACAACTGCACACTTAAATCGAAGGATATAAAATGTTATTGGTTTTAATTGTTTGTGTTCTTATGTTACATTTAAACAAGATCTAACTTGGACCTTGCTGTCTGTGTGTGTTTTGTGTGCATTCTAGTGTGTGGCTCATGGTGCATTGGAATGTGCTCGTGCCATCTATGCCCACGCATTGCAGGTCTTCCCAAGCAAAAAGAGTGTATGGCTGCGAGCAGCTTACTTTGAGAAGAGTCATGGCACACGGTAAGACAGCAGCTCTAATGTAGACAGATTATTAGTAACTATTTTTCCTTCTTGTCATTTATCTTGAATCAGTTAGGCTATAATCACAGTTCCACTCTGGTGGACCATTTGAGGAACTAAATGTGATGAATCATGTAGTAGGAACCCCTCTGCGAATAGTTGTAAATACAGCACTGAGTAACAGTGAGAGCCTGAAGAAGAAATCAAATTCATCTGCTCTCATTGGCTACAGATGAAACTGAACCCAGTTTATCATTTACCTATTTGTGTGGAAGGGCGTGGACAAAATCTAACTGTTGCATCTATAAGAACATATTTGGCATGTCATATCTAAATAGCTGTAAGGAACAGCAAAAATAAACACCACATGATTTCCCTTCCTATGTCTTTTCCTATGCCCGAATGTTTTGGGATAGTTTCATATCTTTCTGTGCAGTTTTTGAGTTGTAGCTGGGGTGGGAATTTTGCTGAAACCTGGCAACCCTCCCCATGTGCAGAGGTCAGCATTAACATGCATTTTTAAACTGACCAGGGAGATGGATATGAAGTTTGTGGGATAAGAGAATTCATTTCCAATAATGTTTAGTACATCTTTAAAATTCTAGAACTTTTTTAAATAAAGTTTTCTAAGAACTGCTGCCATAATCATAAAGGAACAAAGAAATCCCAGGGCATCTTTTCCCAATATGCTTATACTGAACATCCTTTCAACACTTGGTACTGTTTGACTTTCCTCTTTTACAACTGTTCAGATCAATTAAATTTTATTTATGTAGCCCTTTTAACAATGGACATTGGCACAAAGCAGCTTTACAGAAATATACAGTATAAATTCTGGGTATAAATTTAAAATTTATAAATTTGTGCCTAATGAGCAAGCCAGAGGTGATGGTGGCGAGGAAAAATTCCTGATGACCTGAAGAAACCTTGAGAGGAACTAGACTCAACAGGGAACCCATCCTCATCTGGATAAATACCAGATAGCGCCATTATAAGTAATTTCTCTTCTATAACTGTATACTATATAGTGCTATATAGTCAGACACTGCAATTGTGTAAACAGGAACTTTATGAGCATCAGTCTCATTTCTGAGTTCATTCCAGTTTTAACATAAGTCTATTTATTGAACTGAAGTTATTAACTGTTCAGTGAACTGTGCAAATTGTTAGCAGTTGCTGTCCTAAGCCTATCCAAGGAACAATATCTGACAGGATCACTGGTATCTCAGGAGTAGCACGTATTAGCTCGAGAGAGAGAAAGAAAGGAAGTGGGGAGATAACACAGATTTTTAGTTATGCTCTTGTCATTTAATGGTTAAAGAAAAAGTACATTGTGCACAGAGTGCAAGCAGGGACTCTGGCAAGACTAGCTATGACAGCGTAACTAAAAGGGAGGGCCAGAAGATAACACGGACATGAGGGCACCCTGTGACACAATGCAGCTAGCCACTCCTTATCCAAACATCCCAGTTTACCAAAATGCACTATGCCCATGAGCCCTCCACATCGGTACCTTTACTTAAGAAAAAACTATTAACGAAGGGCTTGACTGAAATGTTTTCATATAGTCCAACCCAGAGGTAACAAAATCATGGACTGTTTTTTCTGCGTCATACAGTGGTATATTTACAGTATGTCACTACACTACATTAAACTATGTGCATTAAAGTATACAATATCACTATCCAGTGCCAACCAGAGGAGGATGGGTTCCCTTTTGAATCTGATTCCTCTCAAGTTTTTATTCCTCATGTCATTTCAAGGAGATTTTCCTTCCACCTGTGACCTGTAAAGCTGCTGTGTGATAATGTCTACAGTTAAAAGTAGACATAAAATTGAATAAAATTTTAAAATGCTTGATTTGAATTATGAAATTGTGTGAGGCATTTTTTGCCACCTTGATAGGTTTTTACTGTTTGCTATTGGAGTGACTAATTGTCTGTCTCTATCGCTCTCTTAGAGAGTCTCTGGAGGCTCTCCTGCAGAGGGCAGTCGCTCACTGTCCTAAGGCAGAGGTGTTGTGGCTGATGGGGGCCAAGTCCAAGTGGCTGGCTGGAGATGTCCCCGCAGCCAGAAGCATTCTTGCACTGGCCTTCCAGGTGAAATCCAACTCTGCATCATTTTCACACTAAGACAGTATAAACTACATCATACGTCAGTCTTAAATGTCTAGTCATTTAGCTTTACTGTTGCTTCTATGACCCATTTCTGAATAAGATTGCAAAACATTATGACTTTAGGGCATTATGACCATACTCTGGCAACACATCACAATATTAGACAAGAATGAATATATATTGTCAGGTTTAGACACTTGCTATTCATTCATTGTATTAATTTTTGACAGTTGCAGTGGATATAAAAAGTCTACACACCTCTGTTAAAATGGCAGGTTTTTGTGATGCAAAAAATGAAACCAAGATAAATCTTTAAAAAAAACAAAAAAAACAAAGAGAAGTAGATAAGATAAATATCAGAACATTTTCTATCTTTATTGTGAAATTTCGAGCTATAAATTAAAGTGGAAAGAAATAATCATTTTAGGGAAACATATGAAAAATAAAAAAAAAATGTATAATCTGAAATAATGTACAATAATCATGTGTGTACACCCCTAAACTAATTAGTTGAAGCACCTTTAGATTTTATCATGGCATTCAGTGTTTTTGAATGAGTCAATCAGTTTGGCACATCTTGTCTTGGCAATATTTTGCCATCTTTGCTTGCAGCAGCATTCTGTTGTTTGACACAAGCTCTGTGTTGGGATGCGAATGAGGACACAGGAGCTTAGAACAACTCAAAACACAGGCTCTTATTGGCTGCTCAGACTTCACTTGCCTCTCAGTGCAGCGCAGGTCTCGGTCAGCTCTCTCTAGAGGTGCTTGTGTCTCTCCTTTTTATCCTCTCCTCTGCTCACTTCAACACACAACATTCATTAGTAGAATTCCCCACAGGCGTGCGTTCCTTACCACTCACCTTCTCTGGCTCCGTCCACCATTCACAAACTGGCACTCAGGCATACCCTCACTTCCAGAGAATACATGGTCGGGGAACTGGTTTTGGGGGAGCTTGCCCCTGTTTTTGTGGTGCGGGGAGCACGAGAATGAGAGAGGGAGGGGCCCACCTGCCCCCGGATACGCCACCAAGTGGTCCATTGTCCGAATGTTGATTTCGCACAGGTTTTACGCTGGATGTCCTATCTGGTGCAACCTTCCCCATTTATCCGCGCTTGGGACTGGCACTGAGAGTGCATTAACCCGTGCACCCCCAGTGGCTGGGGTTAGCACCCAGCATGAGGCTCAAACCCACGATCCTGGGAGCAAGAGTCCTGCTGGGCCATTCCAAAACCTTGATCTTGTTTCGGTGAAGCCATTCCTTTGTTGATTTCGAGGTGTGCTTCGGGCCATTGTCATGCGCAAAGGTGAAATTCCTTTCGGTCAAATTCAAGTGTTTTAGCAGAAGCCTTAAGGTTTTGCACCACAATTAACTGGTTTGGCACACATCATCTTCAGAGTAAGCCTCAGAAAAGTTATCAAAAGAATTTTGAAGTTTCATAATGGTCCAGCGAATCTGACTGACACAGCCTCACTTCCTGTTTGGCAGCATCTCAGCAACGACTTTGCACACTGACACAAAACTTGGTAGGCATCTTCAGGACCGTGCCCTAAGGCTATACAACAAATTTTGTGATAGCTCCACTTACTGGTCAAAAGTTACAATAACATGCTGGAAATGCTTTCATCTAACTGCCCTTTTTGTTACTCCTCCAAATTTTGTCCAATCTTCACCAAATTTGGCTCACATCATATTGAGACCTGTCTAAACTTGCACTTGTACCACTGGTGTCAATGAAATTGTTCATTAAATATTTGATTATTTATTTAAAAAAAAAAAAAAAAAAAAAAAGCTTTTGTGGACTTCTCGTAGGTTTTTTACTCTATCAAAACAAAACCAGTGTAGTACAATTCTCTGGACTCTGTAAGTCAATAGTTAATAAAAAAAAATGTTGAACTTTTTTATTTAGATAGTGATAAGGTTATTTTTTTAACAAATGAGTGGCTTAGTGTACCCAGAAATCAGTAACTCCTAAAGGAAAATCCACCACTGTAAGGACCTACAACATATGATTCTTAAGAAGCATGCAAAATTTAATGGAGATTGGACAGTAGATGGTGCTACAACAGTTTAAATGTTTAAAACTGCTATTTCTTTATGGTAAATTACCATATTTCTTAATTATCTTGCTTTTTCTCTGTTTTAGGTGCTTCTCATATCTGCTTATATCTTAGCTTTATCTTTTATGCATTTCCTTAAAGGCCCTACAGTGTTGAACCCTGATAATTGCTGCTTGCAGTTATATTTATATGTTGCAATTTCACAATAAAAGCGAAAAAGGTTCTGACATGGTTTCATTTTTTTACATCACAAAAATCTGCCATTTTAACAGGGGCTTGTAGACTTTTTATATTCACTCTAAATATGTCCACTCTGATGTGCACTTGCACAAAACTACCTGTAAAATATTTTCATTAGTCTAAAAATACTTGCATCCTAAATTGTATGTTTTGCACAAATTTTGTGTTTTGTGCCCAAGCCTTGTCCTGGTGATCTACCTCCCTGGATTGTTTAATTCCAACCCTAATTTTAAATACCTTATCCTTATGATAAACTGTGTGCGCATGATGCCATGTGATGTACTAGCATAATTTGAATAACCTATGTTAAGCAATGCCTCAGAGGAGGGCCTGAATGTTAGAGCCAGGTGTGTTGGAAGTAATCTCTGCGGGGAAGTGAATCACCAGGACCAGACCCTAGAACAATTGTTAATCCCAGCATTTCTGGAAACCTTCAGGTAAAAAGGCAATATTTATCATTATACATTTTTGCCCTTTTCTAACTACTGTGATGTGGCATAATAACATCCATATGCTAATAGTTTCTATTGAAACAAACACTGCTGTGCCCTTGGTGCTTGGGCCTGTTAATCACTACTTGCAGCTATATTTTTATTTGGAATTTGTTTGTGCTTATGATTATGCTTGCCAGTCATGTTACCTTTATGCAAATAACAGGAGGACATTTATGGTTAAAACTAGAAACCTTCCTCCAAGAATTCCATAGTTCTTACGTCCATTGACTGGATCCCTGAAGAGCTCTAATAGACCAAGTGTTTATATAAACACTTTTCTACACAAAAAGTTGTATCATAAATGTAATAAGTTTTAATCATATGTAAAGAGTGTAATTGGTGTATATTTGTCTTTGGGAAATGTCTATTGATAATGACCCAAATTGCTCTCCAGGGAGGTAACTTGTTTACTATTAATATAGTATTGCAATTTAAAGAGTTTGATTTCAGCTTTTGAAACTTAATGTAATTTCATAGTTTTGTGATGGGTTTTCCTTTGTTTGTAATTTTCTTCTTATATCTGGAAACTGGTTCATACAATGGAAATGATCTTATATGAACCCATCAAAAACATTTCTTGATGTGTAGTTTTGTTACCACATAGAGAGTATGCTTTATTTTCCCTTATGTAAACTTACTTATACACTATAAGGAGGCTTTATAGCCACAGTCTATTATCTTATCAGATAAAATCCCAATCCTAAAGCATTGAAGAAAATTTGCGGCCCTGCCACATTACTATTATTATTAGTTATATTTTTTTAATTATTACTTAATCTTCGGGCAGAGCACCACAGAAAGATCCATGTTTTAATGCAGCAATAATATTGGAGACTGATTTCGGCTGTCAAACGTGATGTAATTTAGTACTGTTTTATGATGAGTTTCCCTTTTTGTTTTTAATTTTCTTTAGATGAGCTTTTCTCTATTCCCTTATACCTACTTTTGTCCTAGTTATGAGCGTAAACCCATGTTGTTCCAGGCCAACCCCAACAGTGAAGAGATTTGGCTGGCTGCTGTGAAGCTGGAGTCAGAGAATAATGAGTATGAGAGAGCCCGCAGACTGCTTGCAAAAGCCCGTAGCAGTGCTCCCACTGCCAGGGTGAGTGACCAAGAACAAATTTCAATTTTAGCCAGGTCCAGAAAGGTTATGATTTGAGAAGCTGTGGTGAAGGCTTCCTCCTCAGTATATTCACCCATACTTTAGTTTTTCCCCTCACTTTTCATCATGTGCATAATTCCAAGAGGTTAATAGCTGTGCTTTGGTGATTTAGTCAAACTGTGATTTATTTCCCACCTTGTATAACTAAGGTTACAGACATCTATTAATAAAGCGCCAATTCTTAACACACAGTGATGGGATTCAACATTGTCAAGTCTCAGTGAGAATGATTAACTCGAGTATTTGAGTAGCTAGTGCTTGTTCTCTTTATTAAAAGTGGTGTTTGGTGTGTTTGTCTGCCCATTTTTAAATAAACCATCAACTTGGATCTTTTAATAATTGTTCTCTTGCTCATGGAGTTAGTTAATGTTTTACTACTCAGAAGTGTTTTAGACCTGATTGCTTGTAGAAGATTAAGGTTTTTCTCATTTCTAGGGCCAAGGTAAAGAGCATTAGTTCCCTGTCTCTCCTAATGATGTGGTGGGTGGCATAAAGTGCTAGAAAAGGTCCTTGCTCCAGGTAATGGTTTCAGCATAAAGGCAGTTCTCACCCCATCAAAATGTAACTTGGATGCTTGGCAGCAGTATGAAAATTATTTTCAAAGCTGTCGCTACATTTTATTTTTTTTCCTTTGTATCTGGTTCATACAAAGGAACTAAAATTTTGTGTGAAGTGCAGCAGGTAGTGTTGCCCCTCAGAGCTCCAGGGCCCCTAGTTCAGTCCTGAGCTCAGGTTACTGTCTATGCAGAGGTTCTGTGCATATTCTCCATGTGTTCACATGGATTGCTTCCAGGTTCTCCCAAAAACATGACAACAGGTGAATTGGTTTAAGATAATCATTCATGCAAGGGAGCAATTTATCTGAATGTGTGTGTATTGTGCCCTGCGGGTGTTTTTGGGATAGGCTAAAGGGTTACTGTCACGCAAGATATCCGGCAGGATAAAGCAGTTACTGAAAGTTAGTGAGAATGTTTGTCGCCATTTTGTGTGCATAGCATTTTAGATACAGACAAGCCCACAATCTTTATACAGTTATGCACAAAATTGACGACAATTTACAAAATTTGCGGATTTGTGTTTACATGCCGTAGATAAATGTGGGCCCAGGTGTGTTATAAGCAGAGCTGCTTTACCTCTTTGTGCAGGTCTTTATGAAGTCTGTGAAGTTGGAGTGGGTACTGGGAAACATTGTCGTAGCCCAAGAACTCTGCTCTGAGGCCTTGAGGCACTATGAGGATTTCCCCAAGCTCTGGATGATGAAAGGCCAGATTGAGGAGCAGTCCGAGAACATGGACAAAGCCCGAGATGCCTACAACCAGGGGGTAAATATTGGAATGAGGGAGCATAGACAATCTTATAAAATTATTGCTTAATATTACTATAGTGTTTCAAGTTGTGATTGATCAACATTTCAGTTACCAATAACATAAATGTATCATGCAAAGTATACCTAAAGTAATACTTTGTTGAAGCATCTTTTCATTTTGTCACACCACCCAGTCTTTTTTGGTAAGAGTCTATCAGCATGCTACATCTTGTCCTGGCAATATTTTCCCACTCTTTCTTGCAAAAACATTGCTGGATTCAGGTCTGGGCTCTGGCTAGGCCATTCAAAAACATTGATCTTTTGGTTAAGCCATTACATTGTTGATTTGGATGTATGGTCTGGGTCACTGGCATGCTGAAAAGTTCTACTTCAGCTTACTAGCAGACACCTGAATGTTTTGTATTAAAATCAACTGGTATTTGTAGCTATTCATGATTCCCTTCCACCTTGATAAAAGCCCCAGTTCTGGCTGAAGAAAAGCAGCCCTAAAGCATGATGTTGCCACCACCATGCTGCACCGTGGGTATATTGTTGTTTTGGTGATGTGATGTCGACCTTGTGATTTCTCGTCGATAGGGCAAATGCCTTTGTGTTGCACCACTCAGGAAATTTAGTCCTTTTTTAAACCGTATGTATCCATTATGGCCAGGGACAGATGTTGCATCAGGGTAACATGTTTTCATTTAATTACTTCACTTTAAAGTGAAGCTTCAGCAGTGTTGTGTTTTTTGTTTTTTTTTTTTTTTTTTTTTGGCAAATATGTTTGCCTTCTGTGACTCCTGTCTTTGTTTCCTTTTTTCACATCCTGTATTCACATTTTAGGGAGAGGTGAAGAGACCAAAAGAGCAACGGGGACAAGGGAGGGCAATTAAAATGTAAATCAGGCAACTCTTTGTTAGGGATATACGATTCAGGAAAAAAATTGTTTTGGCAGCATTGCATTTTCGATTTAACATTTTTTTTTTTTATATTTATTTAACATTTTTTTTGTTCTATTTTTGCTTTTTATGCTAAGAAAATAAAAAAAAACTGCATACAAACAAATAATTTTAGCAATGTGTGTCAGGTTTTGAAAGCCAGTATTGGACATGTTGTAAATTGGCATGAGATCTTGTGCTATGAACTTTGCGATGGCACCCATTATTTCTTTGTGTCGGCATGAGTTCCTCTCATATGGTGTGATGCTTTCAAACACGTGAGTGATTATGGGCTGCTTAACAGCTTGAGGCGGTGCTCTGGAAAGCATTCATCATGCTGCAATTTGTGGTCCCGACTGAGATGCTGGTATGAGTTTGTGGTGTTACGTTTTGCAAATCACCTTCTTTTGAAGGGTGTCTGTCTTCTGAAGCCAAAATTTTTCCAGACATTTGATGTGCAGTTTCGTTTGTCTGTAAGGACGGCTTCACTTGTTTCGTTAGACTCACATTCACTTTTAGGACCAGACTCACTACTGCTAGCCTCCTTTGCTGCTAACTAGCACTTGCTTCTTTCACGTGATGGCAGCAACTCGTCCTCTCGTAGGTCAGCTAGGCTATGTATCACATTTGTGGAGTCAAGCTAGACCTTACATTCCCAGTCTACTTTCATGTTTTGTTATTTAAGGGGTTGCGTACACATCGGGTTAAATGGCACCTAATGTGGTGGTGGTTTTCAGTTCAAAATCGATTAATCGTTGAGACTTACTTCCTGTGTATTTGTTGGTCAGCTGAAGAAGTGTCCCCACTCTATGCCTCTGTGGTTACTACTGGCGCGTCTGGAGGAGAGAGCGGGCCAGCTCACACGTGCTCGTGCTATCTTGGAGAAATCGCGGCTCAAGAACCCACAGACCCCAGAGCTATGGTAAGATATTTCTTTTATTCTTGGGTCTACACTTCTCACAAAATTTGCTTAAAACTTGGGAGATATTTAGATGGGAGCGCATCTAGCACTGTGTAACTGTCAATCTCCTTTCCCATCTCCTAGGTTAGAATCAGTTCGGCTGGAGTACAGAGCAGGCCTAAAGAACATTGCCAACACACTCATGGCTAAAGCCTTACAGGAGTGTCCCAACTCAGGTTGGCTGGGACCATTTTTTTCCCATTTATTGCTGGAATCACTTCTCACATTCTGCAGCTGATATTACATTCTCTAATGATGCTTTCACACCTATTAGTCCTTTAGAATACAGTACAGTGGACTTTTTTGACTCACTACAAGTGAAAAATAACGAGTGTTACAGTATAAGTACAGCAATGAAATCTTAAATTAGATATCTAATAGGATACATGTTTGTTTCAGTTGATCGGACATGATTTAGAAAGGCACGTGTGTGTGTGTGTGTGTATAAGGTCCCACAATTTACAGTGTATGTTTGACCAAAAACCAAGCCACGGATTCCAAGGCACTCTCCATAGACTTGAGATCAAAGTGTGTCAAGACAATGGCTGTGTTTCAAGATATGGACAAGGGTATAAAACCATTTCTAATGCTTTGAATGTTGCCAGGAAGCACAGTGGGCTCCATTGTAAAATTGAAGTTTGGAACCACCAGGATTCTTCCTAGAGCTGGCTTTCTGGCCAAACTGAATAACTGGGTTAGAAGGGCCTTGGTCAGGGAGGTGACAAAGAACCCAAAGGCCACTCTTAACAGATCTTCAGAAGTCCTTGTCAGAGTTGAGAGGACCTGCTAACCTGCTGGAAGGACAGCCATCTCAGAAATACTCCATCCATCAGGCCTTTATGGTAGAGTGGCTAGACAGAAGCTACTCTAGGCATATGGCAGGCTCTTAAAGGACTATGAGGGCATGAGGAAAAACATTCTCTGGTCTGATGAGAAAAAACTTGAACTTTTTAGGTTGTACTCTTGGCGCAATGTCTCCAAGCACTACTGGCTACTACCATCCCTATGGATCTGCTATGGAATAGAAAACTCAGGCTATGGGGGTGCTTCTCAGCAGCAGGGATGGGGAAACTGATCAGAAGTGAGGGATGGATGAATGCAGCCAAATACAGCGAGGTCCTTGAACACCTGCTCTGAAGTGTGCACAACCTCAGACTGGGGTGAAGGTTCACCTTTGAGCACAGCAGCTACCAGAAGCATACAGCCAAGACAAAGCTGCAGTGGTCAAGTTGCTAAATGCCCTTTAGTCTGACACTAAAGGTGTCAGAACACAGTGCATCGCAGCTTGCTGCGTATGGGGCTGTGTAGCCACAGACCTGTCAGAGTGCCCATTGTAACCTCTGTCCACTGCCAAAAGTGCCTACAATGGACAGGTGAGCATCAGAACTGGACCATGGCGCAATGGAAGAAGGTGGCCTGGTCCGATGAATCACATTTTCTTTTACATCATTTGCAAGGCCGGTGCGTGTGCATCGTTTACCTGGGGAAGAGATGGCACTAGCATGCACTATAGGAAGAAGGCAACCCAGCGGAGGCAGTGTGATGCTCTGGGCAATGTTCTGCTGAGAAACTTTGGGTCCTGGCATTCATTTGGATGCTATTTTGACACATACCACCTACACAACCAGGTACACCCCATGGCAATGGTATTCCCTAATGGAAGTCACCTCTTTCGGCAGGATAATGCACCCTGCTGCACTATAAAAATTGTTCAGGAATGGTTCGAGGAACATGAGAGTTCAAGGTGTTGACCTGGCCTCCAAATTCCCCAGATCTCAATCCAATCGAACATCTGCGGGGTGTGCTGGCCTGGACCTACACAACATTAGGCAGGTGGTCTTAATGTTATGGCTGATCCGGTGTACTATTGTGCTTTTACTGTAAGACCTATATGTAATATTGCATTTATAGTAAGTCCTACATCCCACTAGTTAACTAGTACAATCTTCAAAATTTTAATTATATTTGTTTTTTTTAATGATCTATTCCTGTTCTTGATTTTACTACAAGCACAATCTCAAACATTAGTTTCTGCAGTTTCACTATTATGATACTTATTTTTGTAATTTCTTTGAGAGTCATAATTCCCACTGTATTGCACCCATACACTAATACTACAATATGTCGCACATCCTGCATAGTCTAGGCGCAAAACCTTACATAGTTGTCTATGCCCTTTTCAGACTGTCTCTTAATGGACCCTTACTGAGATTATTTTCAGTGAGATTTAACAGGATAACATTTTAAAATATTAGTTTAGTTGGTTCTCTGACCAATCCAGAGTGAGAATCTTTAATCTTTTTTTTTTTTCCATTTATTTCTTGAGACATAGAAAAGAGAATCTCAAATATGTAGCAAATGTCCAATATAAAGCAAATTTTACAGCACTAGTAAACAAACCTTTGCCAAGTGCACGTTAGAAATAACAATCACCTGAGCACAGAGGACATGGAGCTAGCACTCAATAAATTACTAGATAATTATATAAATAACAAATTACATTTCATGTCTACAGCCACCATTTTTTTTTTTTTCTTTTTGTTCATCAGTCCAAATATCCAGGACTCCTCAAAAGTCACTGCAGCTCTGTTTAACAGCTTACATCTGTAGAAAAATGCTGGCTGCTAAAATACACAGCATGTTTGGTTGACTTCCTGTAGTTGGGTCTCTCTTCAATTTAATTGACCGATGCTAGAAGTCAGTTGGAACTACACTGAGAGAACCTCACTAGATGGTCTCTTGCTGTTTTAGTTTGTACCTTAGTGCGAGTCCTGTGTTCTCACCAAAGGGGGAAACACACCAGGGTTTGATTCAAACTGACTAAATGCTGCATAACTGAAAGTACCCAAAGATGCCCTTTGCCTACTCTAACAGGAATCCTTTGGGCCGAAGCTGTGTTCTTGGAGGCTAGACCACAGAGAAAGACCAAGAGTGTTGATGCGCTGAAGAAATGCGAGCATGATCCCCATGTTTTACTGGCTGTTGCAAAGTAAGACTCCATATCATACCTGCCTGACTCCCAAAAAAAACCCTGAAACTGCAGTGTAATCATTGCACTGAAAAGAGACCCTTGCATGATGAATTTAGCAGATGATGCTGATACTCTTTCAAATCGTAACAGATTTTGGCCTTGCTTCATGCTATGCCTAATTTTAAAGAGGCTCCCATGGTTTGTGATCCATAGGTTATTCTGGAGTGAGAGAAAGATAACCAAAGCGAGAGAATGGTTCCTGCGCACAGTGAAGATTGAGCCAGACCTGGGTGATGCCTGGGCGTTTTTCTACAAATTTGAGCTACAACATGGTACAGAGGTAAATCTATGTAGACTTCAGTCCATGTCTGTTATGCACCTGATTAGAAGATTTGCAGTATTGGTGTGGCTAAAACAAATGCACCTAGGCCAATGAAACCACAAGCTATTTTTGGAGAGAAAGAATATTTGAAATGGAATGCCCACAATACTGATTGTTTACTGATTGAAATATATACATTGATTCATATATATATATATTTTTTTTTTAAGTAATGAAATGGGTTTAGAGGTTTTACTATATAATGTCTTCAGTTTTTTTCCTACAAGTGTCATTAGTACAGCATCTGAGATCCTGCTCTTATTCAACAGTTATTCTGTGAGAGGGTTGTAGAATAGCAGCATATTAATCTCTATTTCTCATCCTTGATCGTCAAAGATGTTTTTCAGAGGCACAGTACCTCTGATTTGTTAAATTTAACACAAATGTGGATATAACTTCAGTTTTGGTCATATCGGTATGGAATCTTATTTGCTCAGTTGGCTCAGCGCTTTTTAATCTTAGTGCGGGACGTAGGACCTATCAAAATATGTGTTGGTTAAGAAAGGTTCCATGTAACAGAATTAATTGCAACAATTATTGGAGTTTATTGTTGGTCTGCTGGTCAACAATTTAGTATGAAAAAAATTTGAAAAGATTTTGTAAAATGATATTCACAAATGTACTATGTAGAATTTTTTTAGTGCTTGCTTACATATAAAATTCACAAGTGGTTTCAACTGTGTGGGGGGAAAAAATGTACAGATGCATTCACATATTTTGTGTGCTTGATACTGTTTAGATATGTTCTTTGGTAGTGCCTTACACCACTGATCCACAAAGGTCAGTACCACCAGCTTGGAAAGCTTTGACAGGATCTGCTCCTGTTCTGATAACTTGCTTGTTACCTGATTGATCTAGCAGTAGTAAAACAGAGTTTAAAAAAAAAAAAAAAAAAAAAACCTGTTCCAAACAGCCCGCACAGACAAGTGGAGATGAGTTAATGCATTTCTACCACCACATAAACTCCCACTTGCAACCCCCCCCCGGCAATACTTTCACCACCCACACTGGAAAGAATTTGTGCAAAACTGATTTTCACACATTTTATTTAAACCCCCCATTGTATTGCATCTCTAACTTCTATTTATTCAACATGTGCTCACATATTTGTGGAATTTAATGTATTTGAACTTTTGCCGATATCTAGGGTAATACTTAACATTATAGCTAGGATGAGACTAGATCAAAACTTCATTCAGATTTCCTGAACTATTCTCAAATTTCTCTACTCATGATCTGGCCATGCCAGCAAACATGTAATTAGGTGATCGAGTCCTCACTAATACAGGCGTCTTGAAATCTCTGCTGTCTCGTCACATCCTACAGGAGCAGCAGGAGGAGGTGAAGAAACGCTGTGAGAACTCCGAACCCCGGCATGGAGAGTTGTGGTGTACTGAATCCAAACACATTCTCAACTGGCAGAAAAAGATTGGAGAGATCCTGGTTCTTGTGGCTGCCAAGATCAAGAACACCTTCTGAAGTCTCTTAAATTGTACTTGTGCATCTTCTTTTGCAATTATTTTAATGAAAATCCTAGAGCTTTCAGGGTTTTTTTTTTTTATGTGAGCGTAGAGTGTTTTTATATATTTTTTTTTTCTTTTTTTTTTTTTTTGGTGTTTTCTAGACAGATCCAGGTGTAGTGTTTCTATGCAAGTACTAACAGACACTTCAGAAATAACTATAAAATAAGACTGGTATTTAGATATGGGAGTATTCACTCTCATCTTTTGGCGTTTGCCAAGTTCAGTTTGCCTGCTTTTATCATCTGAGCATTTCCTGCAAGTTGCCCAATAAATGATCCGAGGCAGGTGAAGTGCAGCCCTGAATTCACTATTTGTCAGCCTACCACATTTTACAGTATTAAGTAATTGAGTGAATTTGCAATGTGCAAACTGTCTGTTAAATTGCTGATATGTTAACTATAATAAATGTGAGTAAAATAAAGGCAAACAGCTTCATATATGTTTGCTGAATAGTAGTATGTTGAACGTTTGGGTAAAACTACGCAGGCGACTGTACACGGCTGTTTTTTTTTTTTTTCTTTTTTTTTTTTCTTTTCTTCTGTGGCCATCGTCTGCACAGCAACTAGTCCTTAAATGTCACCATTGAAACTGAAAGAAAAATGAAGTGATTGATCGTGGAAGTTTACTCGGCTTGATCCGTCTGGCATCCTGGTGTAACCTTAAGCATGCTACCACTAATCCATGACGACTGGGGAAACCTGAGTCGCGCTGGGGAATTTGGCAATGTAAGGAAGAAAACTTAAGACAAATGAAGATAGTGCTTGCCAAAATGCCTACACTTTATGGACAGTGCCTTATTCATTCACTTTTCTGCGTCAGACCTTTGAAGCACAAGATTCATCCGCAAAGCCAGTAAATGCGTGTACCGAGCTCATCAGTAGTGTGAAGCCAAAGGCACCTGTCGTTCACTAGATCAAAGGCAGGGCATCTTCCTGCCGAGTGTTTAGAGGCCTGTTTTCTGGCTCACTGTCATGATTCTCCTCAGAGTTGTTTACGCCGTGATCCTCTCCAACTACAGGACCCTGACCTTTGTTTAGCTCAAAAGTCTGGTACGTGTTAGTTTGCGTAGTTCGCCCATTTTGAAATTATAGCTACATAATTGCCATTAGACAGTATAACTTTCTTTTTTCTTAAATATGCTGGTGTTTTATCGTGCATGATCGATTGCTGCCATCTGCTGGAATACTCCACACAATTTGTTATCCTAAAGAATGTGCAAGGTCATGTTTTTTTTTTTTTTTTTCCCCTCCCCTAAAAGGAAAGAATCGCCCTTCCAAGAAGGTAAACTCATCTGACACATCGCAAACCCTGCATAGCCTATATCTTATTTCTCTGAGATACTAAATCTATGTAGTATCTTGGAGTTTTCATGTGGCTTCTTTGTTTTGCCCATGTAGCTGCCATTATTTGATAAGGGTAATTATAAGGTTATGCGTATACTCTCATTGTAGTTCCTGGTGCCTCACATTAGGCGCTCCATCTACAGCCTGACGCAGATGTTTGCATGCCTCAGTAAGGGCCAGCAAAAAAGATGCTGTCTGAAATTGTGGTCAGATTTGTCCTGTTCATCAGACAGAACTGCAGAAAGACTCTGGCAAGGAATTAATTTTAATCTTCTGTCGTCTTGTGGAATTGCAAGATGGAATTTCTCATTCTGTGATACAAAATCTAAGCTGCAATTAAATTACCTTTAAATGGTTAAAAGGCAATTCTGAAGCATTTGTTTGATATGAGGGGATGTTGTATTTCCTGCAGGTAACTGGACAAAATGGGTCATTCTGTAAGACTGGTCACTGCCAAAAACAGACAGCAGTGCATGAAAATAGTCAAAATGCTTGTACGTTGTTGGCAGACGTTACATAGTGTGTATACTTCGTGTGCAATCCAAGCATGAATTTGGGGGGGGATCCTTAATGCCAGTAGGGGGTATTTGTGTCATTGTAGGTGTTTGAAGAAACAGGTACTTTGATGGATGTTTTACAGTCTGAGGAAACCAGAGCATCAGTCTGGGGAATCCTTAAAGTTTCTATGTAGAATTTTTCAACATATGGTTTCTTTTCAAAGAAGGTTCTAAGTACAGAGATGGAAGTGTTTACAAACTATTGACATTCCAAAGATCCCTAAACACCTGTTCACATTACCAGATGACATTATGGTACATTGTTATGCAACATTTTTGTGCCCTTTCATTTTTGGAGAGTCATGGGATTGCATAATTGTGAGCAGTGAAAAGGTTGAGCTGATTTTAGCTTTATGCAAATTACAAGCAGTAGCCACATGTTATCAACCAATTATGACTCGGTAACAGCAAAGTACTCAGTGTTATTAGTTCTGGCTGTAATAGCTAGTAAATGGAATGCCAACTGGGTCACATTTTGCCACTATACAAGTGCTTTTTACTTTTTACATCATTCTGACTGTTGTTGTTCAAGCTGGAAATTACCCCACATCATATGACATCACAGAAAATGCAGCAAAAGTTATTAAATTATTTAAAAATGCAGTTAAGTGTGCTGTTTTGGCTTTCTGTAATGTGGTGGTTTTAATGGCTCTTTTGTGCTGTTGGTGGCTCTAAAATGATAAGGAGCACTCCCTGCTGGTTTTGAGAGCAAGTGATTTTCACTGTTGCATATCCAATCATGGATGAACTACGGTAGGTTATACATCTGTGTGAGCATAAGTACATCTTTGGATAATGTATTTTGTATACTTGAAAATCACCTACTTTACTATTCTGTAGCATAGAGGTTTGCCATTGTCATTTTTATTATATTATTATTATTAGTGATTAAGATTCTTAAGATACTAATGGATAGTGTAAAAACCTAGTAGATATTACCCACTGATGATTAAGTTGTGTTGATTATATAGCTATTTAATAATGAAATTTAAATTCCACCCAAACATTCTTGCTTTAAATGTTTGTCATTTTAATGATGAGGATGGGTGGTTTTTTTGTTTGTTTTTCATATTTCCTGCAAAAAAGATGGCTTGGTCATATTGTTACATTATTACTATTTAGTAAAATATAGTAATACACTAGATGATAGGGACACTTTTTTTCATATTCTCCACTCTGAAAATTGTGGTATCAGTGCTGGAATGCCTGATGCACTTTGAGGAGTGTCACACATACTACCTCAGTCTGCTGTATTGAGAATGAACCACCAGCTAGTTAATATCTACTCAGCAGTGCTTCTTTCCAATGCTAATCATAACATTGCCGTGATTAGAATGAAACTGGCATTACTAAGTTTTATCTTGTAAAATCAACTTCAATCAAGGTCACATTATAACTAAGACAAGTTTATGATGGGTGTCAGTAAGAAAGATTTTCACTGTGATCAAACTTGCCAGACTAGGAAAGATTTACAAAACTGTTTTGTGGCCAGCAGATGATTGCCGAGTATGTAACATATGTCCTGAAAGTAATGTTAGACAGACGCACTGCTTTATATTATTTTATTGCAGTCTTTATTAGCTTTGACCTGGGCTAAATGTTTTCTGTCTTTTCCTGTTTTCGTAGCTGTAAATGGTCAGTAACACAGACATGAGCCCTAGTGATTTGGTCACCAAATTTATGCTTTGGATTGTGGCTTAAAGATCGATTTTTTAATTATTATTTATTTATTTATTTATTGTCAAATTATAAGTATTATTATCGATGAAGGAATTAAACTGGACATAGAGTTAACAGTGTTCCTCCTCGAGAGGTCTGTAAAAACAGTCTTGATAAAGCTTTGAACTGTTTCAGTGGCTTTCTTTACGTAATGAATCCAGTAGATGAGGTTTTATCATTTAGAGAATTGGGAAAGGAAATGCTGTGGGTTAACTACAGTGAAATGCATGTAATGTTAGATGACTATGTAGCTATGCTAACATTACTAATAGTAATTAGTTGTAGCTGAAAATTGCTGAGAACTTAATAAATAAATGACAGGGTAGCAGAGGTACGCTTGACCATCCTAACAAATCAGTACGAGTCAAATTTCGCTGATTTCTAGTGCTGTAACTTATATGGCTATGGCCGAGTGGGTAAAAAGCTAGTTGCTAAAATGGAAACATCTTCAATGGCACACTGGAGACACGGAGCTCCGATTCTAGCTGCTGTAGCAGAGTACCTGTGTAACATGGTAAGTTACTCAGGATATGGAAATTTAATCGTCATTAATCATAATGAGCCGTATTTCGTGTGTTTTAGTGCTAGCACTGGGGTTTTAAGCGCTTGAGTGACCGAGGGGTTAAAAGCTAAATGCTACGCAGCCCCACACGTGAAATGCGGGTAAAAAACAAAATACGGTGGCCACGAATTAAGAATTCGTTCCCACAACTAATTAATATATGAGCATACTTTAATAACTCGTTCCCTCGTTTTAGGTAAGTTGTGGCCATGTTTTTACCGATTCATGCCCGCAAGTTTATGAAGCCATCGTTCTTTAACTGTGTAGTGATGTAATCAGATTGATTAATCCGATCGCAGTGTTTACAAGAACGCTGAGTAAAGTAATTGGGATGATATGCGCGTTTACATGACAGAATCGGATTTGATCTTCTGACATGCGCACAGTGCACGAATACATGTTTCCCGCCGTTCCAACATGCAGATACTAGCAGCCACTCCCTTGCCATGGGAACATGGCACCTGGTGAGGCTACGGTCAGAGCCCCAATACCGCTGACAGCCGTGCGTCATACGTCATTACGTGATTTGTACGTCATTGCATATGCGCAGAACTATCTGGTTTCATTTTCAATCCGATGAAGTGTTTACATGTCCTCTCCATCGGATTAGAAAAGGTTTAAACCACCCCTTATGATCTGAATGAAATTTTAATCGGTTTTGGCCAATTCATTCTGATTGACGTGTTTACATGTGACTTTTTAAATCTGATTGCGCTTCTAGTCCAATTACGATCAGATTATTAGTGTCCATGTAAACGCAGCTAATGTGGTGACTTGGGTATTGACTTCATTGTTGATCAGCTGCAAGGCCCTGGAAAAGACCATGGATATCGGTGAATGTATACAAAGTGTTTGCAACATGGTATTCATTTCAGAAAAGAAGTAAGGAGCATTCTCTCTGTGCTTGACCCCGTTAACTCCCAGGCTCACCAGAGCTGACACTTGAGACGGAGGCAGTATTTTGCACAAGGACCTAACTTTATAGACTCATACAACAAACTGAAACCCTATGGAAAATGCATAAATGGCTGCACTGACGGATTTTCTCATAAAATTATTTGACTAAGGGCTGCTTTCACCAACAGCGACCCATGAGTTATTGGGACTACTTTGTTGAAACTGTTGAGTGCTTTGAAGGGTGCCCCAGGCTTGTGCAAACTGACATGGGCGCAGAGAATGTGGTGGTGAGAGATATTTAGCAGTATTTGAGGAGAAACGGCAAGGACAGGAGAGCAGCAGAACGCAGTTACATTACATTACAGTTTCATTCACCAGAGATTTTTTTGGACAAAGCTCTATCGCAGTTCTCATTCATGTCATTCATCCTGGTAATACTTTTTGCAGAGTCTTTGTAAACAAATTAAAAAAAAAACTTGAAGGATGGCTTGCTCGAACCAATATGCACCTATAAGGTTGAGTACTTGCAATTCCTATTAACAGCTATGCAAAATAATGACTATACCTATTCTTATAACGCAGCTAGCAAATTTCACTGGACAGAGATCGGGTCCCTGGGTCCCTACTTTGATATTATCAGTGAATGAAATTTGTACACTATTCAAACAATTTCTGTGTTAATTGTTCATGTTTCTTTAATAGGAGAAGTTAAATGCCTTACAGGGTGTTTGGAACGCTCACCGCATAAGGGGGTGTGGGGTTTGGAGGACAATACTGTTCCACTGACTGAAGATTTAACTACGTGATAATTTTTAGGCCAATTGCACAGTCTTGTACATTGGGTAAATTCTTGTAATTTAAATTTATATTTGTATATTTCATGCCTGTAATCCTACATATATTCTTGTTTATTTGATAATCTGAAATTACACAGCATACATTTGTTTTGTAATGTCACTGTTCACCGTTTTGTGTGTAGGGTCATATTTAGAATCAGGACAGGATGCTTGGCAAGTATTTACATTTTGTTTTTCACTTTAAATTAAATTATATGTCTTAATTGTTTGTCACCAACTTGTTAAAGGTTAGCAGAAAAATTTGTCTTACAAGTGTTTACATAACAAGATTCAACATTTTGTAGCTACAACATATATATATACATATATACATACATAGACCACATCTAGTTAATTTATATTTGTGTGTGTATATATATATATATATATATATATATATATATATATATATATATATATATATATATATATATATATATATATATATATATAATTATATTTAAAAATATATAAATAATAGAAAAATACATTACATTTTCATCTTAAAGCTTCTGAATCACTTCATCAATGTTGCAGAATGTTTAAGAAATCTCTGAGCATCCATGTTGATGTTAAATGACTCCTAAAATACGGGAAAATTAACTCGATCAAGATCCAAGTACAATTAAACAAATACATTCTGGAGCTTTTGGTGCAGTGTTGGCACTTCAAGATTTAGTGTAGTATAGAGAAGAAACTTGATTTGAAATTGAGTTGTACAGGAAGCAATTTATGATTACAAATTACAAACCCTTGTAGCACAAATACACTACATCAGTTGCTGTATTCATTCACTTCTACTGAAGAGTGTACTAAACAAAGGTGTTGTAATTTGTTATTCATTCTCAAAATTCTGTTTAGCAAACTGATAATGAGGTTTATTAACATACCATTCACGAGCATAAAGCAAGGCTTCAAGGGGGAGTGGCCTGTAACGAGGAAGTAGCCTGTTTCACAAGGAGGAGCAAGAGTACAAATTAAAGAAAGAATGCATTTACCTAAAACAAGGGAACAAATTGGTACAACGTGGCCATGATTTACCTATAATGAGGGAACGTTTTAGGAAAGCGTGGGAACGAATTAATAAAACTTGTTCACATATTAATAAGTCATGGGAATTAATTATTAATTTGTGGCCACGATATAGTTTTTTTTTTTTTTTTTTTTTTTTTTAAACCTGCATGTCATGTGCAAGGGTCCGTAAAACGCTAACATTAGTCAGCATTCATTCAAATATTGGCCTCACCCACTTAACCATCAGAGATTTAATTTGGAGGGGAAAAAGACCAATCTTACCTAATGGACCGTTAATATGGAATATTATATCCAATGTCGTATTTTCAATTGTTTTCTTATGTAATTACAACATGCAATCACAACTACTGATTAAGCTATCCAATTTCCATAAACAAATGCCTTTATCCATGATCAGTACTCATAATTTTAGTTGGAATAACCAAGATAATCAATATAAAAATTCCAAAATTGGCTTAAATACAATATTGTATTAATTTCTCAGCTGTTTAATACAAAAGGCCAAATATGTTTTCGTTCAGGTTTTAAATCAATAAAAAGTTCCAGTTACTAAAACAGAGTTTGCTGTTTTAATTGATCCTATTCCTAATAGAGTTACAATATTTTTTGAAGGGTTCAGACACTTACTTCAGATAAATCATCTCTGTTCCATGTAGCTTCTACCACATAAATATCTTATAAGAAACAGTTATAGATATCCTAAGTTAATTCATTGGTTTTACCCAGTCTGTTTATTACCAAATGTCACAAAATGTGCTGTAATGTCATAAAATGATGTTAAATGCATGGTATAGCTGAAGTAGTGTTGTAAAGCATAATAAAATGTGTGCATGCTCAAAAATGGCATGCATATGCATGCCAAATCAGGCAGAGGACACGGACTGGATAGCCACAGTGAATCACTACCCTGAGCTCCTGTCTATGTTGCCCCTCAACAAAACCTAATAAATGCAACCAGGGTTAAGGTCTGATTTACACTTCTATGATGAAGCGCATCATGGTTGCACGTCTGTGCCATGATATAGAGATGTACCTATGTGCAGTCCTCTGAGAGTCTAACTGCATATCTATGGTGCTGTGTCAACTAGCCTTCAGGCAAACACTGAATGGTTGGTGGAGAAGTGTGTTTGAAAACCCATGCTTGAAAACCCTGTGACGAGACATTGCGACCCTTCTTCCATGGGTTTTATCAAGGGCTTCAGAGAAATACTGCTCTGAATACATCTCCGTGACAAAAGAATAGAATTTTCAACTGTGAAACTGGACAGGTGTTATTTTTTTTCTTCTAATCTTCAACTGCCCAGTCTTGGTGAGCCTATGCCCATGATAGCTTTAGATTTCTGTTCTTGGCTGACAGGAGGGGAACTTCAACCCATCCACCTCAAGAATCGATGTTTTGTGCATGCCGAGATGCTTTTCTGCTCACCAAGATTGCACAAAAATCTAGTAAATTGGTTTACTATAAAAAGGACCAACTATGGCTGACATAGTGCTTTTGCTTGATTTGGCAAACAGAGCTCTGTGCAGAGAATTTTTTATAGATCGTGCAGATTTATATGCTGAGAATGATGACTGGTTGCTTAGTTGTTTCAGACTACCCAGACCAGTTCTTTTGCATTTATGCAATATACAGACTCAGGGCAAACCTGAGAAAGGAGTCCAGAAGATCCCACAGTATTCCTGTACATATACAGGTGTTGTCCGTGCTTGGCTTTTTGGCAACAGGAACATTCCAGCGGAAGATTGCAGACAGGTCAAGGATATCTCAGCCATCCGTGAGTCACATCATCCCAGGAGTTCTAGATGGCATAATATGCCTAATGTCTAATGCCTATTTGAAGTTCCCCTGCAACATGGTTCATTAGCTGGAGGTGAAGCAGAGATTCTTTGCCATTGCAAAGCTGCCCAACGTCATCGGCCCAATTGACTGCATACACATTCGCATCAAGGCGCCATTAAATGATGCATCTGCATTCCTGAATAGGAAAAACTATCCTTCATCAATGTGCAATTGATTTGTGAGCCCAAATGTGCACTCCTTAATGTAGTGGCTTGCTGGGCAGGTGGAACTCATGATAGTTTCATCCTTTGGAGCAGCTTGGTTGGCTCACGTTTGGACAATGGTACAGTAAGAGATGGCTGGTTAATTGGTATGTAAACACCACTTAACCACCAATAAATAACAATATACTCTTGGCCTATTTGACTCTCACTTTTTTTTCCCCTCACACTTGACAACGGTTATCCCCTGACGCCAAGTGTCCCCTGACGCAAAGGCTTATGACCCCACTGATAAATCCCCAAAGCCAGCAGGGGCTGGCATACAAGAACGTGCAAGAACTCAGTTATTTATTGAACGCACAAAAGTGTCACTGGCAGTGTTTGGACACATCAGGTGGTACACTATTATACAGACCAGAGTGTGTTTGCAAAATAAAACTGGCCTGCTGTGTCTTACACAACATTGCCATGGAACATGGTCTGCCATACCCAGAGGATCCACTTGAGCATACCTGAGTGTGGTATGGCACCTGCAAGGTTGCCAATCCATAACATGGACATACCACTAGCTGCAATAGCGCAGTGACAGGAGCTAATTCAACGTTTCTAAAACACTATGTAATAAAAACAAGTGCACAAAACATTTGATCTAAACTTTAACCTTTATGTTTAATTGCATCACATATTGCTCTTAGGCTTGCATTTCTTTCTTTCAATGCGTCATTTACTGCCAACACAACTTCGCAAATTTTGTCTTGCTTATCCAGTACTGCTTGACTTAAAACGGTCTTCTGTTCAGAGCTAGAACTGTGGGATGGTGTGGGCAGGTCTGGTTGCCACAGGCTGAATGAGTCCGGTTGCCTCATGTGTGGATATAGTTGGTGTTTGATTATCTTAAAAAAAAAAAAAAAGAACAATAAATTCAGCTCAATGTGATTTGACAGAATTTCACTAATCAATGCAGCAAATTAGCTTTTGTGGAAACCTAAAAGATTCTCATATTTTGTTTATGCTGACTGATTAAGTTTTTATACTTTTATACTGATATTAGCATTATTTTGATCAATATAGTGTATTTATATATATACTTATTGTGTTTCAGATTAGGATAGAGTGTTCTGTATATTGTTATGGATGCTGTTTTTCTCACTCCCTGAGAACAAGTGTCTGACTGGGAGGCTTAGTTGCTTATCACACTGACCTTGTCCAACCTTCCACTCTGGAAGGAAGAAAGAGGGAGCACTGTGTTAATTTGGGGAAAATAACTATTCTGGGATGATACAAATTGCAGTAAAATGCTGGAGTAAGTTGCTGTATAACAAATCAAAATGTGTTTATCAGAGCCATCCAATGAAAACCACTGTATGCAAATGTGTAAGCATATACACTTTGTATTTTTCTACCCTTAGCTTAAACCATTCTGAGGTGAGTGAGGTTTGAGTCTCTTCTAAGAGTTACTTCCTGAGTGCATGATCAGTTAATCTTAATAAAAAATATTTGCTTGAGCAACTTGAGTCATTGGTATTGAAATATTTTGTTTTTTTTAATCAAACCACCACATTTCTTTGGCGCCTGATACGCCTGATACCAACAACGGGGTGCCCCCAACTAATTGATTAGGAAGGCTAGAAAGGTCAAGAAGACTTGAGGGAAAAAATTATAAAAGATACAAAAGGTTTAAAAAAAGGAGAGGAAAAAAATTGGATATTATTCTAAACATTTGGATCCAGTCTTGTGTGGTCACCCTCGCTGCATGCATTCTCTCACTGCCACGGCTGAAGCTGTGCTGGGTTCATCCGATTTAGTTGCTATGCACAAATTACATGTCTATGTACTCCATGATGTACATAAGATCATTACTTCTGTGCACACCATGCATCTCTCTAATGCCAGATTATTGACCTTCCAAAACATCTTGTTCTCACTCCAAAACTTCACAATTCATTGCTGTAACGTGCTGAATCCATCTACTCTTTTTTCCTAGTTTTGAGGATGGCATTTCTCAAGACCGTTTGACTGTTTTGGACGTTTGGGCCTGACCTATCTGACCAGCCTACTCTTGAATGCAGATATGGTTTTCTTTGTTGACGGTTCTAGCTTAAGACTTGACAATGATAAACCTTCTACTGCATGTGCTGTGGTCACTGAACATTCTGTGATTGAAGCACACCATCTGCTAAGCTCACTTTCTGCATAAGCTGCTGAATTTTTTGCACTGACAGGGGCTTTATAATTGCCAAACATGTGTCTGCCACTATTTTCACTGATAATAATTATAGGTTCAGAACAACATACGCTGACATTTTATGGAAGCACAGAGGTTTTATGACCTTGGCTAGAAAGCCTATAGGCCATTAAACTCTGATTGAAAATCTTTCAGATGCCATTCAGCTCCCAAAAACCCTGTCTGTGTGTAAATGTAAGGCACACACACACAAAAGAACAGGATGCAGTGCTGCTGACCAGCACCCTGGCAGATCACACAACCAAAGCCACAGCTCTTTCCATTGACTCACATGTATTACAGATGTTGCAAGACACTGATCTCTCTCTTTCAGATAAAAATGATTTTCCTGTTTTACAGCAGTTTGCTACAGAGGCAGAACTCACTGTTTGGTAAGCACACTGCACGTCTGATCCAGACACTGGTACTTGGATTGACAAACAGGGCAGACCTGCTTAAACTGACTTTTCCATTCATTGCTAAACTTACTCATGGTGCAGGTTATGCATCTAAGGGTGGTTTGCTAAATCTAGTTAATAGACACTGGTGTGCACCTGGATTTTCAACATTTGCAAAAATTTTTGTGAAAAATGCACTTGCCTACAAATGAACATTGGAAAAAATCCCAGAGCAGAGTGCTCACCCAGCTCTTGAATCAGTGTTTGAACACCTGATCATAGATTATACTGAATTAACCCCAACACAGAGATATAGTCCTGAGTGTTTTCCCTGTAGGAAACAGGATGCACTGACTGTGGCTAAGAGTTTGTTGCCTAAGGTGATTCCACAGAGGATTTCCTCAGAAAACGGTCACATTCTAGTCACCATGGATAGTGGGTTAACTTGGGTTCAGGCTTACCTGTAGTGCTAATGTACATTTGGGTCCATAAGTATTTGTACAGTGACACAATTTTCGTATTTTTGCCTCTGTACACCACCACAATGGATTTTAGGTGAAGCAATCAAGATGTGATTGAAGTGTACACTTTCAGCTTTAATTCAACAGGTTTAACAAAAAATATTGCATAAACCATTTAGGAATTACAGACTTTTTTTTTTTTTTTTTACATACTCCTTCCATTTTCAGAGGCTCTAAAGTAATTGGACAAACTGTCATAATTATAAATATAAGGATTATTTTTAATACTTAGATGCCAATCCTTTGCACTCAATAACTGCCTTAAGTCTGGAACACACTGACCTCACCAAATGCTCAGTTTCCTCCCTTCAGATGCTTTACCAGGCCTTTACTGCAGCCGCCTTCAGTTGTGGGTCTTTGCTGCTTTGTTTGTGGTTTCTCCCACTGCAGAAAGGTACAGAAACTGCAACTCGTGTCAGGCAAGCCTCTAACTCAGGAAGAGGCAGAAGAGTCCCCCAGAGGGACCAACGAAGGTCTGGAAAAGTAAGACAAGCTCTAATGGGAGGGGGCAGTAGACATAAGTAAGACACGCACACGCATCACTCTAATTCCTTTGTGGGCAAGAAAACTGTTTTGTACAAAGCACCGGACAAGATTATATACCCTGTTCCATGAACAGAGTATATGTGGAGGATCAAGGAGCTTCAACCTCCAGCAACAAAAAAGGCTGCCTTAAGTTAGCTCTTAAGTTGATGAAGGGCATTACACTGATGAAGACAACCCTGACTTATTTCCCTACTCTAGGGATTACAATCCCCTGGAGGATCATGATTAAGATTTTGCCTTCTATCGAGGTTTTCATAATCATCGTGCAGAGAGCCTCTTCCCATTACACCCACAGAAGCTGTGCAAATATTACCACATGAGAATTTGTTGTGTGGACATGAATGTGTCCAAAGGGTGGAATGTGGAAACCTAAAAAACTTTCATATTTTGTTTATGCTGACTGATAGTTTTTGTATTTTTATGCTGATATTAGCATTATTATGATCAGTGAAGTGTGTTTATATATTTTTATTACTGTATTTCAGATTGGAATAGAGTGTTCTGTATTTTGTAATGGGTGCTGACTGGGAGGCTTAGTTGCTTACCACACTGACCTTGTCCAACATTCCATTCTGTAAGGAAGAGAAAGGGGGCATTGTGTTAAACAATTTGAAAAACAACTATTAAAGGATGATATAAAATGCAGAAATAAAATGCTGGAGCAAATTAAAATGTACACTAGTTGGAATATACTGGGAAAACACTTTCCAGTGTAATGCCGCCACAACCATTTTCTTATTATAAAAGCGTGTGGCTGAAACTTGTATCGTTCAAAGGTAAAAAAGAAAAAAAAAGAGATTACCATCATTGTTATATTTCAAAGCCATTTCAGTTGTGCTATATCTAAACAATATCACACTCACAGTCATGCTGTTGTACTAAATATTAGCACGACTGTGATTTGGCATATAATGGTAATAAGTAATGGAGTAATGGATATAAGTACCTATATGCTGAATTAGTTTGGCTGGGCTATGTTTAGCAAGTTGGCATTGGTGCCACATTGGGCCATACATTTACTTTAGTAATTTACACTGATCATCATTGTCAGTGATCAACAAGGATGGATTACCAAAAGGGCTTAGTGGGCAAAGGCCCACGGAGTCAGGGGGCCCCAAAGACAGAGCCACCATGTAAAGTTGCTCTTAGTAACCACCCAGACTCAAAGGGCTTCCCTGAAAAACTGAAGAAATAGCCTACATAATAACTTTGAAGTTGTAATGATGGTTTCTTTCTTGTGACATATTCAAAGTGAGTGTTTATCGCTTTAGTTTTCTGTAGGACCTTGGGAATTGAATCCTCCATAACTGATGCCATTCAGTATGGACCCAAAATCATCCAGAAAACATAGAAAACAGCAGCTTATTTAGACCCTCTAAGGGGCACCTCAGAGGTGCACAGAGAGAAATACACAAGCCCCGCCACCAATATATACATTCATGGGAATAAGAAAGGACACCCTCCTTCAATTCTATGTATTATTTATCAGGGCCTAAACAACAATTGTGTGGTCCTCATGAACTGCTATAAACAAACAAATATCCTCAGATGACAACTGAAAAAAACACAACAGATTTTAATATGCAGTCATTTTTTTCCCCAAAAAGTAAACTAACATTCATAAACCAGGTGGGAAAAAATAAGTACCCCCTTCTCTTATCTGTCTGTGATTCTGTGTAAACTCTGGAGACTGTTGTGTGTGTGAAAATTCCAGGAGATCAGCAGTTTCTAATATACTCAAACCAGCCCATCTGGTACCAATGTGCATACCATGGTTAAAGTTACAGAGATCACACTTTTTTCCCATCCTAATGTTTGATGTGAACATTAACTAAAGCTCCTGACTTGTACCTGCATGTTTTTATGCATTGTGCTGCAGCCACATGGTTGGCTAATTGATAATGTCATAAATTAAGTGTACAGGTGTTCCTATTAAAGTGGATGGTGTGTGTGTGTATGTATGTATGTGTGTGTAACTAGTAACTAGTATTCTGCACACTTGTTTGTCCTGTTTTTGGCTTTCTGACAATAGCCTTATATATATATTTCTGGCTGTGGGAATAGCTGGCAAAGCTATGGTCACTCAGTATTTTCCCCATTAACCTGGACTCCTTCCACCCAGAACTGATGCATGACTTTTTCTCATGTTTCCAGCATGGATCTCTTATTGGATGTTTTTTTTCTGTGACCTTGTAACCCAAACCAATAGGTAGTCTGTAACTGCTGTTTTCTGAGTGTTATAGGCATTTCACTCATTTCCACTTGTAATACTGTAATTGGTATAGTTCTAAAAGCCCCACAACAAACTGTAAGTCCCCACATGCTTGGATGACATCCAGCTTTTTCATAAGTGTTTTGGCAGGTGAGCCATATACTATGCAACCATAGTCTAATACTGATATAGTTAGTCCACTGTAAATTGCTTTTAATGCAAATCTATCTACACCCCATTCTTTTCAACAATGCACTTCAGAATGTTTAAAACCCTCTTGCATTTAGTCGTAGCTTTTCAATATGTGTTCCCCAGGTGAGTTTATTATCTAAATACATACCCAGAAATTTGAAGACTTTCACCTTTTCAAAATTACTTCCATGTAATTTAATAACCGGTCCTCTCCTATTCTCTTCCTTGAAAAAAAAAAATCAGTACCTTTGTTTTCTCCACAGAAATCTTTCTGTCCAGTTTCTGTGAGTCTGTGCCCATTATAGCTTCAGATTTCTGTTCTGACAGGAATGGAACCCGATGTGGTCTTCTGCAGTTGTAGCTCATCCACCTCAAAGTTTGATGTGTTGTGCATTCTGAGATGCTTTTCTGCTCACTACAGTTGTAAAGAGTGTTTATTTTAGTTACTATATCTTTCCTGGCAGCTTGAACCAATCTGGCCATTTTCCTCTGACATCTCTTATCAACAAATACAGAACTGTCGCTCACTCAGTGTATTTTGTTTTTCTGCACCATCCTGTGTAAACTCTAGAGACTGTTGTGTGTGAAAATCCCAGGAGATTAGCAGTTTCCCGAAATACTGAAACCAGCCCATTTGGTATCAGTATCCATGTCACGATCAAACAGAGTTCACACTTCTTCTTCATTCTAATGTTTGATTGCACATTATCTGAAGCTCATGATCTGTATCTGTATGATTTTTTCATTGCCCTGATGCCACGTGATTGGCTGATTAGACAACTGCATGAATGTGCAGGTGTTCCTAAAACAGTGGACGGTGAATGTATATATATATATATCAACATATCTATATATATATATATACATATGGACAGTGATGTCCATATAGGGCACTTTGTATGTATCTAATATATATATTTTACTGGGCACTTTATTAGGAACACTACAGTAATACTGGGTAGGGCCTCCCCTCAAAACAGCCTCAATTCTTTGTGGCATGGATTCTAGATGTTGGAAAAATTCCTTTGAGATTCTGGTCCACCTTGACATCATGCAATTTGTGCAGATTTTCACAGGTGCACTTTCATGCTGCGAATCTCTTGTTCTACCATATCCCAAAGGTGTTCTATTGGATTCAAATCTAGTGACTGGGAAGGCCACTGAAGAACATTGAACTCACTGTCATGTTCATGAAACCAGTTTAAGATGACTTTTGCTTTGAGTTTCTGTCCTACCTTCCTATTTGCCTGTTTGCTCCTCTAGACTCATTTTACATTAATGTGTGTTGCGAATCCCGATGGGAAATTCCATGTGACCTGCACATGGAATTAATTCCCAAATGGGATTTTCTGATTCTCTGGACCAAGCCGAACACTTGGACTTGTCAATCATGTCTGTATCACTGATGGTGTGGGAGATAGGGGGGGTCCAGCATTTCCCATTATTGTGTATGGGGCTGGAATAACGCCATTTTCCAAACATTTACGGCGAAAATTCCGAAACGCGATGTGTATATGTATATATATGCGATATGGGATACAAGCATGTCAACCGACTGACGTCCGAGCTGTGACACCCATGTTTTATTCCCCATTCATTCTCTATGGGCGGAAAAAAAATTTTTGTCTGCTGTTCGAACATTGCTTAGAAAAGTAATAGCACACCTCTCCTCAATAAGCTGGCCCTCAGTGATGTCCATAGCACAAATGGTATGGGACAAGTTATGTGCCAAAGTTTTGTCCAGAAAACAAAGAATAATAATTAGAATTTACATTTTCTGAAGAAAATGTGAGTGGTGCTTTTCTGTGCAAAATTCAACACAGACTTGCAGCTGCACATGCTAGTCAGTAGGGGGTACATGTGTATGCGTTTGAAGCATAACTAATTTGACCCATAACAGGAGTAATAATGATTGTATTTAACTCCAATGTTTAATATAATAGGCTTTATGGCAGTCCGTTTGCATGCAAGTGATGTCACTAGAATACCCATAAAGCAATTCTCCTCAGTCAGTGTAATAATGTATCACATGTCTATGTTGAGGTAGTTTTGATTCCACTTATTTTGGGGGTTAACGTTTACGAGACAAGCATGTGATGTCACTAAAATACCCATAACACAATTCTGCACATTCAGTCGAGGGTATTGTTATTCCCCATAATGCAATACTCCTTACTGAGCTGATCATTTTCATGTGTCATGTCTTTCGCGGAAGTTTTGTGATTCCACATATTTTGGTGGTTAACATGCAAGTGAAGTCACTAGAATACTCATAACACAATTTTCCTCATTGAGCTGAGAATTTTGATATGTCACATGTCTATGTTGCTGTAGTTTTGTGATTCCACTTATTTTGCACACGAACGTTCACGTGATGTGCATGTGACATGTACAGCACATAACTAGAATACCCATAATGCAATTCTCCTCATTGAGCTGAGCGTTTTGATATGTCACATGTCTATGTTGTGGTAGTTTTGTGATTCCACTTATTTTGGGGGTTAGCGTGCACCCATAAAGCAAATCTCCCCATTGAGCTGAGTGTTTTGATATGTCACACCTCTATGTTGAGGTAGTTTTGTATTTCCACTTATTCTGGGGGTTAACATGCACGCGATGTCACTAAAATACCCATGATGCAATTCTGCACATTGAGCTGAGGGTATTGTTATCCCGCTTAATGCAACGCTCCTCACTGAGCCAATTGTTTTGATGTATGACATGGCTGCATTAGTTTGGTGATTACACAAAGTTTATGGACTGTTGGATCCTGCTACTGATTTCTCGGTGAGTGTGTATGGGGAGAATTTCATCTGAAATTTCACATGAAATGGGAATGGCAAGAAAAGTAGTGAGAAAAAGGCACACGGTTGTAGATCCTTACCACTCACTTTTCCCAGCTCTGCCCTCCATTCACAAACTACGTCCCTGCCTCCACATACCCCCACCTCCCGACCAGCCTGCTGCCGAATCCTCCCCCATGCTGAGAGAGGAAATCTGGCACAGCCATTTGCACCCCTGGCCTTGGACCATGGACCACTTCAAACTTAAACGACTGAAGTGCCAGATACCAACGAGTGATCCGTGCATTGGCATCCTTCATGCTGTGGAGCCACTGGAGCCAGGCGTGGTTCGAAGAGATGGTGAAGGCCCATCCCAATAGATAGTCTCAGAGGGTGAGGACCGCCCAGTTCATGGCCTGACACTCTTTCTCGATTGTGCTATACTGACTCTCTCGCACTGAGAGCTTGCGGGTGATGTACAGCAAGGGGTGCTCCTCCCCCTCCACCACCTGGGACAACACAGCCCCAGCCCAGGAAAGACATTTTTGGTCTTGGGTCTCAGGCAGGCCGCAATTGCTGTTGTCTTATCAATTTGGGGACGCACCTGCCCATGGCCCAAGTGGAAGCCCAGATACCATAGTTCCACCCACCCAATTGCACACCTCTTTGGGTTTGCTGTGAGTCCCGTCCATCTCAATGATCTCAGGACAGCCCTCAGATGTCGAATGTGTTGCTGCCAATCATTACTATAAATAATGATGTCAACTAGATAGGCAGCATGTGGATGGAGGATTCCATCCATGAGTCGCTGGAACATTGCTGGGGCTCCAAACAACCCAAAAGGAAGGGTCATGAATTGGTGTAACGGAGTGGGAAAGGCTGTTTTTTCCCAAGACATGGCAGTCAAGGGGTTCTGCCAATATCCGTTTTTCAAATCCAGCGTCAAGTAAAAGCGAGTTGCATATAACCAATCGAGCAGTTAATGGAACCGTCAATGTGGGGCATTGGGTAAGCATCAAATTTAGACACCACATTGACCTTTCTGAAGTCCACACACACACATGGACAGAACCATCTGCCTTGGGAACCAGGGCCACTGTGGGACTCCTTGATTACCCCCATATCAGGTATGGCCTTGAGTGTCTCCCGCACCACTTGTTTTTTGTGTTTGGGCAAACGATAGGGGCGGCTGCGTACCACCACCCTCGGGGGTGTCTCAACATGGTGTTCGATGAGATTAGTCTGATCGGATAGAGGCAAAAAAAAGGTCGGAAAATTCCACCTGCAACTTGGCAACCTCCATGAGCCACCGTTTTTAGATTCACCTCTGGTCCTAGCTCCTCCCTCTCTGGAACAACTGATGCCAATGCCACAGGGACATCCTCTCTCTATGGTTTAAGGAGGTTGAGGTGGTATATCTGTGGTGTCCCGCCTCTATCTGTTCACCTTAGTCAACATCCCCTCATGTGACCTCAATGGGCCCTTGCCACTTGGTGAGTAATTTGGAGCTGAATGTGAGTAATAATCTGAGCACTTTATCTCCCAGGTGAAATCTCATGTAGCTGAGCGCCTCTGTTATACAGCTAGGATTGACAGTCTTGTGTCTGTAGCAAATTCTCCTGTGTAAATTGCCCTAACGTGTGGAGATTTGCTCTCAGGTCAAGAGCATACTGAATTTCACTTTCTGAAGGTTTCTTCTCCCAGTTTTCTCTAACCACATCAAAGATGCTGTGAGGCTTGTGCCCATATAGTAATTCCAACAGGGAGAACCCTGTGGAGGCTTCCGAAATTATTTGGTGACTGAAAAAAAAGGCAGTAGTGCACCAGTGATGACTTGGGCCCATCAAAGTCCACAGTAAGCAGGGTCTTAAATACCACTATTGCGGCACTAACCACACCACACCAAACATAGTAAGGCAGTTCATTGACTTTACAACTGACCTTCAAACCATATGGCAAAAGCAAGCCACTTTTATGAGGATTGTGGGCTTCCCTGCAGTTGTTGGAGCCATCGATGGAACTCAGGTTTGCATCATTGCTCCAACTGTACGTGAGGAGACGTACATCAACAGAAAAGGATTCCACACCATCAATGTTTAAGTTGTGTTTGGTGCCAATTACAAGATCCTGGATCTTGTGCCAAAATGGCCAGGGTAAACACTTGATGCTCGAGTTCTTTCCCAGAGTCACCTCACTGGGTTATTTGAACAAAATTATGTTTGCCCTGGATGTCAACTGCTGGGTGGCTCAGGATATACTTTAAAACACTGGCCTTACAGAAGACCACAAGGAGAACAGCAGCTCAGTTATACCAGGAGCTGTACTGGACTGAACTGTAGACAAAATAACAATTTTGTTCACTGAGTGCATCTGAGATATGTTCATTTATCATTTGTTTTGCATCATGAAGAGCACCCAAAATAAAAAGAGCTGTGGTGGAGAGAAGAACTGGAAAGTTGAAAAAGAGATTCTATGTCCTTCATGGAGAGAATCGACACTCCCCTGAGCGTGCAAGTCGCATTATTATGGCTTGTGGCCTTTTACACATCATTTGCAAAGCTCGTAACGTTCCACTGCTTGGTGGTGATGATGATGATAATGATGATGATCAGGATAACGATGACAGTGATCGTGATTATTATGACGAGAATTATGACAATACCACTGACCACACATTACAGACTGTTTCAGGTAGAGCATCGATAAGGGACTGCTTTGCCAACATTTTGGGTAAGTAAACTGGTTGCCAATTAATAACTCACAAATTTGTCATATCATCACTTTATTTACACAAAACATATGTACAATCATTGAGTATTCTTTAATCTTTTCAGTTTTAGTGTGTAATATTCATTTTGAATTTCCAGCAACTTTATTTGTAATTTGAGCTTTTTTCTTTTAAGAGACTCAGTGTCATCCTGAGGGGCTGTGCTCTGTGCTAACCCTGTGTCTTGTGAGGCAGAAGGCTCATCTGGAGGACACAGGGAGATGTCCTGAGATGATCCAGGAGAAGATGCATCAGATGGACCAGCTCCAGCATCATCCAGACTACATTAACATTCAGAAAATATTAAAAAGTGCAAACTGTTTATTCAATCTGATGTGCTTATTTCATGTCCATAGATTAAAGTAACCAATGTCAAGTTATTAAAAAATGCAAACACATTATTAGACATATTATTTTCTTCATACCATCATTGTAACACCTTCAGTTTGACTGGAGTAGGGTCTGGTGCATCTGCAAAGCCACAAATGGCGATCATAGGCAGAAGGTTACATGGAGGACCTCTGCCTATTTGGCAACAAGAGCTCAGCTGCTGACCACATGGAAACAATCAACAATCATCCAGGATCTTGTAACTGGCATCAAACACAACTTGAACATTGATGCTGTGGAATCCTTTTCTATTTATGTATGTCTCCTCATTTACTGTTGGTGCAATGATTTGGTGCAATAATGTGTTGAAACTCATAATTAAAATTGTGCAAAATAAATGCATGCTCTTATTTGTAACATCTTTGCACATAATGCTAAATTAATTTAAATAAATAAATAAATAAATTTAAATATTAAACTAATTGTAATGTCTTAAACCATGAATGAATGGTGTCATGCTGCTGTGACTTCACCTTTGCAGGCTCACTATTGGCTGATTCAGAGGTCAAGGGTGGCCATTTTGGGTTGACATCATTGTATTCCTTAGTTCACAACACGTAAGTGTCACCTCAGTCAACACCTAACATTCTTCTATTATTGTGTACTATATGGACAAATAGTGCAAATGCAACCAGTAAATTCAACCAGTAAATTCATCACAGTTTTTACAAGAAGTCCGGTTGGTTAAAATCTATCCACTGTCCACTAATGGAGTCCTGATTACAAAGCTGCTTGTGGCAACTGCAGCCCCAAAGCCACCACAGCAATCGCAGTCCCAAGCCATTACAGTACAGCTCCCCATATGTGATCCCCAAGCCATCTCCACAGCCCCCAGGTGGCACCATCTCCAACAATCCTGATGGTTCTTCAGGCCGTCCATATGGGGCCACCCCCAGCAGCAGCGAGCGAACTCAACTGATAAGAACTCCAACCAGAAATAGGGCATCAGGATGGGTCAGGCAGGTCCGGGGAACAGAAGGTGTCAGGATCACTGGCATCTCATAAGTAGCATGTGTAGCTCGACAGAGAGTGAGAGAGAGAGAGAGAGAGACAGAGAGAGATGGAGAGAGAGGGAGAGATTGTTAGGTAAGCTTTTGTCCTCTAATGGTTAAGGACAATGTACTTTGAGTGTAGACTTTGTGCTATGATGAGGCCTAAATCCTGACTGATACATTTCATGAATGTTATTCCTATGTAAGTATGAGCATAGCTGCTGTGCTACAACCTTTTTTAGGACCTTGGAGATAAAGGGGAGGTTTGATATTGGTCTATAGTTAGACAGCTGACAGGGGTCAAGGTCAGGTTTTTTAATCAAGGGCTTGATAACTGCTAGTTTAAAAGATTTAGGTACATAGCCAATGCTAAGGAATGAACTGATTATCTTTAAAAGAACTTTGATTGTTTCAGGAATTATCTGTTTGAAGAAACAAGTAGGTAAGGGATCTAGTATACAGGTTTATGATTTTGATGATGAAATTAGTGAAATTAGTTCTGTCTCTTGAAGGGGAGTAAAACATTGTAATTGTTGATCTGATATTATTATATTATCATCTACAGGGTTAGTTATAAAACTGTCCAGTTTTAAATTAATAGTCTGAATTTTTTGCCTGATGTTTTCAATTTATCATTGAAAAAACTCATGATGTCATCACTGCTATATAATGATTGTGTGCGTGTTTCTATTGTGGTCTTCTTCCTAGTCAGTCTTGCTACAGTATTAAATAAGAATCTAGGATTATTTTTGTTATCTTCAATTAGGGTGGAGAGATACATCGATCTAGCAGCGCTAAGAGCTTTTCTGTAGCTCAAAAGGCTCTCCTTTCATGCTATTTGAAATACTACCGATTTAGTTTGACGCCATTTATGTTCTAATTTTTGAGTGGTCTGTTTTAAAGTTCATGTGTGATCACTATACCAGGGTGCTAGCTTTTCCTCCCTAATTATTTTTCTTTTAAGTGGAGCTACCTTATCTAGTGAGTTGCAGAACGTTGATTCTAAGCATTCAGTTGCCTGATCAAGTTCTTCGGGATCAGACGGTGATCCAGTCATGGTTGATAAAGCTGGGAGATTACTGATAAAACTCTGTGCAGTTGTTGATGTGAAAGTACGTTTGACACGGTGACGTGGCAAGGTGCATATATGATTAAGACACATTTTAAATGAGATGAGGTAATGATCTGAGATAGCTTCAGACTGTGGATATGAGACTATATTTTCTATATTTAATCCGAATGTTAGTATTAAATCAAGAGTGTGACCACCACTATTGGTGGGTCCTATTACATTCTGATTAACCCCTACTGAATCAAGAATGGACACAACTGCTGTTCTTAGAGGGTCATCTGGATTGTCAAAATGAATATTAAAGTCTCCAACAATTAATGTTTTGTCTAAGGAAACAACCAGGTTAGAGATGAAATCCACAAATTCACATAGGAATTCTGAATGACCCTGAGGGTCTGTAAATAATAATTACTGGAATCAGCTGGGTAGACTTATTTTTAGTGGCTACATATGTTATGTTAGAATAAAGAACTTCAAACGCATTGAATTTATGACTAGGTTTTTGTGTGACGCCTAGATTATCATTATAAACGACTGCGACGCCTCCTCCTCTGCCAGTTTGACAGGGCTGATGTATGTAACTGTACCCGGGAGGACTAGCTTCATTTAATGCTTCAAACTTGTTTGGTTTAATCCACATTTCTATTAAACACAGTACATCAAACTCCTGATCAGTAATGGTTTCATTAACAATAAGCGCTTTATATGTAAGAGATCTAATATTCAACAGTCCTAGCTTCAGATCATCGGTGCTGCCTATGCATTCATTTTTATTTAATTTTATATTAATTAGGTTACTAAAACAAACTGTCTGAGTAATGTCTCAATACCTAAGTGACGACTCAGTGCAGCTAGCAGCTGGTCGGTTTAACCTGCTTGTCTGCTCCCTGGCCTTGGCCCTGGATTGTCACCGATTAACTAGGCCTGTTCTGAGACTATGTGCTATGCTGCAAGAAATGAGAGCAGCACCTTCCCGAGTGGGATGGACACCGTCCCGCCCTAAAACGCCAGCCTTGCCCTCAAAAATAGTCCAATTATCTATAAAGCCACATTGTTTTCGGAGCACCACCTGGACATCCAGCAGTTCAGCGACCATAACCTACTGTAAGCTACATCACCATTTGATAAATGTGTAGGTTTTTTTTTTTTTTTTTTTTTTTTTTTTTTTTTTTTTTTTGCATATGCAATGTTTTTAAAGAAATTAAAGCGTCCATTCTTATTTCTGTTGTATGAGTTTCTTTTTCATTGAGATGTGTGAGTGTTATGGAATGGAGGCTGAAGCAGATACAAATTATGGTTTTATTCAAAGAACTGGAGAATAATAACACACAAAAACAGCTTGGTAAGGTCAGGTAACGGCACACTGAGCATTATTTCACATCGAGCGAACGTTTGCGTGTCTTTTATATAGTGTGTAGTGGTGGTTGTGTTCAGGAGTGTGAGATTAGTAATCAGGTGACAGTGAGCTTGACAAAGTCCATGGTTGTTGGGGAGTGTAGTCCTGGGCCGGAGTTTGTTGATGATTCCAGAGTTGATCTGACATAGCCCCGCCCAAAGGGCTCACTCCGGGAGCACTGTTCTTTCTAGGCCTCCCTCTAGGATGAGGATCTGGATGTTCTGGGTGTCTGGTATGAAATTCTTGGCAGATGCTGGGGTTGGGGATGTCATGGACCGGGATCCAACACTGCTCTTCTGGCCTGTAATCTTCCCGATTCGATGAGGTACTCAAGTTTTCAATTCCTGCGATGTGAGTCGAGTATGGATTTGACAAGGTACACTCGTTGTCCTTCAATGTCAAGCGGTGCTGGTGGTGTGATAGGGGGAATGTCAGTGAGTCGGCGGGGTTGGCGTGCCAGGGGATCAGATGGGGCTGGTAACTGAGCGCACATTGGAAAGGGTTAGTGTTGCTGAGTGTATTAGGGAATTCTGGGCATATCCAGCCCTGAGTGTATTAGGGAATTCTGGGAGTGTTTTAGGGAATTAGAGAGTGTATTAGGGAGTGTATTAGGGAATTGCTGAGTGTATTAGGGAATTTTGGGCATATCCAGCCCTGGCAGAAACTGAGCCCAATCCTTCTGGTTCTTAGCACAGAACGTTCTGAGGAAACGGCCATCTCCTGGTTGGCTCTCTCCACCTGTCCGTTAGTCTGCAGGCGGTACCCCAAGGTTAGGCTCACCGTCACACACAGTTTTCCATGAAGCTAGACCAGACTCCTGATGTGAACATTGTGCCTCTGTCACTAATGTCTTCCAGGATTCCAAAGTATCGAAACATATGATTGAACAGCAGTTCTGCTGTGTAAAAGGCTGAGGGTAAACTACGCAGGGGAATGAGGTGCAGTGATTTTGAGAATCAGTCTGTGATCGCAGCATGATGGTGTTGTGTGAGTCGGGGAGATCTATGATGAAATCCACTGCCAGGTGAGACCAGGGCTGCTGTGGTGTGGGTAGGGGCATTAGGTTTCCCTGCTGGCAATGCTCGAGGGACCTTGGCTTGTGCAAAAGCGGTGAATAATGAGGAAAACCAGTGCATGTCTGCCATGTTGGGCCACCAGAATTTGGCCCGCAACAGACGATACGTTATGTGTTTACCTGGTTGACCAGTGGCTAGGGTGGTGTGGACAAGAACGAGGAATATCTCCTGGTCTGTGTCCCAAGTGACAGCACCCATGAAGCAGGAATGGGGTAGGATGTGCTCCTCACTCCCCACTCTTGGGCCAGCCACGTGCACACAGGACAGAGAGTCTGCTTTGGGTTGTAGGAGAGAGTGGAGTTAAATCTGGAATGAAGAACAGGGCCCAGAGGGCTTGGCGTGGGTTGAGACATTTGGCTGTCTTGAGATACTCAAGGTTCTTATGTTCAGTGAATATGGTGAATGGATGGGTGGCTCCCTCCAGCCAGTGATGCCATTCTTCCAGTGCCAGTTTCACTGCCAGCAGTACTCTGTTCCTGATGCCGTAGTTTCACTCAGCTGGTGTTAACTTGTTTGAATAGAAGGCAATGGGGTGCAGTTTATGCTTGTCCCCAAACCACTGTGAAAGGACAGCTCCAGACCTGCTACAGGTAATCGACCACCTGGTCGATTGTTTGTCCCAGGTCCTCCAGTGGGGTCACTCTTCCTGAATAACCTGCCAACCGGGGTCCATCCATATACTGGAACTTCTGAGGTGACACTTCTGGTGGCCGACCATGGACGCTGACACCTGCTCAGAATGCGCTAGAGGTAAAGCCTCACACTGCCCACATGCCGGCTTATTGTGCTCCCTGCCTGTCCCTAGCTGCCCCTGATCACACATCACTCTGTCACCAGCCTGCCTCCCTCTCAAGGTAACACCACCATACTCACGAATCAGGATTTGGAAGCAGCACTGTGGTGTGTCGCACCTAACAACCCCTTTACCTGGAGTTCCCAACTACCATGGATAGATTACGCCCACAACTCCCTGACCAGCACTGCGACTGGTAGGTCCCCCTTTGAGTGCTCCTTGGGTTACCACCCTCCCTTGTTCCCCATACAGGAAGAAAACATCGCTGTTACATCCATGCAGGCCATCGTATGGCTCTCCTCCAAAGACATTCCCCTCAAAACAGAATCCAAGAAACTCTCCCCCCGATTCCTAGGCATATTCACCATCGAGAGCATCGTCAAGTAGTCAAGCTCAGTAGACAAGCTTAAGCTCCCCAGGTCCATGTGTGTCCACCTGTCCTTCCATGTCTCCCAGCGGAAGCCTGTCCAAGTCAAGTCAGTGTATATAAACCCCAGTTCTCCAGCCACAAATCGCCAGATTGTTCCAGCGCGGTAACACTTCAAGCCTTCTCGTGTTTGCTTTCCGTGTTTTGATATCCAGTGTTTTTTTATTCACTTTATTCACTAGTCTGTCATTTCACTGTGTGTATTCCAGGATCACATCTTCCCAAGTCTGTTTGCCTGCTCACTTTCTGCTACGTTCAGCCCCACCTTGCCTTCCCTGTGGCTCACCAATTCAGCACTCGACTCTCACGCCGACTTTCACCCTCCACGCTGCTGTTTGAATCCCAGCCTTGATCACGCTCCCTTCCCACACACTCCTACCTACCCTAACGTTCAATAAAACCTATTTAACTTTCAACCCTAGTGTCTGTGTTCTTCTTCTCAGTCCCTCTTGTTCCTGTGATTATAACAAGGGAATAAAGTAACTGATTACAGGAAGAAAATCTTGGGCCAAATCCAAATTTGTCCAATACCACAAGTAAATCCATGCAATTCTATCAAATGCTTTCTTGGCATCTAGAGAAATAATCACCTCAGGACTATTCTCAGATGAGGGAGAATGCACAACAGCAAAAATTTTTTTAATATTAATAAAGGAATGTTGTCCCTTAACAAAGCCTGTCTGGTCCTGTGAAATGATATTCAATTCAATTCAATTTTATTTGTATAGCGCTTTTAACAATGAACATTGTCTCAAAGCAGCTTTACAGAACATAAGAAACAAAAAGCATGCAAACAGAAACAAAAACATGCAAACAGTCCTAGATGTTAGACAGAATTATCCCTAGTGAGCAAGCCTGAGGCGACTGAGGCGACTGTGGCAAGGAAAAACTCCCTTAGATGATATGAGGAAGAAACCTTGAGAGGAACCAGACTCAAAAGGGAACCCATCCTCATTTGGGTGACACTGGAGAGTGTGATATGAACAATGTCCTTTCTTTATTTATTTATAGTCATGTAGGTTGTTGTCTTCCTCAAAGTCCTCAAAGTCCACATAGGATTGGCAGCGTTGCTTTGAGCACCCAAATCGTCACGAGGCAGTAACCAGCTGGAGCAGGTCCATCTCTGGATGCCTCAGGATCCTCATAGGGTTGGCCTCATCTACTGGAGCTGGCACAATCTCTATGTGCCTCTGGGATGGGTAGAAGAAGGGAAACAAGTGGAAAAGGAATTAGAGTAGCTGCTGTTCAAATATTAGCAAGCCCTAAGTCATAATGTGCAATTAATCAGATGTACTGAAGCACAAGGTTATGGTGTGTGTTAAGTGTATGCCTGGCTAAAGATATATGTCTTTAATCTACGTTTGAACTGGGAGACTGTGTCTGAGCCCCGAACACTGTCAGGAAGGCTATTCCAAAGTTTAGGAGCTAAATACAAAAACGCTCTACCTCCTTTTGTAGACTTTGATATTCTGGGAACTACCAGAAGTCCGGAGTTTTGAGATCTTAAGGAGCGTGGTGGATTGTGACGTGTTAGGAGACTGGCTAGATACGTGGGAGCTAAACCATTTAGAGCCTTGTACGTAAGTAGTGCTAGTTTATAATCAATTCTAAACTTAACAGGTAGCCAGTGCAGGGATGATAATATTGGGGTTATGTGATCATCTTTTCTTGACCTAGTAAGAACTCTGGCGGCTGCATTCTGGACTAACTGTAGCTTGTTTATTGAAGATGCAGGACAACCACCTAGCAATGCATTACAATAGTCCAGTCTGGACCATGAATGCATGAACTAGCTTTTCTGCATCAGATACAGATAAAATGTTCCTAAGCTTGGCAATGTTTCTAAGGTGGAAGAAGGCTGTTTTAGTAATACTGGAAATATGATTTTCAAAAGACAAGCTGCTGTCTAATATTACGCCCAAGTCTTTCACTGTCGAGCTAGTAGTAATAGAACATCCTTCTAAATGCAAGTTGAATTGAGAGAGCTTTTGTGTACTGGTTTTTGGACCAATAAGTAATATTTCTGTCTTATCAGGATTTAATAACAGAAAATTATCAGTCATCCAATCTTTTATATCTTTAACACACTCGGTTAATCTAGACAATTTATTTATTTCATCTGGTTTCGATGAGATGTATAACTGGGTATCATCAGCATAACAATGGAAACTAATCCCATGTCTTCTAATGATGTTACCCAAGGGAAGCATGTAAACTGAGAACAGCAGAGGTCCTAAAACTGATCCTTGTGGAACCCCATATTTCACTGGCATTACAGTGGATAGTTCTCCATTTAAATCTACAAAATGGTATCGATCAGACAGGTAGGATCTAAACCATTTTAATGCCTGTCTCTGAATACCTATGTGATTTTGTAAGCGATCTACGAGAATGTTATGATCTATAGTGTCAAATGCGACACTAAGATCAAGTAGGACTAATATTGAGATGCAGCCTTGGTCCGAAGCTAAAAACAAGTCATTTGTGATTTTTACTAGCGCAGTTTCTGTGCTATGATGGGGCCTGATACCTGACTGAAATTCTTCAAGGATAATGTTTTCCTGTAAGAAGGAGCATAATTGAGCAGACACAACCTTTTCTAATATTTTAGATATAAACGGAAGGTTTGAAATTGGTCTGTAATTTGATAATTCATTAGGGTCTAGTTTAGGTTTCTTAAGAAGAGGCTTAATAACTGCTAACTTGAGAGGTTTTGGGACGTGACCTAAATATAACGAGGAATTAATAATGTTGAGAAGAGGCTCTCCAGCTGTATGTATCACTTCTTTCAGCAATCTAGTTGGGATTGGATCTAACAAACATGTTGTTGAATTAGCCGTGCTGACAAGTTTATAAAGCTCTTCCTGTCCTATACCTGTAAAACATTTTAGCACTAAGTGTGGAGCTGTAGGCTGGACTAGATCATAGGATGCTGTCAGAGGTTGAACATCCAGTATTTTGTTCCTGATACTATCAATTTTTTCTATGAAGAAATTCATAAAATCCTCACTACTAAACTGTGATGGAATACTCTCTTCAGATATCTGATGTTTTGTTATTCTAGCCACTGTACTAAATAAGAATCTGGGGTTGTTTTGGTTTATTGCTATCAGTTTGCTCAGATGCTCGGCTCTAGCAGCTTTTAGAGCCTGTCTATAGCTAGACATACTGTCTTTATACGCAATTCTAAAAACTTCTAATTTAGTTTTTCTCCACTTTCGCTCGAGGTTACAGGTTGCTCTATTGACTATTGTACCATGGTGCAGGTGTTTTATCTCTGATCTTTTTTAATCGAATGGGGGCAACAGTGTCTAGTGTGCTGGTGAAAATAGTACCTATGCTGTTAGTCATTTCATCTAGATCATCTGCATTTAGGGGTCTAGTGAGAAATTGAGACAGATCCGGCAGATTACATGTGAATCTGTCTTTAGTGGTCGGAATAATATTTCTACCGAGTCGATAACGTGGAGGGACATGGCTAATATCGCTTTGAGGTAGAATATCTATATCAGTGACATCTGTTCCATGTGATATAATTAAATCTAGTGTATGATTAAAACGATTAGTTGGTCTAGTAATGTTTTGTTAAACCTGAAATGAATTTAATAAGTCCATAAATGCGAGTCCTAGGTCATTATTAGCATCGTCAACATGAATGTTAAAGTCTCCTACAATCAACATGTAATTAATCAGCAGGTCTGAGAGTAAATGTGCAAACTCTTTAAGAAAATCAACGTATGGCCCTGGGGGTCTATATACGGTGGCCAGAGCAAGATATTGTAGGGATTTTTTATGTATGTTGGTGAGTGCAACATTGAGGACAAGCACTTCAAATGAGTTAAACCTGGGTCCTATTTTCTGAGTAACGGTAAGAAAATTGTTATAGATAGTTGCAACACCACCTCCACGACCAGTCTGACGGGGCTCATGCTTATAGGAATATCCTTACGGAGTAGACTCATTCAGACCAATGTATTCATTTGGTCTAAGCCAGGTTTCAGTAAGGCAGAGTGCATCAAAACTATAATCTGAGATCATTTCATTAACAATAAGTGCTTTCCGTGTAAGGGATCTCATGTTGAGAAGCCCAAACTTTAGAAATTGTTTTTGTTTCATTATTTGGCCTTTTTCAGGTTTAATGGTGATTAGATTGTTTCGAAAACTTTTAGTGAATTTATTCTTTGGTCTGGCTATTCGGGGAACAGACACAGTTTCTATAACACGAGCTATGTGTGCACTTGTGTCAGTCTGGTGAGTTGAACAGTAACTATTATAACTGTGATCTGAGGTATGGCTTACCAGTCAGATGGTGCGTAGTGTCCTGGAAATATTGTCAGAGAGAACCGCTGCTCCAACTCTGCTTGGGTGCAGGCCATCAAAACGGTAGAGCCTAGGACGCTCCCAGAAAATATTCCAGTTATCAACAAAGGGTAATTTCTGGTCTTGACACCATGACTGTAACCATTCATTAAAAGCAAATAGCCTACTGAACCTCTCAATTCCTCGCTGAAACGTGGGAAGCGGTCCTGACACGATGATCCTCGTCGTGGGCAATGTGCTGCATACCTTCTCAATCAGGCTTCTGAAGTCCTTCTTCAGGATCTCCGTCTGCCTCAACCTGGTGTCGTTCGATATCTGGTATTATATTTTCTATTCTGGAGGCCAATAATTTAGATAATATCATGACATCCACATTCAATAAAGAGAGAGGCTTATATGAACTACAATCTAGGGCGTCTTTACCTGGCTTCAGGAGAACTGTGATATGACCCTGTGTGAGGCTTGGTGATAGTTTTGACTGTTCAAGGGAATGACTGAAGCAGCAGAGCCAATTTTGAGGAAAACTTTTTATAGAACTCGACGGGAAAACCATCCAGCCCTGGGGCTTTACCATGGCCTTAACTGAATCCTCTATTTCCTGAAGTTGCATAGGTTGGTCCAGATTCATCTTTTGGTCTTGTTTCTCCATGTTCGTAGAGCATAGCACTGGAATGTACCAGGTCATGCTCAGTTTTTTTCTGTTGATAATAAATCATGTGTTTTTTAAGGCTCAATATTTTTACGTGTAACTCTAGTGCTGGAGCCATAGCATCTCGATGGTCAATTTTCTATATAGAGTCAACATGTTGTTCCTACATTTGGTTCTTTATTTGTAACATAAGGCAGAGTATGAATTTCTGCCCTTATTACAGCCTTAAATGTCTCCCACAGTAGTGATAGTGATACAGAATCTGGTTTATTTGTTAGAAGAAAGTTGTCTGTTGCTCTAGATATGAATTGGCAAAAGGCTGAATCTAAGTAAAGGAAAGTAAAGGAAAGTTGTGTTTACCCTCCAAACAGGCCACACTGGATAGTTATATGAAAAACGAACATCAAGAATTAAGGGGGCATTGTCTGATTCAACAATAGCTGAATATTCTGCATATTTAATTGAGGGAATAAGCTTTTTATCAATAAAGAAATATTTTAACCTTGAATAAGTCTGGGGAACATGTGAAAAGCAAGAGAATTCTTTGTTGTCAGGAAATAAAAATCTCCATGTATCCACACAGCCAATTTGAGTCATAGGGCCTGCAAGAGTTTGAGACATTTTCAAGAGGGGTACAGTTTTGGGGTTTGAAGGATCCATAGTTGTATCCATCACACAGTTCAGATCTCCACCAAATATATGGTCATAAAATGGTGTTTAAATCTGTTAACAAGGAGAATATCTTTTCATCAACTGATACAATAACTTTAACTGTCACTCATTAAAATAGGTGATGAAAAAATATTTAACCATAAATACCTATTACTAGAGCACCAAATAACAATGTCTAACAGTTTTTTCATAACTTGACACTTTTTTTTTTTTTTTTTTTTTAGAAATTATAGACCTCTACAGTACAGTTGAAATGGCAGTTTATGGTAAAAGATGCTATTCACAAATTGTTATATTTCTTAACATTTTTCGTGAAACACAATCATTTTAATCTCTTTTTAAAACCTTAAAACAGTTTATTGCTTTTTTACACTTCATCAACAAGTTTTTGGCCTGTAAATGTCCCATCGGTTACAATGGCTAGGTACACAAATCTGTATATACTGACATATACGTTGTCATATGGCATTTCTGCTTTATAATCAGGCACGGTTTGGTACATCGCCATTTTATTTTAAACATATGCTGATATATAATGTAATAGGATAATATTGTGTTTTAGTAATATAATCTAATTTCATTGTATTTGTTTGCTTTTTCCACTCAAACATCTTCCTACCATACTAACTACTATGCTAACAGCTGCCCTGCCTCATGGTCATTTCTACCCTTTACCGACATATCAACCGCATGGTTGAGCATGTTTTTGTAAAATTCTGGCACAATGGATTTAAAACATTTTTGGTATTTAATATCATATTCCTATTCTTTAAGGTCTCTTCTATCTGAAATACATCATGGTTTATCCCTTACCTACCAAATTCCTGCTTTATGCCCTAATCGTTGGGGATTGATTTGTGGTGCAGCCCCTGTTGTCAGAGTGGGGAAAGTGCGGGAACTGCCGCTCCACACATTTGTGTTGAAATAAGATACTCTTTATGCAGATTGATTAAGGGGGGTTGGAGCCCCACATCAATCAGGATGCTGGGCAGATTTTTTTCTTCTCATGGGTTTTTTCACTGTCAAAGTCAGCTCTACTGCATGGTTGAGAAGTCAGTTAAAGTTAAACCAGCCCTTCTGGTACCAACATGCCACGATCAAAGTCACAGAGATCACACTTTTTCTTCATTCTAGTGTTTGATGTGAACATTAAGTGGAGCTCTAGACCTGTATCTGCATGATTTTTTGCATTATGCTGCTGTACCACTTGATTGGCTGATATGATAACTTAATGAATGTGCAGGTGTACAGGTGTTCCTTTTAAAGTGGACAGTGAGTGTACATAGGACATAGACTCATACAACTTTCTGTGACCAAATATTACATGTGCTATTACCTGTACTTGTGCTATATTATTTTGAACATAAGAAGATGAAGTAATTTGAAACAAAGTCACTTGAAATTTACAGGCACTATATAACTCCACATGCAGAGATAGACATTTACATTTTGTACTGTAATGGGAACATTACAATGGGAGCAAGTACTTGGCTTAAAATATTTCGAGTCTTCGTAGGCTGAGACAAAGATCAAGACAGAGTAAAATTTCACCCAAGTTTATTACAAGGCCATTAATGTGTGGTCTTAAGAATGGTCTCAAAACCAAGACCAGTCTTGAGTACAACAACACTAGTTATAGGCCTCAAATCGTCAAGAAATGCCTTGACCTTTCCTGGTTTGGGAATAAAAGTAATTAAATTTAGTTTCATAGAGGCTGTTAGTTCACATTTTTCAGTACATTCATGTAGAGCCTTAAATAAAAGATCCCTTATTTCATCCCAAAATATTTTATAAAAATTTGCTGATAGCCCATCTGGGCCACGGGCTTTGCCAGATAAGATTCCTGATTAGCGTCCGCTGCCCAATTTGCACCACGCACACGCGGCACAAATCGGGCAGAAGACGCGGATAGAGTAACCACAATTGCCACTTCCTTGGTAAGTCGAATGCGTCATCGTCATTGCGCTTGAACCATTTGCCGGCTTTTGCTGTGAGCATGCGCATAAGTGTACTTCCTGTATCAACTGAGCCATAAAGCTATCTGAAGTGTCTTGTAATAAATGTACCCTGGAATTATTATAGTGCTTAATTTTTCTAACATATCACAGCTTCATGCTTACTTTCCTGCTTAACGCCATTTTCTGCGCAACATACCTGTTTCCGATCAACAGCCATGCCTTTACTAAGCGGGAAATGTCTCATTATAGGTAAGGTCAAACGCTGTCTATCTAGGCAAAATACACTGGCTAAGGTTCGCTAACTTGGTATTGTTATAACTAGCTAGCTGATAAATACAGTAATTTATTCACAACGAAGCAAATTACACCTTTGGTTGTTTGCTCGTTTTCACTGTTGTTAACTTTTTCAGGGGAACGTAGATAACACATGCTCAAAAAGTCGCTTGAAGTCACCAAATAGATTTATCGCTTTGAACTGCCATATTCATTTATATACTAAAGTGAAGAAGGAAGATTGTCTGAAGACAGAATATAAAAGAAGAAGTATTTTGTTATCACAGACTATTCACATATTTACAAAACACTATCATTTCTATAAAGAATGCAGACAAAAAGAAGCAGTGGTAGGAAGTAGTCAGGGAATAGACACAAAGGAATGAATTATGGGTGGTATTATTAGCTTTTTATTACTTAATAATTATAGCCAAGAGGAGTGTTTAAAACAAAGACGAAAGCAGGTGGACTAAACAGTGGTGATGAGTGACTGAGACCAAATGGTGCATTTGACAGTAGGTCATAACTTGTACACTTGTGCTCTTTTTATTTATGCTGCATTTGATTAAAAGTTGTAACTTGTATTTCCAGCCCTTCAACCAGGAAAAATAAAATAAAATGCCCCCTAAACTCAGAATTCCTACTGGGGAACTCTGGTCTCCTCAACTGTTAGCTCAGCAAGTGATGTGAAATCAACATGGCTGCTCACAACATGAACAGTAAAACAAAGTAGCTCCTCTTACCTTTTAGTGGGTTACACTGTATATACAAGTATTTGCTTTAGATCAATCAACAAGCAGACACATTATCATCTATAACATTAATTATACAGTTCTTAGTTTTGAGAAGGTAAATATACATCAGTCATCAGAGTTAGCTGGCAAACTTGTTGCTACCAAAAGATGAGCACAGAGGCATTCATAATACATAAATGAAGATAAAAGCCAAAATATTAAATGCCATGGATGAATATTTACTGAGTAATCCACTATTTTGTAGAGGGTGTCAAAATGGCAATTTTCATTTCATTTCAATTTTGGAGCAAAACCACAGATAATAAAAAATAACCTTAGAAAGGTGGCAGCATTGTTATTTTATTTTTACACAGATATAGGTAGGTCTGTTACTAAAATCTTTTGACTTTAGCAATCCTTGTTGCATTATATGCCAAAGATGTGAGTCCAAAAATTGTGTGTTTTTTTTCCCCCAAAGTTGGCATGCATGTAACTCAAGAAGTATTAAAGATATCTTAAGATATCTTTTGGTCTCTTTATTTATAAGGCCATATATGGTTCAATCCCAGAGATATGGGGATCTCAACATGGCTCCATGTACAAATTGTTGAATTTTACCAATTTTCAATGGTCAAAAACCAAATGTGGGTCACTTTTATAAAGCTGATATTTATTGTATTTAAAGAGGAATATCTGAAGAACAAATAATGCTGAAACTATAAATGTACCTTTATTTATTCACATAAAAACAATAATGTCAATATCTTGATTTGTGAGAGTCCAAAAATGCAAGAATGAAAACATGGCTATTTAGCTGATGCAATACATTTATTCCACTTTTGGATTTCAGAAACGAAGATCTACAAAGCTCTGGAAGGCATAATTTATCCTTTGAATGTCTTCTTCCTCAAAGTGATATTGTCTACCAGTGGTGGTTAAAGGCACAGAAAGATGGCATAGAATGTGGCTGACTGGTACATAGCAATCATCAGCACGTCCTGTCCACTTGGGACGTTGACCTTTTGCATCTGCTGTAAAACAATGGTGGCTTCTTATCCCTGGAATCTTCTTCGCTATGGCAAAACGAAGTTTTTGAGCCTCTATCCTTTCCTCTACTTGCACCTTGGGAACATAGAAACATGTGATCCCTTTAATATTATTTTCAGCCCACTGGAACAATTGGTGGGAGTTGAGTATTTGGTCTGTGATGCTACCCTGCAGACCGGCCCTTGCAGCCAAGCATTTCACAGTGCCTTCTATACCATCGCAGGGTGATTTGCTATGACTTGTGTCGAAGAAATGCCATTCTGAAGTTGAAGTCTGCTTTGTGGGGCACAGGTTCTCAATATTTTTGAAATTTTTATACTGGCTTGCTGCTTAATCACTGAAGTACTTCACCCTTGTGATGCCTGATAAATCCTTCTTGAGATGGCCGAAAACAAAGAAATATATATTTATTTCTGAAAGGAATCAACCTATAGCACATTTAATAAATTATGTACATATATGTTTGCAGGGCCTAAAACTAACTTTTTGCCACACCTGCCAATGGCTGGTGATGTGGGAAAATTTACCGGCCATGAAACTCTTTTTGCAAAAACAGGCAGTTATTGCTACTACAATGACTAAACATTTAAAATGTTTTTAATTTGTCCTTACTTTACTTTCAAGAAAAAAACAACAACAACAAACTGATTTATTAACTTTTTATTTTTTCGGATTCTTTGAATAATTAATTCATTCATTTCACTGACTTAAAGCCAGACAATCAAATCAGCCTACTCTCTTTTTCACACACATTCCTATTACCCCTCATCCTCAGATGTGTCTGTGTTTGATCTGTTGCTACTGCACTGCTGTGTGTTGTCCAGAAAATTTGGCCTTCGACTTCTGATGCAGTCAGTATGCCATAGTTCAGGACTGGGATCGTACTCAGAAATGCTGGGAGATGAAAGATGCACAATTAGAAGGTCAGATAGTGTCTCTGGCTTTAGGCTAGACCACCAGTCTGATTTTACCTGTTTCATTACATTAAATCCCCTCTCACACTCAGCAGTTGGTGCAGGGATAGTCAGGACTAGATCCATAAGCTCGAGAATGTAAGGGCAGGTTGTTCCGTGAAGTCGATTTATGTTCACCCAAGTCATGGTTTTCAGTTGCTGGGGCTCAAGATACAGCTTTGCTTTCAGCATGGTCCACTGGAATAACTTCAGGGGATGAAAGGACTGGGGAAAAGTGGTCAACCAAACACTCAATTTCTGCATTTCCAAAATCTGAAATAAATAGTAGGGTCAAGCATCAGAGCTATGAATACACACAGTAAATGTGTACAGACCTATCTAGTCCTAATTCTGTCCTGTGCACTGAGCCTGATCTGAGAGCAAACCTGCTATATCCTCTCTTCACTCTGGCCAATTATTGAAGTTGGTCAGTTTTGTAGCCATCAGAACACCTGTGCTTACATCCCTGAACCCGTTTTTAATACTCTCAAGAAGCCTGTCAATCACCATCTCACAAGATGAGATAAGGAGCCTGTTTTCACCTTCACCCTCAATCAAAGATATGCCTTTGAACATGCTGGAGCTTGTGGCCTTCATCATTGATCCTTCTCTAAATAATAACTTTATTTGCTTATTTGATGTGTTACCTGTATATGTTATCTTTTAACATATAAACATACTCTATTAGATAGATTACAGGGCATACCTGGTTTTATACATAAGCAACACTGCTGGTGTGGAGCACAGACAGCTGTAGGCCTCTGCAATGGTAATAGTGGACCTCTGCAGAGACTCAGACAAGCTACGGAGATGGGTCATGGTGTCAAACAGAAATCCACAAAATCTAAGCACCGCAGCATCTTTGGCTGTGTTGCTTATTTTCTTGGCCTTGCTTTTCTGCACCTCACGGACTCCTTGGCCACCAGGGGATGTCATCTAAAATTGCACAAAAACATACATAGGTTAATCATAGTACAGTAAGTCAGTCTGGCTAAGCAAATTATGACTTGCAGTTACGGCATTTCATTATTTATTCAACCATAAAATGTTTCAGTGTGTAGCTTAACTTAAGAAAATTAGCATTTTATTTGAGGGGCCCACCTGCTGTAGGTGTTGGATTATAGCAGGGTATCCTCTAAAAAAGTGGTCTAAGGCATGTAGGAGGTGGGCCAACCATCTTGTGCCACCTATTCTGGTGGGTATGAGGGGAGTCAGTGCCAACTCGTTGAAGCTGTTGATGAGTTTTGCACGGTTTTGGGGACTGACTTGATAAAAAGTGTATAGACCTATCAGAAGTTCCTCAGTTCTCTGGAAAAGACTGACGCCTTTTATTGCATCTTTGAAACTGAGCTCTAGTCGATGTGCCATACAGTGGAGTCTCACAACGTATGTTTTCTCTTTTTTAAGACGACAGACAACACCGTTTTTTGATCCAGTCATTACAGCGGCACCATCTGTGGTTATCGCCACCAGTTTCTTCTCCCAGTCTTCATTAAGTGTCCCCATGATCTCCTTGACAGCATCTGTAATGTTTTCTGCATCTGCCTTCTCCACCGCCTTTATTCCTATAAACTTCGACTCCACACTGCCTGCCACACAGGTTCTAACATAGACCATCTCCTCCTCACTTACAGAGCTGTCTGTTGAACCATCAGTCGTAGTGTTCAACCTCTCTTTTATTTTTCTTCTCTCAGTCTCAGAGATGTAATGAAGGAACACTTTAGCTTCTGATGCATTTCTGTATGTATTCGCCACAGCAATGCCTTTTCGTTCATCTGGAATAAAGAAAAAAATCTCTTCAAAAAAAAAAAAAACCTTACAGTAAGGTCTCTTTTGTTAACATTGATTATGCATTAGCTGACATGAACTGGCAACAAATTTTTACATTTACTAATCTTTATTAATGTTAGTTAATAAACATATAATTGGGATTGGGAACCGCTGACTTAGATGATTTATAAATGCTGTATAAGTAGTACTGTCCATTGTTAGTTTATGTTACTTAGTCTAGTTAACTAATATTAACAAACCTTGTAAAGTTCTCAATTTAACATTTCAGTCAAGTAATTTTATCTAAAGGCTTATGCTTAAGTGCTTTAAATTAATTTAAAGACAAATACAACTGTGCCTGCAGCCATCATATTAATTACTATCACTCTAAAACGTGAAAGGAAAAAATAAAGAGTGAGTATATGAGCATATATTGTGTACATTGATTAAACTAAGTAGATAGATCTATTTAATAAATAATACTCACTCGCATATCTAGACAAAGTTGGATAGAGGTCTCCCCTTCTTCGCAAGGGCATGCACTGTGCGGAACATATTCTTCATCTTGGTGGCTGTCTGCTCCTGAAGTGTGGTCAGAGCCTTGACTGTTGGAGTTGACAAGGCAGGTAAAGACGTGGCCTGTGCAACGCAATGTTTGTGGCACCAGGACTTTTCATGTACTTTAACGTTTTCGAGTTTCACGTTTTCGAGCGGGCCATCGTGTTAGTCGCGGTATCAAATACAAGCCAGTCTCTCTTTGATCCATTGTCAGTGAAACGCCATCTCTTGCTAAAACGCAGAGAACCGTCATGACTTTCTGATGTTTGCTCATCATGTTTCCGTTTTGCCGGCGTAACCCCAGGTATGTGTTGCCACATTCTCGGGTTACGTTGAATAACGAAAGGAAGAGTTAAATAAAGCAGCAATATTTTCTGAGGTAAAAGTTACTAGAACCATGCCTACAATCAAGCTAGCCAATCACTGCTCTGACCTTATCAGCCCATTTGTATTCTATTATTTGATTCGCTCTTGAAGAGCATGACAGGACAGCTAACCAATCACGATGATCTCATCTTATTTTATTCGCTTACATCAGAAACAGCGAATCTCTTTAAAAACTGGCTGTTGTTCTCACTACATTGCATTGTTATAATTCGTAAAAGTTTTACCCGCCAACTGGCGACTGACACTGTTACATATTTACATTTACATTTACATTTATGGCATTTGGCAGACGCCCTTATCCAGAGCGAATTACAATAGTGACTTACAATTACATATACTCGCCAACGCCGATTTGTACTCGCATTTTGCGCTTGGCGAGTGTTAATTTTAGGCCCTGTATGTTTGTATTTAACAAATAGGTGTATTAATGCAAACATTTAAAAAAATAATCATTGGAACAGCAGATATGTTAACTACAGAAACTAAAATTACCTGATAATCACTGAGAGGAAGGAGTGTACTGCAGTTAAATCATGTTTCATGTAGTCACTGATAATGCAGAAACACTGATACACCATCGCAATCAAATGGTACACTGCAAAGGGATGTATTGTTGCTTGGGTGTTTTCCAGTGATGTCCATGGACTGCATCCTGAACAATGAATGAATAATTTTCAGTGAATTCCAAGAGTACCAGTGCTGTGTCTGTTGTTAGAGATGCCTTACATCATGAGAGGAACACCGCTTGTGACTTGGCTATGAAGTGGTGTGTTGTCAGGATGTCCATTTACCTTGTGAGCTCCTCTACAAAGCCTGTCATGCTCTCCATCTATGTTATTAGCGTGCAGCCTTTCTCCAAGTGGGTCCACTGCTGTAAGCTGACTACATCCTCATCAGACATGTCCACTTGCTTGAACTTGGTCATCACATAATCAGTGAAAGCAGTACTGCCTGGACATTCACTACATCTGTTTATCATGCAGTCCCTGCTTTTGATGTCACATACCATAGCTGTCATGAGTTCCCCATAGCCCTTAACACGAGGGGTGAAGGCTATCAGGAACTTCAGCTTTTGATGAATCTCACACACACATACTGTATGTGTTCCTCTTGCTCCAACAGTTATACACCATGGAGGACTCATGGCTCACAAATCTTGGAAAAAAACAACTTTGCAGCCTGCCTCTTTCTCCTTGAACTCAGTATGTAGTTCTCTTAAATTCGCAAGCAGAAGTCTTTTCTGTTTTTGGGTCTTTTGCCACTTTCATTCTTCACAGACTTAAACTCCTTTTGCCAGGGTACATCCTTGAATACTTATCACTATCATAAAAGGCAATGACCATGTCCACAGTTTCCTGACCCAGCTTCTTGCCCTTTTTCATGTTAACCTCAGCCAACACCCCTGCACTCTTTTGGCAAGATCTTGCCTTCTTCAGTAGATAAGTTGAAACAGTGAATTCTGTTGCCATTCTCTCGATAATCCAGCTGGGTGGGGCCAATGTCAAAATCTGAAGTTTCCTCAGCATGAGGTCTGTATGCATCATCCCTTCAAAATTTGTACAGTTTTCACACAGTTGTTTCTTTTCCCTATAGGAGAGCTGGCGAAATGTTTAAGCTTGTGGCCACCTGGGAATTGACTGCACTGATAGACTCTACAGACTTTCTTTTTCCATAGCCTACTATATCTCTCCTTCTTATTTTTTTTTTTTTTTACCTAAATTCCTGCATTAGTGAGGCTAATATTGCAGAGTGTTCTGAGACTAGAGGGTCCAGAGATGTCTGCAAGATGCAGCCATTGCAGCAACATCCATGTCTGATTCTTCCCCTGTGGAGGGTTGTCGGTCCTGAGTGCTGTGTCTCAGATGTGACACAAAACTTCTTCCTTGGATGCATCGTTTTCCCTGTGATTATGCTGATATGGTCAGCTGTTTGTATGTCAATGGTTCGTAGGAATTTTCTTCTGGAGCTCTCTGGATGGAGACTGAAAGGGTCACAACAGACTTTCTGTAGAAAGGAGTACTTGCCAAGAAATACCTGATGCAAGAAATACCTGATGAGGAAATTCTAATAATTATACAATCCAGATGAGGCAAATCATGGTTTATTGAATACACGTGTGGGGAGAGCTACCACCCTGCCCTAAGAAGCATGCAGTTGTTTCAAACATGTAGCTATGATACAGCATATTTTAACTCTTGGTAAATCCAGAAGCAGTTAAAATGAACATCCCTTCTTACAAATTTCCTTGAAACTGATTCAAATGTATAATCTTATGAACACACTGTTGAGAGCAAGTTAATGTGCCTCAACTTCACAATTTCAGTGTATTTTTGGCACTTAGATATTGTTAAAAATTGGTATGTTCTATGCAATTGTTTTGATAAAGGGAAACAAGATACAGTTTTACTTTCAACATTATTTGTTCTTTCGACATTCCTCTTTAAAAGACAGAAAGAGTGTCAGCTGTGTACGAAGTGACCCACATTGTTTTTTTTGACCACTGAAGATGTGTACAATTTAACAATTTACTCATAGATCCATGTTGAGATATTAACAAATATTAACAAAATTAAACATTTTAGCTGGGAAAGTTTCTGAAATTCGATTGATTTGACGTGGAATGACCCAGCAGTGATAAGAAGACATTTTATTTATATGAAGCCCCAATCACCAAAATATGATTTATGGTTACTCAGAATTGTGAGCAAAACATGTCAAAATAAAAATCATGGAACATTCAGGCACTTCTTGTTTAAAGGCTTTCTTCCCTTGTGGCATGGATGAAAAGTGTTGTTTATGGACCAGTAAAATCCAGCACACCTTTAAAGCAGAGTGCACACTAAACAACTTTCAAGGTATTAGAATTGCTGACCCTTTCACAGTACACAACTTTAACCGCTTGCAAACAGTTGCTTTGTGGACGTAGCGATGTGCACACTACATGAAAGCTTGTTCCAGACTAACCTTTTTAAGTACCGTCCTGGGACCATCGTGAAACTTTGTGTCAGACTTCCTGAACTGAAAATAGACCATCTCAAATATTGAGTTTGTATTGTTTACAATAGTGTTAGATTTATTTCTTGTACTGCTATAACAGCAGCAATCAACAGCTTTTGGATTATCCTGACTATAGAGTTCATATAATTATGACTAAATAAGCTCAAGCAATTGTAAGGACATCACCATTTCAAACAGCAATAAGTATACCGTATTATCTGAAAGCTCATTTTCCGAACACCCAATACAATTCTACTCAAAAGAGGGAGTAGAGAGAAAAAGAAAAAACCTATGCTGCAGATTATTTTAATATGTTACAGTAAAAGCACTCCGTATGGAAGTATCTTTCGGACAAATTTCAAAAGCAATCTATTTTTGCAAATACAATGGAATGCAATACCAATTTGATAGGTTTCTGTGCAAGGCATCAGAAATGCAAATGCAAAGAGAATTGCAATTGCATTTGAATTTTGGCAAGCTCTACACGCTATACCGAGGAAGTGAAATAGCAAACGGGGTAATTGCTATTGCTATTTCAATATGACAGGGTCATAACTTTTAAAACATGGGAAATGCAATTGCAAATGGACTTTGTTTTTCCATTTGAAATTTGGTAGACATTGTACGTTCTTGTAAACGAAAATGCAAACTGTAATACGTAATTTGCATTTGAATTATGTCAATTTATGCATCCACAAATAGGAAACGCTATTTTTGAAATTTGTCTGGAGGATACATCCATAACTCCACTTCAGCATGTGTGTGGTTTGACACTGAACTGATACTTATTTTTGCCTACCTTTTTTAATAACCATTTTGAATACACTACTTTTTTGTTTCAGGTTGCTCTAAATGTACAAAATAGCCATTCCAGAGGAACTACTGGAAATGTACAAAGAGGAAAGTATTTAAACATGCTCAAAAAGTCACTAGAAGTCGCTAGATGATGTAGACTAAGTTGCATATTATACATTATAAAAAGATTTTCACTTAATATAATAAAGTAGAATAGAACAGCATTTTGCCACAATAGAAAATAATAAATTATCATTTATTTCTTATAGAAAATTGTTCTCTTTGGTCATGACACCGTGTATAAACTAAACTTTTACGCATTTACAAAATACTATAGTTTCCATTAAGAACGCAGAAAAAAGGAGCAGTGACAAAGTAGAAAGATGAGTAGTTATGAAAGAAATGGTTACTAGATTTTATTACTATCTCCAGTGGTGCCAACTCTTTTCAGAGGAAAGTAGTTAATGCATGTGCAAAAAGTTGCTAGATGATGTCATAGACTAATTTGCATATTAATTTAATTAGGAACAAAGAGCAAGGGTTGACAAACAATGGTGATCAGTGGTGATCAGTGATTGGTCCCAAGTGCAACACAGTCAGATTAGACCACCTGGCATTAATTAACACGTCTTGGGTGATCTGATTCTAAGTGGACAGAGCTAAGTACAGTTTTCGATCACTCAAACCACCTTCAGAGATGGTCTGGGACGCGTACGACCACACATCACATTGCGAGCACAAAAACGTCTTAATGTGTCCCAGACACCAAGAAAGGACAGTCTTATCGACTGCATCATTGCCTAGGATGAAAAACATGTAATCTTTGTGAGACTGTTTGGAAATCCTGCTGAAAGGTAGATTTCACCACTGCTAGGCTCGTGAATAAAGGTGATGCTATAACAGAGACATAAACAGCTGTCTTTCATATCTTCTTTCATTTTTAAAGTTTTGTTAGCATGTGATAAAAATGTTTGAAACAGCACGTACAGGTATATGAGATAGGATTCTTGGTACATTTCTTGCTGAAAACAAAGCAGTAGAACATTAACATAATAAATGTGCACAATACCCTTTTCCATCAGAAATAATTTATAAAGTCTGATCACTGTCCATTTGCGGTCGGATCACTAGAGTTGGATGAACAGGGCCAGTTAACAGCACGGACAAATGGACAAATTAAGGGTCATGTCAAATTAACAACAATCCAATTCAGCAAATTCAGTAATACATGTATGAAGAAAGGGATCTATAACTATATACACTCTTTTAAACATCTGGAGCTTGACAGCAACAGTGTCCATGGGAATGTCTCATCCACCAAGAATTCTAGTCCTTAATGTTACTAATTTGTATGCCTGAGATACCCTTAAAATACACTTCAAACTGGAAGAAGGCTAGTGAAGAAAAAGTATTTCAGACATTTTACCTTGCTGTGACCTTGATCCTGTTTGCATCAATTCCAAAATCTAGTCAGTTCATCTGCTGGTTCTGCTGGTTCTTGAGATATCGAGCTAACTGGTATCTCGGATGGATGGACAGATGGACACATGCACAGACAACCCGAAAACATAATGCCTCCTAAAAAAAAATCGTAGTTACAAAATGCAATTTATTATTGTAAACTAATGAAAAAAGTAAAATTAATTAAAGTTAGGAACACCTGTACACCTGAACATTCATTCAACTAATCAGCCAATCATGTGGCAGCAGCGCAATGCAAAAAATCGTGCAGACACAGGTCAAGAGCTTCAGTTAATGTTCACATCAAACATCAGAATGAAGAAAAAGTGTAATCTCTGACTTTGATCATGGCATGGATGTTGGTACAAGAAGGGCTGGTTTGAGTTTTTCATAAACTGCTGATCTCCTGGGAATTTCACACAGAACAGTTTCTAGAGTTTACGTAGAATGGTGCGAAAAACAAAAAACATTGAGTGAGTGACAGAAGACCACATTGAGTTCCACTCCTGTAAGCCAAGAACAGGAGCAAAACATGCGAATACACAGTTTATACATAAACCTAACCGTACGCACAGTTGGTAAATATGACTGCTGGTCTGGTTTGTTCTTTGTTATTGGAGTGTGTGGTATCATCATGTCCGGATCAAAAGACCTCTCGGAGGCCTTCAGAAAGAAGGTTGTAGATGCCTATGAGTCTGGGAAGGGATATAATAAGATTCCCAAATTATTGGAAATCAATCATTGCGGAAGAACATCTACAAGTGGGGAAGATTTAAAACCACTGCAGCAACTTCTCCAACTTCTCCAGCCCAGGCTGCCCCAGCAAATTTAACCCCAGAGCAGACCATAAAGAACTACACAAGAAGTCACTAAGAACTCGAAAATTTCATCACAGGATCTGCAGGTAGTTCTTGCCACTGTTAATGTCAGAGTTAATGCCTCTACCATTAGAGAGAGACTGCATAAATTGACCAACATGGGAGGCATGCCAGTAGGGTGCCTTTGCTGTCTAAAAGCAAACTAAAGCAAATTAAAGCGAACGGAATCATGTGAGACAGTTCTGGGAGGTAATTACTTAAAATAGTCCACGATTTCTCGTATCCTTTAAGGATCATCTCAACTGGCACTTCTTGAAAAAATCTGTGCGTTTCTTTGATGTTTTCAATACCTCTCGCTCTCCCCCATTTTTATTTTTCTGAGCCAATTATCCAATTACATGATTTGCTAAGGCAAAGTCAAATGACTTTTTTTTTTTTTTTTTTTTTTAAGTGCATTGAGGAATTTATTTGGTAAATGTGTTTCCATCGTAGTTTATGTGCATGTCTTCTTATCGAATAAAAAAAATTATCCCCCTCAATTGAGCACATTTTTTATGTGCATTTTGGAGATTTTTATCACATCTGGTGTTTCCATCCAGCGTTTTTTTTTTTTTTTTTTTTTTTTTATGCGGTATCCCAAAATTTGCATAGAAATACATGGATGTAACCATAGCTAGTGTTTGTCTTGCAGGCAAATTTTTCTCTGGAGACATTTTTCAGTCATTTTCAACCCATTGGGTTCCCATACAGACTTTCTGGCCAAAGCAATGAGAGATGATGTATTTTGATAGGGCAGGACAGATCAATGTTGTAACACTCTCCCTGATTGAGGGAAATGAGGAGACAGATGGCAGGCTTGGGACAACTCAAAGAAGGCACTTTTATTCTCTCGCTTGCTTTTCAGCGGTATTGTTTCACTACACAAACACACACACACACACACACACACACTCACACACTCACACACACTCACTCCAGTGGCTCTGTGTAGCTCAGCTCTCTCTCGAGGCACTCATCTCTCCCCTCTTTATCCTTGTCACCGCTCACTGAAACACAGAACAGTCATTAACAAAATTTCCCGCAGGTGTGCAATCCTTACCACTCACCTTCTCCAGCTCCGCCCTCAATTCACAAACCCGCACGCAACCATGCCTCTGGTTTGTGAATTGAGGGCGGAGCTGGAGAAGGTGAGTGGTAAGGATTGCACACCTGCAGGAAATTTTACCCCCACCACCCGACTCGGGCCGGGAAGCTGTCACCAAAGCCACAAAGCCACGGGGACCACCTGTCTCCATGGTTTAAGGAGATTGAGGTGTTGCACCCTGTCTCTATCCTTTTGCCTTACCTCATAGTTGATGTCCCTAACTCGCTGTGTGACCTCAAAGGGCCCTTGCCATTCGGCGAGTAAGTTAGAGCTTGATGTGGATAGTAAAATGAGCACTTGATCTCCTGGTGCAAACTCCCATAGTCAATTACCTCTGTTAGAAGGTCCTTCCTCCCAATTTTCCATAATGACCTCTATGATGCCACGAGGCTTGAGCCCGAACAACAATTCGAATGGGAAAACCCTGCGGAGGCTTGCGGGACCTCTCGTACGGCAAATAACAGGGGCTTGAGAAACTTATCCTGATTCCACACATCATCGTGAGCGAACTTATGAATCATGTGCTTCAGTGTTTGATTAAACCGTTCAACCAGCCCATCCATCTGTAGATGGTAAACGCTGGTGCAAATTGATTTACTCCCCAATAATTTGTAAAGTTAGCGTAGTGTCCGTGACATAAACTTGGTGCCTTGGTCAGTCAGAATCTCTTTTGGGATCCTAACTCAGGAGATGACACGGAAGAGTGCCTCTGCATCATTACGTGCTGGGAGGCACTGCTTCCGGATACCGCGTTGTGTAGACCACTAGAACTAACACAAAGCAATGCCCTCATGCAGTCCAATCTAATGACCTGCCGAGGTCCATGCCAATTCTTTTGAAGGTGACCACCGGTGAACATTGCCGCGAATACCCGTCCATTAGAAACGGGCCATTAGTTGGTGTAGTGTTTTATCTTGTCCTAAGTGAGCCACCATTGGATTATGGTGAGCTCCTGGAATAACATTTCCCGATGGCTCTTTGGGACCAAAAATTTTGTTATTTCTTCCTGTGTTTGAGTGTCCTGCGTCACTCGGTATATCTTTAATAATCGCAAAATTAGGGTGGTATAGTGTAACATTGGGTGGAATTGCTGACCATCGATTACTCTCAATTGGTCGATGGCATGCTTTAGGGACCCGTTGTGCGACTGCTCCAAGGGGAAATCCCAGAGAGGAATCCTTGCCAAGCAGTCTCCTTGTCCCCCTAACATGGAGCAGATGTTGACGGCCCTGGAGTTTTTATCCATTTTGTCAATTGATTGTTGCAGCCTTACATATGTTTTGTTTTCCAAAAGTCATGTTGGAGACTCAGCAAACATGTGGAAAAAGGTTTTCTGGCCTGATGAGACCAAAATTTTACTTTTTTGTCCTGGTGCAAAGTTCAAGGTTTGGTAGAAACCCAACTGCTCATCTCCCTGAGGACACCATCTCCAAAGTGAAGCATAGTGGTGGTGGTAGCATTATGTTGTGGGGATGCTTTTCAATAGCATGGACTGGAGAACTGGACAGGGTTATGGGCAAGATGGATGGTGGTGGGGTGGTACCCGCCCACTTACCTAGTGTGTCTATTTGGAGAAATTCCTACATGAAGGTTATGTATGCAGGGCTTGAGAGGGGAAAAAAGAACATTTTTTTCAATTCTTGTGTAAATATAATTATTTAGAAGCAGTATACTCTTATCATTGTTCTATCAGCTCATAAAACCTTACTTGAGTCATTCAACTTTAAACAGCACCACACCAAACAGTGATGTGGTAGCTGGCAACAGCACTGTTGCAGTTATGGAAAGAAGCATAAACTTAAGTTTTCAAATCAAATACCTTTATTGTAGTTAAAGAAAAAAGGTGCAGTGAATAACAGTAGTATTTATGTACAAATGTGTATACATATATTGTGACATTGCGAGACCCTGGAGGGCTGAACACAAACACCAGGAGTCGGCAGATGTGGGGAAAAGGCTCCTTTATTTCTTTAAAAGTGAGGCGAAGGTGAGGGAACGTGGGACTGGTGAAGCTCTGTGTGGGTAGTGTTGTCTCGGGGCTTGGCGCTGCGAGCCGGTGGCAGCAGCGCGGCGGCGAGACGGGGGCGGCGCTGTGGACGCTCTCAGACGGCATGGAGGTTGGTGTGCAGAGGCAGAGGCTCTTCCTCTCCGCCTATGTCGGCTTCTGGCAAAGACACAGAAACACACATTAAGTAAGGTCGTTAACCTCACCTACCTTGCTGAGAGAGTGGCCTCTGGCTCCTTTTATAGCTCTCTTTCTTGGAGTGATTTGGAGTCGCTCCACTCATTGGCCGCCAGCCGTTCAGCATTTCAGCACTGCGCTATCAGTCGTGCGAGGAGCATTGAATGTTTTCTGTGCGCGGGCTGTCAGCCTGCCGTCACTCTATCTATCTGTCTATCTATATATATATATATAAATATATATATATACAGAGTTATTGGGAATTTGCCTTTATACACCACCACAATGGATTTGAAATAAAACAATCAAAATGTGATCGAAGTGTAGACTTTCATCTTAATTTTAAGAGGTTCCACAAAAATATGGCATTTACCATTTAGGAATTGCAGCCATTTTTAGCAAAGTACTTCCATTTTCAGGGGCTCAAAGGTATTTGGACAATTGACTGACAAGAAGTTCAAGACAAATTAAGCGGATAAAAGGTCTGGAGTTGATATCAGGTATTGAGTTGGCATTTGGCAGCAGTTCAAATGGAGCTACCAATATTAAGTCCAAGGAGATCTCAATGCAAGTGAAGAAGGCCATTATTACGCTGAAAAACAACATAAATCTGAGAGATAGCAAAAACCTTAGGTGTGGCCAAATCAACACTTGGGTACATTTTTAAAAAGAAAGAAAGCACTGGTGAGCTCAACAACATCGAAAGGCCTGGAAGACCATGGAAGACAACTAAAGTGGATGATTGCAGAATCCTTTCCTTGGTGAAGAAAAACCCCTTCACAACATCAGCAGAAGTCAAGAATTCTCTGGAGAAGGTAGGCGTATCATTGTCAAAATCTACAATCAAGAGACGCCTTCATGAATGTAAATACAGAGGGTTTACAACAAGGTGCAAACCACTGGTAACATTCAAAAACAGGAAAGCCAGATTAGACTTTGCCAGAAAACATCTAAGAAAGCCTTCCATGTTCTGGAATAAGATTCTTTGGACTGATGAATCTAAGATTAACTTGTACCAGAATGATGGGAAGAGAAAAGTATGGTGAAAGAAAGGAGCAGTTCATGATCCAAAGTATACCACATCTTGTGTCAAACATGGTGGAGGCAGTGTTATGGCATGGGCATGTATGGCTGCCATTGGAACGGGCTCACTGGTGTTTATTGATGATGTGACTGCTGACACAAGTAGCAAGATGAGTTCTGAGGTGTATAGGGCTATACTCTCTGCTCACATTCAGCCAAATGCTACAAAACTGATAGGACGCCGCTTCACAGTGCTCGTGGATAATGACCCTAAACATACTGCGAAAGCAACTCAAGACTTTTTGAAGGCAAAGAAATGGAATATTCTTCAATGGCCAAGTCAGTCATCTGATCTCAACCCAGTAGAGCATGCTTTTCACTTACTGAAGACATGAGTGAAGGCAGAAAGACCCATAAACAAGCAGCAACTGAAGGTGGCTGCAGTGAAGGCCTGGTAAAGCATCTCCAGGGAGGAAACTCAGAATTTGAGTTTTGAGAACATGGGCTCCAGACTTCAGGCAGTCATTGACTGCAAAGGATTTTCATCCAAGTATTAAAATTATGGTTATATTTACTGTTATGTCACTTTGTCCAAATACGTTTGAGCCCTTGAAAATGGAGGTACTTTGTTTAAAATGGCTGTAATTCCTAAATGGTAAATGCCATATTTTTGTGGAACCTTTTAAAATAAAGCTGAAAGTCTACACTTCGATCTTGATTGTTTTATTTCAAATCCATTGTGGTGGTGTATAAAGGCAAAATCCCATATATATATATATATATATATATATATATATATATATATATATATATATATATATATATATATATATATATATATATATATGTAGTGTAGAGCTGTGAACATGACCTCAGAATGTGACAAAGTATGTGAAGGTGGCATAAGAAAAGCATTAAGATTACAGTACAGGAAGATGGTTTGACCTAGTGAAAATGGGCCCATGTATGTAATGCAGTTTGCTAACTGCCACAGTTTCAATATTAATGACGTTAGCTACAGTGAATGTCTTATTCATATCTCAATCACCAGTAAACCACTTATCCAAGTTAAGAAACATAGTCTAGCCTAGTCAGTCAGTTACCATACACAATAAAAAGTATGTGATGATAACTTACTTGTCAGCCAAATTGGGATGCATCTGACAGGCAGCGCAAAACGTCACCCAGTCTTTCTCTTCATCTCACACCAGAGACAAATTCATCCCTCTAGGTAGGGATAAATTTCTTCTCCCTTTTATTTTCATAATCTGTTTTAGATTCCATGGTCCTTTTTTTCTTTACCAGGAAATTTGCCGGGTTGTGGAGGCCTGAGAAACATTGCTTTTTAGAAAATGAAAACGACGTGCTTTGCTGCTGTTGCTTGAGGTAAAGAAAAATCGAATTCTGATTGGTCAAGCTTGTTTTTAAGCAGCTGCATCCGAATATCCCCACTACCCTACTATACAGTAGGTGAAAAGCAGTACACCAAAGGAATTCTCAGTGTTCATAAAACAGTAGGCGAGAAATACCTGGATGACCTACTGTTTCCACAGACTTTCTGCAGTATGGAAGCAATGCACACTGCGCCATCCCATAAGGCAGCAGGACTGCCGTGGAAGAGCTGTCAGAATCAAAAATGGTAGAAGGCAGCTCGTTGGCTCTTTTTAAGTGTAATTGCTATAGGTATTAAACATTGTTTTTTGTTCCTTGTCATTAAACCATACTTGTTTAACAACACATGAGTAAATTATTATCAGTGGCCGAGCAGTAGGTTCTGAATCGAATGCAGCATGTACTGTCACAGCATGCGTTTTCAGACACCACCCTGGTTTCCGGTGAATGCGGCAGCCTACGTACTCTAGATTATTTTCAGCAGCAAAAAATTACGAACTTGGCTATAACTGACTATATCACAAATAAAGCCAGTTATAATTATAATTATTATTAGGGGGCCAAGCACTGAACATTCTGACCAAAGTTGGTCCAGGCGTTGATAATGCTCTAGCTCCACCATCGAATCAAATTTGGGCCTAATTTGTAAGTAAATTTACGGTCATAACTTTTGAACCATATGTCAAAAATTTAAAAGGCATCCCTGGATTCCCTGGGCCAATTTCTGCCTAATTAGATTTTCCGCCATCTTGGATTATGTCAAAAACAAATTTTGTCCAATCATCACCAAATTTGGCATACATCATCTTCAGAGTAAGCCTCACAAAAGTTATCAAAAGAATTTTGAATAGTCCAAAGGGTTTGCCCATAATGGGCCAACAAATCTGATAGCGAAGCCTCCAAACAGGATGTGAGGCTGTATCTCAGCAACGTCTTTGCGCACTGATATGAAACTTGATAGGCATCTTCAGGACCATGACTTGAGGCTATGCAACAAATTTTGTGATAGCATCACCTACTGGTCAAAAGTTAACTGCCATCATCTAACTGCCATTTTTGCTACTCCTCCTACAAATTTTGTCCAATCTTCACCACATTTGGCTCACACCATCTTGAGACCTCTCTGAAGAAAGGTTATCAAAGGAATGTTGATATTCAAACCCGTTCTTCTGTAAGACTCTAGTAAATGCAAAAAACAGGATGTGAGGATGGATCTCAGCAATGCGTCAATGTATCATCACAAAAATTGATAAGTATTTTTAGGACCATACCCTGAATGTACCCAAGAAGTTTTATGACTGTGCCACCTTGTGGTCAAGAACTGTAACAGCTTTCATTTTTTCTTCATATCATTTGAAGAGTTTGTTCCTATAATTCCCCAGAGTATGCAGAAGTGAACGCGCACCAACATCTGAAATTCAAGTGTACTTCCTGTCAAATGTGGCCCACGTCATCTTCAGACTAAGCTTCACAAAAGTTATCAAAAGAATTTTGAATATTTCAAATGGTTTGTCTGTAATGGGCCAACGAATTTGACGGCAAAGCCGCCAAATAGGAATTGAGGCTGTATCTCAGCAACGACTTTGCACACTGATACTTGGTAGGCATCTTCAGGACTATGACCTGAGGCTATGCAACAAATTTCATGCCAGAGCCACCTACTGATCAAAAGTACCAATAACATGCTAAAAAAAAAACCCATACAACTAACTGCAATTTTTGCTCCTCCTCCTCCAAATATTGTCAAATCTTCACCAAATTTGGTTCACATCATCTTGACACCTGTCTAAACAACGCTGTGTAATCTTGACACCAGGTGTCATCTTGACACCTGTCTAAACAACGAACATTTGTTCATCTAGACATTTCCTCCTACAGTCAGAGAATTCCACCACTGTCCATGGTCAAAACGTACACATCATGAGTGAAACAACAAATCACTCTTGAATCCCTTTGCCTAAAGTTATGGCTCTGCTTTTATGTGATTGCTTATTGCTTACAATTGTAGCATGTCTGTGAATGTGTGGCTCACTGAGTCTGGGTGCTTGGCCCCCGAAAATGCTGCCTGCAGCTTTTATTATTTTATTTTTGTTATTGACATTTTCAGTCTACTTGTCTGGCCAGGCAAATAAAATTCTCTTTCACTTGCCTGTCCAAAACAATTAACTTGTCCTGGACAAGTGTTAATGTTGAGCCCTGGTATGTGCACGCACCTGCTGACTTGTTTGTCCTCCCTAGGGTTGCACTATGTGATGTGGCAGCAATTTGTAGCAATGAAACAAAGAATATAACACTAACATAGCAGATATTAATACGGCTCAGGCAAACAGAAAAAATAGCAGAATAGCAGAAACAATTGGCTCACAGCAAGGCACAGAAGAGTAGCAAAGAAGAGTAGCAAAGCACACAAATGCTTGCCGCCATGCTAGCTTTAAAGATCCTCCCATTTCGGGTGCATCCTTGCAATCGATTGGTCCAAGGATAATTACGATTGACACTTGATCCACCAATCGGGCAGAGAGCTGCAAAGAATGAGAGTGGGGTAGAGAGAGAAAGAGAGCAAGGAAACAAAACAAGGCAGAAAGCAGACAAACAGATGCCTGCTTGCGAACACATCTAACACTCTGTTTTAGTTCCAGGTTGAAACACTGCAAAATGTAAACAAAAAAGTTCACAAGGGTAACTACCTATGCAAGGCACTTTATTCTGATGAACTGTATAGGATATATGTAAATAAAATTCTTATTAATACAATATTCAGCCTCAATACTGAATCTTTTACGAAACATACATGAATACTTCCAAATATTGTTATTAAAGTTTTTTGTTATACAATATTATAAAGCATTAAAAAATGTAAAATTCTAGCTTAGTCTGATAAATACCAAAAAAGTAATTTGCTTTGAAATAAGCTTTTATATTTCGGTAATGAGAGAAGTGTTGAATATTTACCAAAATTAATCAGAGCATTTTTAGAGCATTCTTAAAGTATTTAGAGCACTCTTAAGAGTATTTAGTGATAAATATATGGACTTTGACAAATTTATTGTAATTTTAGCCATCTATCATAGTCAAAAATCCAGCAAAGTCTTCACCAGAGTAAATACAGAGGGTTTACCACGAGATGTAATCCATTGGTAAGCATCAAAAAAAGAAAGACCAGATTAGTTTGCCTAAAACATCTAAAAAAAAAAAAAAAAAAAAAATGCCCATACAGTTCTGGATCAATATCGTATGGATAGATGAGACAAATATCAACTTGTAACAGAATGATAGGATGAGAAGAATGTGGAGAAAGGAAGGACCTGTTCATGATCCTAAGCATTCCACATAATTTTGTGGCATGGACCTGTATGGCTGCCAGTTGAATTGGTGCCTTTGTATTTACTGATGTGACTGCTGATAAAAGCAGCAGGATGAATTCTGTAGTCTGTCAGGCTGCATTATTGACTCAGATTCAGCTAAATGCTTCAAAACTCATTGGATAGTGCTTTAAACTGCAGATGGGCAGTGACTGGAAGCATACTTCTAAAGCAACCGGACATTTTTTAAGGCAGAGTGGAATGTTCTGGAATGACCAAGTCATTCATCTGATCTGAATTCAATTGCTTTCAATTGAAACATGCATTTCACTAAACTCCCCAAGAGCAAACAGAAATTTAAGACGGATGCAGTAAAAACCCAGTATACATTGACTGCAAAGGATTTGCAACCAAGTATTAAAATGTCAATTTAATTTATGATTGTTAGTTTGTCTAATTGCTTTTGGTTCCTTAAAAAGTAGGGGACTACATACAAAATTCCTACAGTTTTCACCTGATTTAGATGTGGTCTGCATTTTGACCTCTAATATAACTCAAATATAATGTGGTAGCTAAAATGACAAAAACTTTGTCAATGTCCAAATGTTTATGGACCTGACTGTACATATGTGAAATAAAATACATATATGGGGAGGAAAAAGTTAAAATCTGTTAAATCCTGTGTGCAAATCAGGGTCTATAAAGTCATGATTTGTCAAAGTTGGTGTGCAAGAAATTAAGGGACCTTCACGAACAGGTCAGCCAAGGAAAACCGCAGCTGTTGATAACAATAACAATGTGAGAACTATGAAGAAAAACCCAAAAACAAAAGTCTGTGACATCACCAGCAACAGGGATGAGGGTATAACAATCTGTCATTTGAAGAAGACTTTGAGAGCAGAAATATAGAGGCCATACCACACTCTGCAAAGCACTCATCAGTAGAAAGAATCAGAAGGCCAGATTGGAATTCACAAAGAAATACAGAGATGAGCCACTAAAGTTCTGACACCAAGATTAACCTCTACCAAAGTGATGGAAAGGCCAAAGTGTGGAGAAAGAAAGGATCTGCTCATGGTCAAAAACATATGAGCCCACTGGTCAAGCACCGTGAAGGTGGTTTCATGGCTTGGGCTTGCATGGCTGCTTCTGGAACATGTTCACTAATCTTTATGGATGATGTACCTCATGATGGTAGCAGCAGAATGAATTCAAAAGTCTACAGAAACATTCTGTTTTCCAATTTACAGAGAAATGCCTCCAATCTAACAGGGAGGAAGTTCATCATGCAGCAAGACAATGACCTAAAACACAATGCCAACACAACAAAGGACTTCATCAGGGAAAAAAAGTGTAAGGTTTTAGACTGGCCAAGTCCTTAATCCAATTGAGCATGCATTTCACATCCTGAAGAAGAGACTGAAGGGAGAAACCCCCCAAAACAAGCAACAACTGACAGAAGCAGTGCCACAAGCCTGGAGAAGCATCACAAAAGAAGAATGCAACAGTTTGGTGCTGTCAGTGGGTTGCAAGCTTAATGCAGTTATTGCAAGCAAGGGATATGCAACCAAATATTAAGTGTTATTTACTTTAAGAGTATCTGTTCCTATACTTTTGCTCACCTAAAAATGGGTGGTGTGCCACCAAAGGTGCCGAAAAGTTCCATAAGTCATTATTTCAGAACTGTTCATGCTAAAGGGGATTGTTGTCTAGTATAGGATGTCTAACTAACTTTCTTTTCTAAAATAGAAGGTCCATAGTTGTATATTTGCCAATTTATGGCCTGCAGAAAATTGTTTCAAAAAATTATTCTTTTGCGCTTTGGAGCAACTTTGGCCCTCTATATCTCCACAATAAAGCACATTAAATTTTTCAAATTGTTATGTCTATTACTCATGTTATAGTTTCTTTTTTAGCAGCTAGGTGTATGGCTGAAAAAACAAGCTTACTTTTTGAGATTTTTTACATAATCCTATTTATACGTGTCCACTGTCTCTCACATTCATTTCTGCGATTAGCCTCAAACTGTGGTAAAGGCTATAACTTTGTTCTGCTCTTCCCTGGCATTTGTTCTGGTCTTCAGTTATGTTCTTGTTCAGAGGTTATGCATCTGCAATTAATTCTCAGACTTGCAAGTGATTATCTCTGACTATTTCTCTCATCAGAGACAGAATAAAGTCCATGTTTTACCATGCCTACAACAACTACTTGGAAAATGCATATCCATATGATGAGCTCCGGCCATTGACATGTGATGGACAGGATACATGGGGCAGGTATAAACACCCAACATTGTGTTTTCACAGGTTTGCTTGTTGCCAAGATGCCTTGGTCGAAGTTGCTTGACATGTACTTTCATAATCATGACATAAATCTAATACATTTTCTCTTTCAATACAACAGTTTTTCACTTACTCTTATTGATGCCCTGGATACCTTGCTGGTATGAATTTGTTTACAAATTTGTTCATGTATGTATTCATGCATGTATTTTATTTGTTTGTTGAAGCTTTTGAGTCTTTTCTCTCCTTATTATCTCAGATATTGGGGAACCACACAGAGTTTCAACGGGTGGCCACTCTTCTTCAGGACAATGTGAATTTTGACATTGATGTAAATGCCTCAGTGTTTGAGACAAACATACGAGGTGAGCATCCAACACAACTCTCACTCGCCTGGACTTTTTTTAGATCCATTCATGTTTACTGCTCACCTCAGTTGGATAACTTACATGCAACATTTGATAATTGATTTAGGCCTAGGTGTTTTGGTAACTGCTGTAGAACAAGATGTCTAGGGATCCAAAATTTCATGCAAAAACTAAACGCTTATGCTGATGGATCATTATGTTTCAAAGGACATACACTATATTGCCAAAAGTAAGTGGACACCTGCCTATCATACTCATATGCAGGCCTTCCCCAAACTATTGCCACAACGTTGAACACGCAATTGTCTAGAATGTCTTTGTATGCTGTAGCTTAAGATTTCATTTAACTGGAATTAAGGGGCCTACCCCAAGCCTTTTCCAGCATGACAATGCGCTTCATAAAGACAGAGTTGCAAAGGTTGGTATGGAATAACACAAGTGGACTGCACAGACACCTGACCACAACCCCATTGTACACCTTTGGGATGAACTGGAATGGCGACTGGACTCCATGCCTTCTCGCCCAATGTCAGTGATCGACCTCACTAATGCTCTTGTGGCTGAATGGGCAGAAATGTGGAAAGCCTTCCCCAAAGAGTGGAGCCTGTTTTAGCAGCAAAGGAGGGACCAACTTTGGAATGCATACCTACCAACATTTATGCATTTTGCAAAAGAGCTCTGCATTTTGATATCAGAGTATGGTGGAACAAGTTATCATTCAAAAATATACCAAAAGAGCAGGCTTCTTTTTTCTCTAATAAAATAGCAAATAAGCCAATCGAGACATGAATCTGAAACGATTGACAATTGAGTAGAAGTTTTGAACTCTCTAATGTGATCCGACAATCACTGAATACCCCTCCCTCTTGGTTTGGTAGTCTTGCTGGTGCACTTGAGTTTCCCACTTAAATCTGGTGCTTTTGCTATTCTGTCAAGGTAAATGCGCAGACGTTGTTCATTACTTAAATAAATAAAATCTAGCAATGTGTGGTCCATTTAGCTAACAACAGACAAGTATGTTATTAACATTGATTACTATATTGATTCTTGTCTTAATGATAGAATGGCTAACTGGGGCTGTGTTAGTGTGGTTAAACGATTTTATACCACAGTGTGGTTGAATTGTCGAATTTAGTTAATATTAATGTGCTTGTTTTAATACATTATTGTTTAATAACTGCTACAGTAACAGCTCATAAACAGGGACTTGTGCAGCAGATTCTCCACAAATGATATTTGGCCCAATTTTGCTGTCACAGGCAAAATTGCCCATTGTAACGGACAATTTTTTGTTGTGAGTTGGGATTGGTGGTTTTGGAAGGTAAAATATGACATGCTCACTGGTGGCCGATTTAGTGCCACTGTGACCTAAGACAGACGACATCAACGTTCTGGCAGTGTTAGAAAAGTTCGATTAAAATTTCAATGTGACTGCTGCTACGTCACTTGTCTGAAATGCATCAATAGGAGGACAGCATAGGATGGCAAAAAATGGGACAGCTACAAATACAGAAGTATATGGGATTTAAAAGTAGAGAGAATTGTGGCAGCAGAGGTAATGTCTCTTTAATGTCTCATCACAGTTATATCCCGACAGGACTAAAGCGGACATGACATGGAAAGAAATAGAGGACGAAGTACAGCTAATTAGCATGCAAGCGCTCTGTTTATTTACTATTAGGACAACATGAAACTTTTTATTCTTCCAGTTGAAGAGCTACAAACCTGTGCTGTGTTGCTGTGAGCCCAGTATGGCAGAACATAGTAACTATCTTCACTGACATAAGATACTCTGACATAAGGCATATGTTATCACACAGTTTTCACCGAATTCTCATTATTGTGGAATAAGCAGAATAACAGATTCCATGTCACGAGGCAAAATATAATCCCACAGCCTGTTGTGTCTTATTCCTTACATGATGTGTATGTTAACTTGGCACATAATTTCTGTAATTACTGTTTAAAATACACAGTTATAAAATCACAAATGTTCCAGCCATTCAAACCAAAAGGTCAAATGCAACTGAAGACTGCCCATGTATGATTGAAGGACTGAAAGTCAATTATTAAGGACTCATATTTGACATATGTTGAGATTAGCTGTTAAATAAGAATTATAACAAGATTTGATCAATAAATAAGTATAAATGTATAAATAAGTATAAATAAGTATGTATGAGTGAACAATCATGCAATCATACAATCTGTCCTTCGACACTTGAATTTATGTTAATGCTAAAACTTCTGGTTATACTGATTTCTTAATTTCTTAAAACTTTGGTCAGACTAATTTCATAAATTGTCAATAAAGTGCTGTACTTGCTCATGTTATTTTGAATCTGTGTTTGGGCTTCTGCAGTGGTCGGTGGTCTCCTCTCAGCTCACCTGTTGTCCAAGCAGGCTGGGATCACTGTAGAGGAGGGCTGGCCATGCTCTGGTCCTCTGCTCCGCTTGGCTGAGGATGCAGCACGCAAACTTCTCCCAGGTAAGAAAACTACTTGGAGCACAAGCATATATTACATAATAAAAATTCTGCATTATTTGTTTTTAAATGTTTAATATAATACTAATATTTGGTATTGTACAGTATATATTTACTGTCTTATGCAAAGGTGTGGACACCCCTGTCACATTACATATTTTGTTGATTTTCTGAATGAAAAAAGTTGACAACCTATACAGGGACCAGACTTAAATGTGACATATTTCTGCTAATTTTAATACATGATTACTTTTTTTGTTGAATTTAACAAATTCCTGTTACTAGTACTGCCTCATAATGATGAATAAACTTGCCAATCACAGTTTATTGTCAAAAAATAAAAGAAAGAAATTTTTTACTGAGATATGGCCTCAGTTCCTGATTGGCAACTTCTCTACCAAATTTCTTCATACATTACAGACGGATCATGTGAATTTGGAAAAAACTTCTTAGAGTCCACTGTGTGTGAATAAAATTAACAGCATCGTATCTGTTGAACGTGAGCAAAAGAAGCAGAAGAAAGCAGAATTTCTATGACATTGCAATGCAGAGTTACTGTTGCAAACATATGTGCAGATTTGTCCTGTTGGTGCTGCTACAGCACTTGAGGAGCATACATCAAACTTGCTGAATAGGTAGCTGAGACTGTCCTCTATCTCTGTGAACAATTTCATTAAAAACATATGAGGCATTCTATGCACTACCATAGACTCCCATGTGGTAATAACAATAATAAATATAGCTTACAAGTACAATAATAATAATAACAACAACAATAATAATAAATATAGCTGCAATCAGCGATGATGGGCCCAAGCACTATGCTGCCATTGCCATTGTATGAAAACAATGCATAGTGAAGCTAGTGTTGTGGAGTAACTTGTTTTGCAATGATCTGTTAGGTTAAGCCCAGGTGTAAGGCTTTATAACATACGTACAAACATACAGCTCATATTTGGTGATATAATGCATGAAGAAGATAAGATATATATGTTGTTATCCTTATTAGCCATTAATTAATTGTAGTGAAATAATGTGTAGTGGGCACATGCATTTAAGGGAGTGCAATATAGCCTCATAATAAAACATAAACACCAACTTGATCTAAATCAGACAATACATTTAGAAGATATGAGACTCTTCCTGTTTCCCTTTTTGTCATTAATTTAATCCCTCATCATGGCCACACCGTTTGAGATATCAAAAATCTCTTAGCAATTTAGCATCTTCAGTCTCTTGGCATAATGTTGACCACATGTGGTGAGAATCGCATGAATCTCCTTGGAGGAGTATTTAAAAATTCAGTGCCTGCAATTTTCAAAAAATCCACATTAAATCCAAAATGACCGACTTCCTTTTGGGGGGAGCTAATGACTGTCAATTTGAAAGTTGTCAGGCTTGATGAGAACAATATATATGTACCAAGTTTGGTGACTGCAGGTGAAACTGACCCCACCACTTTAGTCATAAGGGGGCGCTACAAAGCCCCCCTCCGTGCCCATAACTTAGGTTTCGCCTATGCCTTACGGCCGACAACTCTAATGTGTGTGCCGACTTTCATGAGATTTTAAGCATGCTAAGAGCCTCAAAAATACCCGTAAAGAGTATTAAAGTTTGACCACGGCAACACTGTTTAAGATATCAAGAATCCTTTCGCATTTTTACATCAGCCGTGTCTTGACATTACTCTGACCAAGTTTGAAGTGATTTGGATAAGAAGACTATTTATAAGCCTGTTTTAAGTGACAGGCTTCCTGCTGCCAGGTGGTGGAGCTATGACCGTGACTCACAATAGTCACATCCATGTGCTCAGCCCCCAGTACAAAACATACAGCTCAAGTTTGATCTAGATCACTCAATGCGTGCAGAAGATATGAGGTGCTTCCTGTTTCCCCGTTTTTTTGCCATAAATTTATTGACTCGCCATGGCAAAATTGTTCAAGATATCAAAAATCCCTTCGGAATTTATCATCTTTAATGTCTTGGCATAATGTTGACCAAGTTTGGTGACAATCACTTGAATCGCTTAGGAGGAGTATTTAAAAGTTCACCGCATGTACTTTTCACAAAATCCAAAATGGCTGACTTTCTGTTGGGCGGAGCTAATCATTGTCAGTGTGAAAGTTGTTCAGGGTGATGAGAACAATGTGTCTACTGAGTTTCATACATATACGTACAAGTATGTACGAGATATGCACCAAGTTTATGTACCGTGTAAAAGGGGGCGCTGCAGAGCTGCACCCCCCACCCACCACGCCCAAATGCTATCCTTTGCCTGGGCCTAATGGCTGACGACTCTGTCGTGCAAAATTTCATGAGTTTTTGAGCATGTTAAAGGCCCCAAAAGCCCCTGAAACCTTGAAAAAAGGTTTAATAATAAGGTTTAAAAAATTTAAAAGAATCATCTTTAGGATAAAAGATTATTCGCACTTTCAGTGCTTGGGACCTAATGAATATAGCCGTAGCAGCAATTAAGGGGCAAAGCAAAACATCAAGCCATTGCTAAGATATTGCCTCACTTCATGTTTTCACAAGCCCTCCCAGGTTGCACATGTACTCATTGCTGTTTGTTTGTTAACATTAGGTCATGTTGCTAAACATATGTGAAAATGTGAAAAGTACTTAAAAGCACTGCTGATATATGCCCTCATGTCCTGTGTGGCAACTTAGCTGTCAAATTAATTTGCACATTATGGAAAAAACATCCCACATATAAAAAAAATCTGAGAAACAATTTTTGTTCGGGCTGGTTTCCTGATGATGCCTGAATAAACTGTGTTAGGAAAGAGCAAAACAATCCACAGTTTTTGTTAAAATTTTAAAATGGTTGACTTCCTGTTTGACAGTACCCAAATTTGTTACATCAAGAACACTCAGCACCTTCCAGGGAATCAAGAGAAATAAGAATCTTGATTTGACATTGAGTGGTTTAAAAGTTCTGAGTAGTTATATGAATTTGTGAATTGTCACACCCCCTGTGGTGAATTTAGGCTATACTTCTTGCAGCCTCTTAGGTTGAGGTGCTTCGGTTATCTACAGCGTTTGGTCCGAATACATCACACCATTGCTCAGATATGCCCTCACTTCATTTTGGCGAAGATGTGGGAGTGAGTACCACCCCTCCACCGAGTTTCATTTCTATATGACTTGTGGTTTGGGCTGCAGAATTTGTTTTAGGGCAGAAAAAATAAGAGGAAGAAGAAATAAAAAAAACCTACCAATTACAGTAGAGTTCCAGCACTGTGTGCCTGGACCCCTAATAATTGTAATAATAAGAAAATCTGAACAAAAAAATAAGGTTTCAGCATTTCATGCTTGGCCACCTAATATTAATAAGAAAACACACAATAACAATAGGATGCCAATGCACCTTTGGTGCTTTGCTCCCTCAAAGCCAAGCACTTTCTGGCCCCACCACTTATAGATAGGGAAGACCAGAGAGCATTGGGACAAAGAGCACTTGTTCCTAAGAAGAAATTTATTAAATTTGAAGTGAAAACATCAAGCCATTGCTGAGAAATATGTAGCATATTTCTAAATAGCAATGGCTTGATGGCCAAGCAATAGGCTCACTTCCTGTTTTCAGTAGCTCTCCCAAGTTGCAGATGAAGTCAAATATTGTAACTTTAGGTCATGTTGTTAAATGTTTAATAACAATATGTAAAAAATGTGGCTGAGAGGGGTAGTGGTGACTTAGCTGAGGAAGAAGCTGTCAAATTTGTTTGCAGTTTTTGGTCTAAATTTCACACGTATCAAAAATCTGAGAAACATTTTTTTTTTCAGCCTGGTCTCACAATGCTGTGATCCAAATTTTATGATTATTCAGCAAAATTTGTAGGAAAAGAAGCCAAAAAAAACATTTTTTATTAAAATTCAGAATGGTTGACTTCCTGTTTTACAAATCACAAATTTATGTGACGAGCACTTGGCACAATCAAGTGAATCAAGAGCACAAAATATGTAATGTTGAGTGGTTCAAAAATTAACAATGGCAGAAAATCCAATATGGCGGAATTTAACATCATGAACTTAGTGAACCCTTCTTTCTCAACAGAGAAAAATGGGGACCATGTCTTTCGTGACATGAAGTGCCACCGCAACTGAGAAGTCAATTTGGGGTATTCTTCTCAAATCAGAGTTTATTCCCCATTTACAGAGTGATGTCAAATCAACATGGCTGTGAACAGCATCAGAAATAAACAGAGCAAAAATTCTTACCTTAAAATGAGTTATTCTGTATATACAAGTATTAGCTTTAGATTAATCAACATACAGACATATTTGTGACTATAGAGTTCGCTGTTTGGAAAAGAAAATATACATCACTCATTCGAGTTAGCTCCCTACCTTGTTGCTAACAAAATACGAACATGGGGGCATTAGTTTTCCCACTTTGTGTGTCGAACATGCCGGGGTCGAAAATTACGTAATTCCGAAAATGACAGAATTACCGCTTAGGCTCTAGTGCAGCATTATATTCTAAGTACACTTGTTCATCTGACTTTTCAAACCTGTACCAATTCCATATCTCGAAAATTATATTTGAACCTTTTGCATTGAGCTCAGTCCTCGGCAAAGTGCTTTTTTAAAAACTCTGAGCATGCAGTCTCTGAAGGTAGCGCAGGCTGTAGGTTACCAAGTTAAGAAGGCTATGTTTTTCCTTCATATTGGTTTACACTTTTTAATAGCATTTATGGATCTTTTAATTAAAACATTTAACTATGCATATAGATAAACATGTACAATCTCAATTAGAGCATATATACACACACACACATACATATATACACACACATACAGCATCGGCCATAACATTAAAACCACTGACAGGTGAAGTGAATAACTGTCATTACAGCATATTAGGCAGCAAGTGAACAGTCAGTTCTCGAACTTGTTGTGTTAGAAGCAGGAAAAAAGATAGGAAAAAAAAACGGGTAAGGGCAACTTTGACAAGGGCTAAATTGTGATGGCTAGATAACTGAGTCAGAGCTTCTCATCAGAGCAGCCGTAGGTCTTTTGAGGTGTTCTCGGTATGCAGTGGTTAGTATCTAAGAAAAGCGGTCCAAGGAAGTACAAACGGTGAACCAGCGACAGGGTCATGGGTGCCCAAGGCTCATTGAGGCGTTTGGGCTACAGTAGCTCACAGAAGAGCTACTGTAGCACAAAATGTTGAAAAAGTTAATGCTGGCTACAATAGACACATGTCAGAACATACAGTGCATCGCAGCTTGCTGCATATGGGGCTGCGTAGCCACAGACCGGACAGAGTGCCCATACTGACCCCTGTCCACCTCCGAAAGTGTCTACAATGGGCACGTGAGCATCAGAACTGGACCATGGGCCAATGGAAGAAGGTGGGCTGGTCTGAAGAGTTTGATGAGTGTGATACACTGCTGGGAAACCTTGAGTCCTGGCATTCATGTGGATGTTAATTTGGCACGTACCACCTACCTAAACATGGTTGCAGACCAAGTACACCCCTTCATGACAAAGGTGTTCCCTAATGGCAGTGGCCTCTTTCAGCAGGATAATGCGCCCTGCCACACTGCAAAAATTGTTTAGAAATGGTTTGAGGTACATGACAAAGAGTTCAAGGTGTTGATATGGCCTCCAATTTCCCCAGATCCCTATCCAATCAAGCATCCGTGGGATGTGCTGGACAAACAAGTACGGTCCATGGAGGCCCCACCTCGAGCTTACAGGACTTAAAGGTTCTCCTGCTAACATCTTGGTGCAAGATACCACAGCATACCTTCAGAAGCCTTGTGGAGTCCATGCCTCGACAGGTCAGCACTGTTTTGGTGGCACATGCGGGACCCACACAATATTAGACAGGTGGTTTTAATGTTATGGCTGATCAGTCTATAACCATTAAGTGAAAAACAATCAGAAACATTTTAGGGAAAAATAGGAAAAATAAAAGTTACAATAACCTGGTTGCATAAGTGTGCAAACCCTTTTATAACAAGGGCTGTGGCTGTGTTCAGAATGAGCCAATCACATTCAATCCCATGTTCAGAAGTAATTGTCATTAATGAAATTATCCTGATTAACCCCAAATAAAGACCAGCTGTTTCTGTAGGATTTTCTTGACATCATCTTGGTTTCATCTGACCGCTGAAGCCATTGTCCGCAAAGAGCTTACAAAGTATATACAGTATCTCACTTGTCGAAAGATGTCAATCAGGAGAGGGGTATAAAAGAATTTCCAAAACATTAGATGTCCTATGAAACACCGTGAAGGCCATCATTAACAAGTCTATAAAATGGGGCACCACAGTGACATTAGCAAGAACAGGATGTCCCTCCAAAATTTACAAAAGGACAAGACAAAACTTACCAGGGAGGCTGCCAAGAGACCTACAGCAACACTAAAAGAGCTGCAGGAATATCTGTCAAGTACTGATTACTCTCTGGATTTGACAACAAGCTCTTGTATTCTTCACTTGGCTGGGCTATGGGGTAGGGTGGCTAGATGGTAGCCCTTTCTCACAAAAACATCGAAGCCCAACTAAATCACCTCAAACTATGAGACCAATTCCAAAAGTTATAATAATTCCAGAAGGTATGTTGGGTGCATGCCATGAAAAAAATGTAAAATTAAAGGTGCTTCAACTATTAGTTTAGGGGTGTGCACACTTATGTAACCAGATTATTACGTTTTCCCCCTCTAAAATGATTCTTATTGTTTTTCCCTTTAATTTACAGGTTGCAGTTTCACAATAAAGGTAGAAAAGTTTCTGACATGATTTATCTGGGTTTCATTTTTACATCACAAAAAAGCCTGCCATTTTAACAGTGGTGTGTAGACTTTTTATATCCATTGTGTGTTTGGATGGAGGCATATATACATATATACACCTCCGTCTATACGGATTATCGTATGTAGGGTCACGGGGGAGCCTGGAGCTTATCCCAGGGACCTGGTGTCCCCCACTGAAGGTGGAGGACACCCTGGAGGGGTTGTGGATATAGGATGTTGGAATTGAAACTAAATAATCAATACGAGTTCAAAGGTCAGATTTTCTGCTTTATTTTAAGGGTATTTACATCCAAATTGGGTGAACAGTGTATGAATTGGTGTAGGAAAAAAACCCCAAACTAACAGAAGTGCAGCCCAAAAGTACATAGTACACAGTTATAGAAGGGATCTATTTATAATTGCACTATCCGTTGTCACCCAGATGAGGATGGGTTCCATTTTGAGTCTGGTTCCTCTCAAGGTTTCTTCCGCATATCGTCTTAGGGAGTTTTTCTTTGCTACCGTTGCCTCTGGCTTGCTCATTAGGGATAAAGTCATACATTTAAAATTTATATCCTGCATGAACTTATTTCTATAAAGCTGCTTAATGACACTGTCTGTTGGTAAAAGCACTGTACAAATAAAATTGAATTGAATTGAAAAGGGTCTGACACACAATCAAGGTTAAGATCACGCTCCGTGGGTGGGTGGGTGTGCGCGTTGCAATCTCTGCCAGCCATGCCACTCTTTCTCTCTGGTTCATGGTAGTCTCTGAAAGCACAAAGAAACACACATAAGTAGGCTGGCGGTAATAAGACACAGGTGAAAATCATGCATCAAATGTATGCATCAAATACACTGCGTTGACTTTTCTAATGTCCTGGGTTCTAACTGGACCGATCTGTCAGCCTTGGGCACCAAAACCACAGGGCTGCTCCAATCTCTGTGGGACTCCTCGATTACTCCGATGTTGAGCATATCCTTGAGTTCCTCCCAAACTACATTTTTCTTGTCTTTGGGTAAACAATGAGGGCAGCTGGAGAAGTCTCCAATATGGAGCTCTATGAGGTTTGTGCGACCAGGGAGAGGTGAAAACACATCGGAAAATTCCCTTGCTGCACAGCAATTTGTGCTTTCTGGGATGGTGAGAGATGGAGACTCTCACTGGAGACAGCTTGTGGAGACCACCATCAGCAGAGCCACAGGAACCACCTCTCTCCATGGTTTAAGGAGATTGTGCTGGTATATTTTTAGTGCATTCCCTTTATCTGTTTGCCTGACTTCATAGTCAACTCACTTTGCAATTTAGTGCAATTTAGCAATTTAGAGTTCAACATGGGAAGTAAATATGAGCACTTTATCTCCTGGTGCAAATTCCTGTAGCTGAGCTCCTCTGTCATACAGTCGGGGCTGCTGTTTATGGCCTGACACAAATTCTCCTGTGTTAGGTGAGTCCAGGTGTGGAGTTTTGCTCTCAGCTCCAGAACATACAAAATCAAACAATTTTGTTTTTGCTTTTAGAAGATCCCTCCTCCCAATTTTCCCTAATAGCGTCTAAGATGCTGCAGGGCTTGCACCCATGCAATAATTCAGAAGGGGAGAATCCTGTGGGGGCTTGTGGAACCTCTCATACTGCAAATTATGGGTTCATGTCACTTATCCCAATTTAGAGCATCATCTTGAAAGAACTTGGGATATTTTTAAGCATTTGATTAAAACATTTGACCAGCCAATCCATTTAAAGATGATAAACACTGGTAAGACTTGATTTAATGCCTAATTATTCATACAATTTGCTAAGCGTGCATGACATAAAAGACGTGCCATGGTCAGTCATGATCTCTTTTGGGATCCCAACTCATGAGATAACTCAGAAAAGTGCCTCCACAAAACTGCATCCTGAGAGCCACTGCTTCTGGGTATCATGTTGCATAGTCCACTAAAACGAACACAAACTCATGCCCTCCATGCAGTCTATTTAAATGGCCTGAAGAGGTCCACGCCAATTCTGTCGAAGAGGCCCTTGATCAGTGGAAGAGGGCGTAACCAGTAGGGGTGGCCAGTGGATTCACCAGCTGACATTTGCTACACGCCACACATCACCTGCAAACTTCTCTGTGAATTCCCGGCTGATAGAAACGGGCCACAAGATGGTTTAGTGTCTTATCCTGGCCCAAAAGCCCAGCCATGGGATTACAGTCAGGACCAACAATTTGGGACCAACAATTGGGATGTCTCTTCCTTTGTCTAAGTGTCCTTTGTCACTCGATATAACCTATCATTGATAACTGAAAAATGAGAGTGGGTCAGCTGAATTTGCTGACCATTGATTACTCTCACTTGGGTCTTGTCACACAACTGCTCCAAGGGGAAATACCAGAGAGGAATCCCTGCGAAGGGTGGAAGGACAGAGCCCTCCCCACCCTCCATCTCTCCCTGACGTGGAGCTGACGTCAACAGCCCCACCACTGCCTCCCCAGCCAATGCTGCTCAAATTCCACACTGTGCCTCACTACTGCAGAACCCATCCACAACATTTCTTGTACTAATGCCTGGAACCATGTCCAATTCCCAGGAATTAGTGGATGGGTGAGGCGAGGACTAACCACCACCTCTATGCTTTTGCCCTTGGAATTTAATAGTGACTGGCATCAGTGGAAACTCATGAACATCCCCGTGCACATACCTCACTCACTTTCACCAGTCATGCATTTCCCACTACACTGCATTGAATCAGGCTTTGATGGGCAGTGGTCTAGTTACACCCTGAGTCCACCAAGGCCTGATATATACTCTCTTGTATACTCACTGACATACTGTACGTACCTGCTTGAATGGGGGAGGCCTTGCGGTGCGTCAGGGATTTGGATTGTTCATTGTTCCTGCTTCCATGACAAGTGCCAACAAACCTGCCCAGGCTTTGCTCCAGTTCTGGTGGGCATGGAATGTTCCCCCTGTGGAGTGAGATGGAGCATGGGTAGATGTTTGAGAGGCAGGAGAGGAAGGAACAGTGGGGTGAACACCACGTCCGAGGTGTTGGTTCCACGACCCTGGCACCTCGGTTTCAGGGGAGCTGGAACCCTCGGGAGGAGAAGGGAGAGGACAGAGAGCGAGGAAAAAGAGAGACGCCTGGACCAGGGACCACTGCCAGGTGATCCGCCGCCAACTGAAAGGCTTCATCTAGGGACGTGGGCCGGTGGCACTGAACCCACTCCACTGTTCAGGTCAGGAGTCAAGCAATGAACTGTTCCAGTACCACCAGCTTGATGATCTGTTCCACCTCCTGATCCTCCACCAGAACCACCGATGACAGGAGTCCTTTAGCTGCTGCGTAGGCCAAGGGGCGGCCGACCTCGGTGAGCTGCAGCAACCGGGAATGTCGGCGGTGCTCCTTTGGTACCAAAGTGCTAAAGGGCCATCCTCTTGATGCTTGGATACTTCAGCTGGGTCCTTGGCGGCAGCTGCAAGGGGAGAAGTCAGAGTTACGAGTCTTTGACTCATCTGTTCATAAGATATTGTTACAGAACTGTACAGCCTTTTTTTTTTTTTTTTTTTTTTTTTTTTTTAAAAGATGTTTTTGGCAAACTGGTTTACAGCCTGTATTTACTCTGGTGAATCCTTATCTTGATTGCTGACTTTGCGTGTACTTTCTTGAGGGTGTTCTGATCTGGCCAACTGTAGTGTAGTGAAGGGGTTTTCTATACCAGGAAAAGAATTCTTTCATTCGCCAAAGTTGTTTTCCATGGTCTTCTGGGCCTTCTGGTGTTACTGAGCTCACTAGTGCATTCTTTCTTTTTAAGACTGTTCCATAGTTGATTTGGCCAAACCCAATATTTTTATTTTTTGCTATTTCTCTGATGGGGTTGTACTGATTTTTTATAACACACACTTGGCCATAGAACAGCTGAGCAGGCAATTGTCCAATTATTTTTGGTTCCTTTTTGGTCTGCACTTTGAATTATTCTCTACTTGGCTGCTAACCCAATAACTGCTATGTCCATATACGGTATAAGCTTATCTGCTGAATACTATGTCATAGTATGTTATGTTTACAATCACAGCATTTTTGTTATATTGTTATTCTTTTTCACTACCTGTTATATCTGACACTTTCACACTAGAACTGTGTACTGGTCGGCGTTGCACTGTCTCTTACTGTGCCTGTTGTCCTGTTTTAGTAGTTATTGTACTATCTTGTGCTGTTTGCACATATCTGCACGTGCACGTTATGTAGTAATGTGTAGTCCCATGTAGTTGTGTGTTGTTTTATGTAGCACCATGGTCCTGGAGGACCGTTGTTTCGTTTCACTGTGTACTGTACTAGCTGTATATGGTTGAAATGACAATAAAGCCACTTGACACTTGAATTCATATTAATTATTTAATTAATTAACATAACAATAACATTGTCAATGTCCAAATATTTATGGTCCTGACTGTACACACTTACACTGATAATTATTATTAAGATGTTTATAATAATTTGGTACAATGTTTTTTGTTTGGTGGTTGTTATTATCCAGTGCCTTTTTTTCCCCACACACTGGCCCATGGTGTTTAAATTATTCTATTCAATGAGCAATGGTACTGCTCTTTTTGTCAGTATTTTCCAACCCTCAGTGGTTTTGGTGCAGCTAGCTAATCTAGTGTGAAATGTCTGCTGCAGACCTTTGTATGGATAGAAATGATGAAATGGTCATTTCGTAACCAACATTTCCTGAATCATTCAGTGCTAGGAAGCTGTGGAAGCTTTCTTTAAGGATTCTTAAAGATGTTACATTTTGAAGAAGCTGTACAGAGAGGGACACAATTTCAGATTCAATTTTATTTATATAGCGCTTTTAACAATGGATATTTACAAAACAGAAATGGATTAAAATTTTGATCCCTAAGGAGCAAGCCAGTGACAACAGTAGCAAGAAAAACCTCCCTGAGGTGACATGAAGAAGAAAGTTAAAGATAAACCAGACTCAAAAGGGAACCCATCCTCTCTGAAAACTGGAGAACCACACAATTTCAAAACAGAAATATGCCATAGTCCTGAGTGCAAGTAGCCCATTTTGCCTCTTTCTAGAAATAAATGATTGGTGTGGGCCAAGAACATGTGCAATCCTATTCACTGGGGGTTGGGAAATACTTTTTCCCCCCTGTTCCTCTTTGAAAGGTGTCTATAGTTGAAAGCATTTCGGTTTGCACAGGTATTGCAATTGTGTGCCTCGATTCTCTCTCCAACTTGGCTCACATAACTGATAGCAGAAATTTCTTATTACTGGCAGGGTTGGCCTATCTCCTGGTAAATCAGTCTGTGCTTACAGCTAAAAAAAAAAAAAAAAAATTGGTCTGGGCTCTAAAACATACTCTCCTTGAAAGGAACAAAATGTCATCCAAAGATGAGAGAAATGTTGTATTCTTTAACATGCCAACTCTGTTTGCTCTGTTCTGTTATGGGATTTAAGCTTAAAAAAAAAAGTTTGTGTTTATTAATAGTAATTCAATTTACTGGAAAATCAGTTATTGCTTCACTAGACAATTCATATTATTAGCATTCCAGATTCACGATTAAGCCAACACATGGCATTTGTGGCTTTATTTTTGACCTGGGTGATTGTGTATGGTCAAAGCTACAGTATGTGCAAATATATACGCACTAAGCAAGCATATCTGTGCATCATTAATACAGGGTGTCCCAAAAGTCTCCATACGTACGGGACTTTGTATGCCAGGACCATGTCGGACGTGCCTTTGTCAGTGGATATTTGTGGACGTCCACTTCTCAGTTGGTCCCCAACACTTCTAATCTTTTTGAATTTTTTTAATAATTTTGGCAACAGTGTTGTGTGTGATGTGCTTGCCATGTTACCATACCAACCTTGCGACAGCTTCCCGATCCAGCCATGAGAATGATTTGAATATATTCTTCTTTTGTTGAATGAATTCTTAAAGGCTATCTGAAAAAAAATATAAACTAAGTATGAAAAATTTTGGAAGACATTTTGCTAAAAAGTGTTCATTTCCCCATGTATGGAGACTTTTGGGACACCCTGTAAATAACGGCCCAGGTTTTCTGCCCAAGATCACGTTACTCAATTTTAAGGCTCAACAATTAATTGATTTTGAATCGAAATGGCAATTTCTAAAAGTGTGGTTCATACACTGCTTTAGGTGCGATTCTTCTGATAATGTGCAACCCCTTAAATAACAAAACACAAAAGCAGACTGGCAATGTAAATCTAGCTTGTGATACATAGCCTAACTGACCTATAGCAGGACGAGTTGCTGCCATCATGTGAAGGAAGCAAGCACTAGTTAGCAGCTAAGATGGCGTTGGCTAGCAGTAGTGAGCCTGGTCCAACAAACGAATGCGAGTCTAAGGAAACAAGTGAAGCTGACCTTACAGACAAACGAAATTGCACATCAGACATCTGGAAATATTTTGGCTTCAGGAAGACAGACACCCTTCAACAGCGAGTGATTTGCAAAACATGCCGAAAAATACTACAAACCTCTCGTGGTAATGCCACAAACTTATACTGGCATCTCAGACGGTACCACAAATCGCAACATGATGAAAGTTTAGCTAATCGGAATTCTGGAGCACAGCGTCAAGCTGTTAAGCATCCTGTAATCACTAGTCACGTTTACGTGGACACTTTTTGTTTCAATCGGAATGAAATCAATCAGATTGATTAATCCGATCACAGTGTTTACAAGAACGCTGAGTAAAGTAATTGGGTTGATATGCGCGTTTACATGACAGAATCAGATTTGATCTTCTGACATGCGCACAGTGCACGAATACATGTTTCCCGCCGTTCCAACATGCAGATACTAGCAGCCACTCTCTTGCCATTGCTTCTTTTTTTCGTTTTAAAAAGCAGACTTAACATTTGCCTATTTCAGCTGCTAATTGGAAGACAATGAGCGCGTGATGTTTTGTGTGGTACTGCGTGTATTTATCAAGCAATTAAAATGCCCCTTCCCAAGCCCAGAACAAGGCGTCTGTGGATGAGGGTCCGAAGCAAGGACTGGTGGGACAACGTCATCTTGCACCACTTCACAGACGAGGAGTGGAAGGAGAATTTTAGGATGACACGACAGTCATTTATGACGCTACGCTCAATGGTGGAGGGGTACATACCACCTGGTGAGGCTACGGTCAGAGCCCCAATACCGCTGACAGCCGTGCGTCATACGTCATTACGTGATTTGTACGTCATTGCATATGCGCAGCACTGTCTGGTTTCATTTTCAATTCGATGAAGTGTTTACATGTCCTCTCCATCGGATTAGAAAAGGTTTAAACCACACCTTACGATCCGAATAAAATTTTAATCGGTTTTGGCCAATTCATTCCGATTGACATGTTTACATGTGACTTTTTAAATCTGATTGTGCTTCTAGTCCAATTACGATCAGATTATTAGTGTCCATGTAAACGCAGCTACTCAGGCTTTTGAAAGTGTCACACCATATGAGAGGAACTAACGCCAACACAATGAAATAACGGGTGCCATCACAAAATGCATAGCACAAGATCTCATGCCAGTTTGCACAATTTCCGGCTTTCAAAACCTGATACGCACGCTTGTAAAATTATTTGTTTGTATTTGATAAGCAGTTTTTATTTTGAAGTGCAATTAGTGGAAAATGCAAAAATAGAAAAAAAAAATCATGTTTAATCGCAATACTGGCAAAAAAAAAAAAAAATGCAGTTAGATTTTTTTCCTGAGTCGTGTAACCCTACTAAATTTTGTTCAGCAGTTTATTTTCCTTCTAACTTTCAGTCAAGTCAAGCGAGTTTTATTGTCATTCCTCTATATAACTCTTATACATTAGAACAAAATGACATTTCATCAGGACCATAGTGCAACACATAACGCAGTAACATGGTATACGTAGGACTACATGAAGTGCCTTAGATGACAGTGTGAGAAGACTGTGAGAAAAGTGTGTAAAATGTACAAAAAAAACAGAGGAAAATAAATAGACAGAGCAATATATGTGTACATAGGACAGTGCATGCTAAATAGACAGGACAACAGAACAGTATGGAAGAAACCAGTGCAAACAATTTTCTGTACATTGTCTATACACTTTCATATAATTTATGTAGAAAAACTTATGGAGAAAACATACAGCAAGAAGATAATTAGTAAAAAGTTGTCGTGTAGGAACATAATAGCATTGTCTGTGAAATTTTAAAGTGCAAGTGCAGTGATGTTTGTACTATGGCAGGTGTTGGAAAGGGTTTAGATTTAGTCCAGGTGGGGAGCAGCAGTGTGTTCAGTTGTCTGACCACCTCAGGAAAGAAGCTCTTGCGAAGTCTGGTGGTGGTGGTGGCACAGATGCTCTAATATAGGCTTATGTGAAATGCTTGCTGGTGTTCTCTGAATCCCTGGCTGAATCCATGTCTTCTTTGTGTGCATGTGCAGTACAAAGTAGGCATACCACTAATGCATTTACTCGAGATGTTTGTTTTGTCTGTTGAGAATATAGGAATAGACTGCTGTGCAGTGCAACACAGGAAGCAGCAATTGTTTAAAAAAAATAAATAAAATGCTGGATGGTGGATTTTTAGTTGATTCTGCAGTAATGCGCAGTAAACAATAAAAATAAATAACTACATTTTTTATAGAATTATTTTACAAATCAGATGTCTAATGTCCACTTCACCAACATTTTTTGCTGTTGATTTGCTGCTCAGTGTGTTTATTAAGGTTATTAAAACATTGGCAAGTATTTGAACCTTCTTAGAAGCACTGTGAAATCCATTATAACAAAGTGGATTATAACAAATATGGTACAACCCAGACACTACCAAGATCAGGCCAAACTGAGTGCTCAGACAAGAAGGGCAATTGTAAGAGAAGTGTCCAAGAGTCCAGTTACAACACTGGAGGTGTTATAGAGCTCACTGGCTGAAATAGGAGAACCTGTACAGACCTCAACAATATTATCAGCCCTTCACAGCCTCTATGAGAGAGTAGCTAATTCCAAACCTAATGTAAACCAAATACAGCCCAACACTTGGGTACCACAATTCTTATGATCAAACAAATTGGTGGTAGCATCATGTTTTAGGGTTGCTTTTCAGCAGGAGGAAATGGAAAGCTTGTTTCCATCACAAGCAACATGGATGGAGCCAAATATATGCAAATCATTTATAATCGTTTATATAAGCAAATATAAGCAAAGGAGAACATGTTCCAGTCAGCCACACATCTGCATTTAGGGCAAAATTATACAGTCAGGTACATGCATGGACACTGACAGAGTTATTGGTATTTTAGCTGTCTACCACAATATGTTGGAGCTGAAAATAAATCATGAATATGTGCTCTAAGTTTCAGCACGAAGTTTCTCTTTAATTTGATTGAAATAAATATTTACATCCAAATTACAGCACTTTTTCATGTGGTCCATATAAGACTTTTTAAAGGACCAACAGTAATTGGACAATTGGATGCTCAGCTATTCCATAGCCAGGTGTGTTATTCCTTCTTTATTTACACTATTATTTACAGCAAAAGGTCTAGAGTTTATTTCAAGTGTGTGCTTTCCATTGCAGTCTATTGTTTGCATCAGAGAGATAAAAAAAAATGTGTAGTGTGATCACTACAGGTTCATCTGAGGTCAAAAATCTTTTTGTTTTACTGACATTGAGAGAGCTGTTGAGTCTGTGAGCTGCTCAACCTTCTCCATGTACAGGCGAAGCCAAAAGTTTACATAGGCCTAGGCTGGAGACATTCAAACCCAATTTTTCAACTCCACACATTTCATGTTACCATACATTTACTGGGTTAAGTCAATTAGGGTATTTACTTTATTTATCTAAGAGGTCATTTAAAAAGAACAGATAAGGGACAGATTTATTTACTATACCAGATTTTCAGTGGGTCAAAATTTACATACACATGAATCAAATGCTTGGCCCATTCCTTCTCACAGAACTAGTGTAACTTGGTCGGCTTTGTGGGCCTCGTCACTCAGACAGGCTTTTTAAGTTCAGTCCACAAATTTTTTATGGGATTCTGGTCAGAGCTTTGTGATGGCCACTCCAATACCACTTCCAAGACCCAACTGAGAACCAAGTTTTAACTTTATGGTGGATGTATTGATGTGTTGCTTCAGTATTTCTAGATGATACTCTTTCCTCATGGTGCCAATTATTTTATGAAGTGCACCAGGCCCCTCTCCAGTAAAACACCCCCACAACATGATGCTACCAAATCCATTCTTCACAGTTGGGATGGTGTTCTCCAAATTAAAGCCTCCCCCTTTTTCCTCCATCATTATGGCCAAACAGTTAAATTTTTGTCCTCCAAACGGCTATATCTTTTTCCTGGTGATCACCTGCAACTGGGAGAAAGAATGCTGTGTAACTAATTCTATGAACCTCATATAACCGTCACAGTTTCTTGTCATTTGGAACCTTTGCCAGTTTAGGAAGGTGTTTTTTGGGAAATGGTTGCTGGTATTTATGGTGAATACTGTTTCTGACTTTTTCAATTCTTCCGTCAGTGTTTTCATAAGGAAAACGTTAGCATCAGCTACCTGTATTTACACATAATTAGCATTTTGTTTAAATAGGTAGATGCTTTTTTTTGACTGTTTTTGACAATTCTGAGAAAAGCAAAAAGTAGCTTGTTTTTCTTTTATTGTTTTCATAAGAAAAGAGTTTGCATTAGCTACCTGTGTTTAACAACACATACAATTATCACTTAAGCTGTAACCGATTGCTAAGCTCATGGTGAGTATGTCCTCTCTAGCATTCCACACACCCACTGGTATGCCCTATGGCACAGTGAACCTGCTGAGGGGTGTCAGCCCCACTGAGACTCCCATTACCTGCACAGCTGGCGTGGGCACATTCATCCTGGAGTTTTCCACCCTGAGCCATCTCACTGGAGATCCTGTGTTTGAAGACGTGGCCCGAAAGGCTCTCGTTGCCCTGTGGAAAACCCGGTCGGATATTGGCCTGGTAAGAACCACTACCTTAGAGCAATTTTAGCAATATTTGGGTGTCATGCACTGCTTTAATGATCATCCTCTTATTACATCAAATTTCATGCATTTCTAGTACTTCAAAGAATATCTAAGAAAGTTTTCTATTATGTTTTTTTAAATGAAACCCCCAATTAGATTAATCTAATTGAGGAAGATATTTGACATCAAGATATGTGTTCAGAAATGTGAACTGTGGCTGGAGAGTCAAATTCAGTGTTCTCACGTTTAAACTGAGGTGCTACTTATCCCAGAGGCTGAGGTTATATGGTAAGCCTTCTTTATCTTCATTATACTCTCTATGCTGCCTGGACTATGTGATCCACCCACACAGCAAAAACATGGGCATGGGTAGTTAACTAGTTGTAGCCATTTAATTGATTTGTGTAATATTGCTTGAAATTTGCCTTTGGCTTAACCCACAAAAAAACATATGGCTCTTTTTCTGTTACAGTGTGTTTCTGTGAGGTTGCGCTGTCACCTGTATACATTCTCCTATTCTGTAAGAGTAACAGCAAAAGCTTGTTGGCCTGCAAGCACATAGTAACATGTAAGGTTATGTATGTAACTGTGATTCTTCAACTGAGGGGAGGATCGCCAGGTTTCCTTCAGAAATATTGGAGTTCTGCTAAGTACTAATAGCAAAGTTGCTATCTCTTGATTGTGAACTTGACCTCACATGTGCAGCCTATAGAAGATCCCAGCTGCGTCACACTACGTCTTCTGGTCATTCTCATCATTGCCTCAATTAACCCAGGGCACGTTGAATGTAACAAAAAAGTGAAAGCAAAGCAGAAGCTCCTCTGTACATTCGTTTCACTACTCCAAGCTTGTAAATAGCTTTATGTGCAGTAAATACAATGTACCTTGCGCTCTTCGTTAATAAGCACGCTCGCTTATACTGTTTTGAACGATTTGGTTGGCTGCCCTCACACTCTGTAGTAAAGATACCATAATGCCATAATTATTTCTTATTAAACATTATACATGTGAAAAGAAACGAAAAAGTGAACATTATTTTATAAAGTCTAAGTCAAGACCAAGACCATATTTAGCAAGATATTACCAGTGTCCAGGACCAAGACAAGTCAAGTACAAACAATTTGTACTTACAAATTGTTTCTAAAAATAGACAGCTCTCTTTCCAGTAGCAACTGCACTGCAGTCTCAGGAAAATCTTGACGGCTTCAAGGCTTGACGGCTTGCTTTAAAGGCTTTATCATGCCCTGTTTCTCATCCCACTTAGCTCCTTCCAGCCATTGGTGCATTCTTTGAAGTCCGTGAGTACCGACACAGACAAGCATCTTAGACAAGTCTGTTGTCACTTGTTTTAGACAGAAGGAGGGCCTGTGTACCAAAGACCTTTCCAAGTAGCAACACAACTGGCAGAACATGTTTTACCATGCTCTGACAATGACATTTGAGCCACCCAAACTTGGAGCAAATAGGTCTACTCTTTTATCAAGCTGCATGATTCAAGGCACTCTTATTAATGAAATTGGTACAGTGTGAAATTCCCAGGGACTCGCATAAAATGAATTAGGCACTTACCAGGCCATTTTAGATGGAGTCTTCACCTTTTTGCCAAGACAACATTAACACCTGCCATGTAGGACATTCCGTGTCTGTGCTTGTGCAAGTGCTTTCAACTCAGACCTTCGCTGGGGCCCTGATAGTCTCGGCACAAGCCAGAGGAAAAAAGAGTTTTGTTTCTAGCCCTTACAGTTCAAAAGTTATTAGCATAAATATGAGTGCAAATTTGCACTGTTGGTAGCTCTAGAGGGTTTGATTTAGCAATATCCAAATTTGCTATTGTCACATTTCAGACTGTCCCTGTCTGTGTGCCAGTTTCATAGCTTTCCTGTGTATGGTTTTATGGGCTGGCATAGACTCAAGCGGACGAAGAAGCAGAATATGATAACACTAATGATTACAATAGGTGCCTACGCACCAGCGGTGTTGACCCCTAATAATTATAATAATAGTAAAATTGGAGAACAATTAGTTTCAACACAGTAAATAACTAGAAAGTGAAGCTGAGAAAAAACTTCATGTTGGCTTGGCAAAGCCAGTTAAAAGGCAAAAAAATAAAAAATAAATAAATAAAAAAAATAGGTTAAAAGGCCAAAAGTTAAAATAGTTTGTTTTTATTAAAGAAAGGGTTAATTTAACTTGAAAAGTGTTTCTAGAAAGTGTGTGTTTTTTTTTTGTTTGTTTTTGACAGTCCACATACCAATTAGGAAAAAGATGCAGAATGTCATCTGTTTCAGCTCGATCTGAGTTTCGGCTCAGTCGAACTAATAGTTTCTGAGAAACAGCTTTCTGTACCTAGCCCCGCCCCTATCGATGACCACGCCCCCTATTGAAGACCACACCCAAAACTCTGCGAACCTTCTCAGGACTTTGTCCTGAATGCAGAGGGATTGTGCAGCCAACCCAACTCCCTGGTTGACAGGGCATTGTCAGGGTTTGCCTGTGCCATTTTAGGTGGTTCCTAGCTTTTCTTAGATGGTTATGAGAGCATTTCAGCTTGTATTGCTCATTATTAAGCCTATCAAATGTCTGCTGAAAGATGATTGCCCGGCAGCGGCAATATTTTTTTAAGGGACCAGGTTGTCATTAAGAATGCACCTACAAATTAGAATAACAATGCAGAATACCATGATTCAGCCCAATTGGACTTACGGTTTCTGAGAAACAGTTTTCTGAACTTAGCTCCTTCCCCTGTTGATGACCATGCCCAAAACACTATCGACCTTCTAAGGACTTTGTCTTGAAGGGGCCTTTCAAGTTTTGTTCAAGTGCATACAAAGAATCATATGGTACATCTGTTTGAGTTAATTAGACTCCACCCCATTAGAATTGATTGACAGGTGGTGGCCATATTGTTGGCCTTTCCAAACCAATAATAATAATAATAATAATAATAATAATAATAATAAAAGCTGCAGGCAGCATTTTCAGGGGCCAAGCACCCAGACTTGGTGAGCCACACATTCACAGACATGCTACAGTTGTTGCCTAAGCAATCACAAGAAAGCAGAGCCACAAATTTAGGCACAGGGATTCAGTAGTTTCACACATGATGTGTATGTTTTGACCATGGACAGTGGTGGAATTCTCTGACTGTAGGAGGAAAGGTCTAGATGAACAAATGGGCAGCAGGATGCCATTCCTGCAGCATTGTTTAGACACGTGTCATGATGATGTGAGCCATAACAAAATCCAAGATTCGACAGGAAGTACACTTGAATTTCAGATGTTGGTGTGCGTTCACTTCTGCATACTCCGGGGAATTATAAAAATAAACTGTGAATTTATGACAAACTCTTCAAATGATACAAGGAAAAAATTAAAGTTGTTACAGTTCTTGACCACAAGGTGGTGCAGTCACAAAACTTCTTGGGTACATTCAGGGCATGGTCCTGAGGATACTTAGATGCATTGCTGAGATCCATCCTCACATCCTGTTTTTTGCATTTGTCAGCGCGTTACAGGAGAACAGGTTTGAATATCAAAATTCCTTTGTAACATTTGTTCAGAGAGGTTGGAGGAGGAGTAGCAAAAATGGCAGATAGATGTAAGCATTTTTGCCATGTTAAGTGTAACTTTTGACCAGTAGGTGGCGCTGATCACAAAATTTGTTGCATAGCTTCAGGTCATGGTTTTGAAGATGCCTACCAAGTTTTGTGTCAGTGCGCAAAGTCATTGCTGAGATACAGCCTAAATTCCTGTTTGGCAGCTTCACCATCAGATTCGTTCGCTCATTATGGGCAAACCCTTACTTTTGTGAGGCTTACTCTGAAGATGATGTGTGCCAAATTTAGTGATGATTGGACAAAATTTGTAGGAGGAGTAGCAAAAAAAGTGTTTTGACAAAATCCAAGATGGCAGAAAATCTGATTAGGTGGAAATTGACGTCGTAGGGTGCACTGAACTCATCTCGACCCAGGGAATCCAGGGATGCCTGGCTTTGGATACATGGTTCAAAAATTATGACCATAAATGTACTTCCAAATTAGGCCCAAATTTGACCGGATGGTGGCGCTAGAGCATTGGCAACACTTGGCCCAAATTTGGTCAGAATGTTCCTTAGATCCTCCCCAATCAGTGTGCCAAATTTCACAACTTTTTACCAGACGGCTCTATGGGCTCCCATAGGCACCCTAGCCAGAAGAAGAAGAAGAAAACATAGAATAACAATGGGGTACCTATGCACCTTCAGTGCTTGGCTCCCTAATATAATGTAAATGAATAACAATAGTATAATTGTAATTGGATAACAATAATATTGCACATTGCTTTGCAATCCTAACTAGAAAAGTGCATTTCCTGATGAAAATGCAGAGGGTTTGGGCAGCCAACGCAACTCTCTGTTGTTGCTAAGGGGCTGATATGCACCACCTGACAATGCTCTCTGGTAACGCAGGTGGTTCCTACCTTGTTCTTAGGTGGTTGTGATAGGATTCATTTCAATCAGACATATGTGGGAAAAATGCACTTGAACTTAACCATGCCCCCTGAGGGGGACTACACTCCAACTTTAGCACACAGCCTCAGAATCTAGCATTGAATATGAATATTAAGTTTTGTGCATATCCATGTAACACATTATGTGTTACAGCTGTTTGAGTAAATTAAGCCCCACATTTGAATGATTGATTGGTAGGTGGTGGCCACATTCTTCACAAATGTCCACAGATTTTTTTATTGATGGATAGACTTTGATTGGGCGGGTCTGAATGTTCCAAAAAAACAAGGTTTGTTGCATAAGCGACTAAATCAGGACTAAAAAGAATATTTCCTCTCCACCTTATTTTACATGAGATTTGCTTGTTTGTGGAAAAGCGAATGCTTGTTTATGGAGAAGAAAATGAAAAGTGGCCAATTTGAGTGAGAATAGAGCATTTTTTTAATGCCGAAGTTTCATGGCGATTGCTAACCCTATCAAGTGCCTGCTGAAAGCTGATTAGCCCACAGCGGCCATGTGTTTTTAAGCAACCAGGTCATTAACAGGACACTTAAGGACAATTCGGATAAAGATACATAAGTTTTGGCTCAGTTGGACTTACTTTTCCTGAGAAACTGTTTTCTAAACATAGCTCTGCTCCGAATATCCTCAAGACATTGTCCTGAAGGGGCTTATCAAGTTTCATTCAATTGCATACAATTAGACTCTGCCCTGTTAGAATTGATTGACAGGTAGCAGCCATATTGTTCAAATATCTCAAGATATTTTGACAGTTATTGAGGGAGAAACTCTCCTGAGCTGTTTGACAGCAACTTTCATGTATATTATGCAAATTAGCAAAAAATCCAAGTGGAGCTGGGTGGTCCAAATTGTAAATTGGTTCAGAATTAGCCAAGGAATCATAAGAAAAAAGAATTTGTCTCTAGGTCTCACAAACGTAAAACGTTGTGCAATGCTGCCCTATAGCAACACCATTAGGCCGTTTGGGCTCATCTCTCTTGCCTGAGTAGAGGGAATGAATACTACTTAATGGCCAAGTTTAATGTCTGTAGCAGGTACCCTTTGGTCTGCATTTCCTTCCAAATAGTAACTGCGGGACTAGATAGTGGACAAATTTTGGCAGAAAAATAACAATAATAATATAATAGTATTGCACATTTCCTGAAGAAAATAGGGATTGCACAGCTAGCGCACCTCCCTGGTGTTGCTAAGGGGTTGATAGGGCATTACCAGGTTGCGCCTATGGTGTCGCATGTGCTTCCTAGCTTGTTCTTAGGTGGTTTCTAAGAGCATTTCAGCTCAATCAGACATATGCTATGTGAGAAAACTTAACATGTTAACCCCCAAAATAAAATAAATCTCTTAAACAACCGCAAAATAGAAATGTGACGTATCAAAACCCTTGGCTAACTGAGGAGAATTGTGTTATGGGTATTTTAGTGACGTGACAAGTACATCATGTGCACATTGACTGCCAAAATAAGTAGATTCACAAAACTACAGCAACATAGACATGTGACATATCAAAACGCTTGGCTAACTGAGGAGAATAGCGTTATGGATATGTTAGTGACATCATTTGCACTGCTCCATTCTGACGTCGTCTTCTGATATTTCGTACAATTGCATTTATTTGTGTTTGTGGTGATACGCCGTGTTTGGTTTTCGCTAAACATGTTGCTGTGCATGGTGACCAAACATCTCCATCTTGGTCTCATCAGTCCAAAGGATATTATTCCAGAACTTTTGTAGTATGCAATTTTGTAAACTTAAGTCACCATGTTTTCTGCCATATTTTTTAGAGAGAAGGAGCTTTTTCCTAGCCACCCTTCCATGAAAGCCATACATGTTCAGTCTTTTTCTGATTGTGCTGTCATGAATATAAAAATTTATGTGCTTACAGTGGCCTGTAGTTCAAATGATGTAGCTCTGAGGTTTTTATTTATATCTCTGGTCAGACCATTTGGCAACTGTCTTGAAGGATTTCCATTTGTAAACAGTCAATTCAAATTGTTTGTAGATGGCTTTATAACCCTTCCCAGATGAGCAGCAACAATTGCATCTCTGAAGTCATGGCTAATGTCCTTTCTTCTTGGCATGATGTAGACATATTAGACATACACCTGAGTGGTTCAGAACACCAAACTGCCAAAAATTCTGCTTTTATAGAGGTAGTCACATTTCTTGATGACTAAATGATTAATCCTGTCCATTTCATTAGTAACTCCCGGCTGTTAATCACTCTCTTAATGATTGTAGAAGTAGAAAGAGTTTACTTTTTTTTTTTTTTTTTTTATACTTTTTTGGGAAAAAATGACTGCATATTTTTGTGTTTTTTTGTTGTCACTTATTGTTGACCACAGAATTGGTATTTAGAGCTCAATAAACAAAGAATTGAAGGAGGGTACACATTTCTTTCCCATATATATAATTTGTGTGTGTCTTTCGGCAGTACCTGTTTGATAGGTGTGTCTATATAATTGGATGACAAGTATTTACACACATCCATATAGCCCAAATATATATATGCTGCCACACTCTATATATGTATGTATGTATGTATGTATGTATTTTATATATATATATATATATATATATATATATATATATATATATATATATATATAAAATACATACATATATAGAGTGTGGCAGCATATATATATTTGGACTATATGGATGTGTGTGTGTATGTATATACACCGATCAGCCTTAACATTAAAACCACCTGCCTAATATTGTGTAGATCCCTGTTGTGCCACCAAAACAGCTCTAAAACGTCAAGGCATGGACTCCACAAGACCTCTGAAGGTGTGATGTGGTATCTAGCACCAACACATTAGCAGCAGATCCTTTAAGTCCTGTAGGTTGCAAGGTGGGGCCCCCATGGATTGGACTTGTTTGTCCAGCACATGCTCATTCTCATTGAGATCTGGGGAAATTGGATGCCAAGTCAACACCTTGAACTCTTTGTCATGTTCCGCAAACCATTCCTGAACAATTTTTGCAGTGTGACAGGGTGCATTATCCTGCTGAAAGAGGCCACTGCTATTAGGAATACCATTGCTATGAAGGGGTGTACTTGGTCTGTCAAAATAGCATCCAAGTTTTCCCAGCAGAACATTGCCCAGAACATCACATTGCCTCCGCTAACTTGCCTTCTTCCCATAGTGCATCCTGGTGCCATCTCTGTAATGTAAAAGAAAATGTGATTTATCAGGCCAGGCCACCTTCTTCCTTTGCTCCATGGTCCATTTCTGATGCTCACATGTCCATTGTAGGCACTATGACTGTGGCTACGCAGCAAGCTGAGGCACTGTGTTCTGACACCTTTCTATCATAGCCAGCATTAACTTTTTCAGCAATTTGTGCTACAGTAGCTCTCCTGTGGGATCGGAGCAGACGGGCTAGCCTTCGCTCCCCATACGCATCAGTGAGCCTTGGGTGCCCATGACCCTGTCACCAGTTCACCGGTTGTCCTTCCTTGGACAACTTTTGGTAGGTACTAACCACTGCATACCAGGAACACCACACAAGACCTGCCGGTTTGGAGATGGTCTGTCCCAGTCGTCTAGACCTTGTCAAAGTCGCTCAATTCCTTATGCTTACCCATTTTTCCTGCTTCCAACACATCAACTTCGAGAACTAACTGTTTACTTGCTGCCTAATATATCCCACCGCTTGACATTGTAACGAGATAATCCATCTTATTCACTTCACATATCAGTGGTTTTAATGTTATGGCTGATCGGTATGTGTGTGTGTGCAGTATATTAATATTAATATATATATAATAACACTTTTCCCTATTTCGATGTTTGATGTGAACATTAACTGAAGCTCTTGACCTATATCAAAAAACAGGCAACTGCCGAAAATCAGCATAGACATCTGAGTGTTAAATAATGAATAATCAATGAGTATCAACACATACTCATTCTTTTGTGTGTTCCTGTTCCGGTACTTGACTGCCCTTCACTAAATGACATAGATTTTGTTCATGTAATTAGTTAATAAGCAGTATTTTCTGGTGCAGTTTGTAGCTGTTTGATGTCTTTTACTTATGGTGAAGAGTGAAGAGGTAGGTAATCCTACTAAAATGAGTTGAGGGTTAATCATTTTTAAAAATTTAATAGTCAACTTCTTTTCAGGTTGGGAACCATATTGATGTCATTACCTCAAAATGGGTCGCTCAGGATGCAGGTATCGGGGCAGGGATTGATTCATACTTTGAGTACTTGTTAAAGGGTGCAATCATGCTGCAAGATGAGGAACTTCTTAACATGTTTCATGGTATGCAGACATGGTAATGTACATTGTTTATCATTATTGTGTGTTGTGCCACTTTTACTCAATATACCTTGACAATTCCTCAGAATGTCATGGCATATTAAGTACTCTTTGTCCTTTGACCTGGACTGTTTTTGTATTGCAGAGTTTGATATGTCCATAAGGAACTACACTAAGTTTGATGACTGGTACCTATGGGTGCAGATGCATAAGGGTACTGTTTCCATGCCTATATTTCAGTCTCTGGAGGCATTCTGGCCTGGCCTGCAGGTGAGAGCACAGTGTCTTCTAGATCATGATAACTAGATCTCTTCTGCTTTACTTTTACATCATTCAACAATCTGTTGGTGTACTTGAACCTTGAACCTACTTGTTAACAGTGTGTGTATTTGGTTTATTTAGAGTCTTATAGGGGATATAGAGAGTGCGACAAGGACCTTCCATAACTACTGTACAGTGTGGCGTCAGTTTGGTGGACTTCCAGAGTTCTACAGTATTCCTCAGGGCTATACTGTGGACAAGCGAGAAGGATATCCTCTACGACCAGGTACTTGCATATTACAGCAAACCCACAGATCACAAGGCCAGCAAGAAAATAGGGGACAATGTGTGATTGTATGTGAGGATTTTTGATTAAGTTATAAAGTGGCACACTGCATTACTTAAGTTAAAGTGTAAGATTGGGTACTAATACCCCATCTGTGGCTAGGAGCTGAAGTGAGAGCCTTTCTTCATACCTGTATTTATCATTGCATATGTTTTGGCACTATTTTTATGTCACTGAGAGACTGCAAGGAAGTTTGAGTTGCTAAGTGATGTTATATTATGAGTTCTGGAAGACACTGAAAGAAAGAATGGCAACTACCAAGCTGATCACATCCTTGAAGTTTCATTGTAAATTTGGATTTTTTTAGATAGATTTTCAGATTTCACACTCCACTATATATATTTACAGCATGACACACTTTTCAAATTGTTAAGCGTAGTAAAGCTGTGTAGATAACTACCTTCAGTAACAATAAAGAATAATTGCCTTTCTTTTTTTCAGAGTTGATAGAGAGTGCAATGTACCTGTATAAGGCCACGGGTAACCCAGCATTTCTGCAACTAGGCAGGGATGCAGTGGAGTCCATAGAGAAGATAAGCCAAGTTAAATGTGGATTTGCAAGTGTAAGTACTTGAATACTAACCCAGTTTTCTCCACACAGGTTAAACCTAGGAAACCATTTAGAATTAAGATGCACAATTAATTTAGTCTATCACTAGGTTTCTGTCTCCAGACAACTCTCTTAAAAGAAAGTTAATAAATATGTATTTAATGTGCAGACAAATATAGGATCATTATAGACTAGCCTCTGTTGGCATCCTTCCAGAAAACCATCAAAAATGTAGTAAAAAATGCACAAAAAATGTACAATGAGGACTTAAGTAAAATACAAAGTGCTTGGAAGAAGCTGGGAGTGATGAAATAAACAATGTAAGGGAGAGTGCCAGAATAGAAGAAAGAAGCAAAAAAGAAGAGAAGAGTGAATAAACTGGTAAAGAGAAAAAAAGAAGAATGAATGTTAGAAAAAAAGAATGAATTAAAAAAAAAAAGATCGGAAAGAGAGCAAGAAATAATGAGAATGCGAGAGTAAGCCTGTGTTCACACTAGCAAGCGACAAGTATCTTTCTGACAAGTGCTCATGTCGTGTAGTTTGTCTTTTGCAGGCATGGAGTGTGCGCTACTGTTGTCATTCGTGAGCGTGTACCGTCCATCTAGCTTTTTTCACTTCCATTGAGAAACTGTTGTTTGATGTGTTCCAGGCTTTGTATTAACTATCAGATGAACAGTGCAGGCAAACTCTAACTATGTATGCTCACCAGAGGCACCACCGTGTGTTTGTTTTTTATATATATCAAAGTCAAAGTCTTTTTTTTTTTTTTTTTTTTTTTTTAAATTGTTTTTAACATTGTATATTAATACTGAAGACATCCAAACTATGAAAGAACACGTATGGAATTATGTAGTAAACAAAAACATGTTATAAAACATATTCTGGGTTATTTATTTCTGATTCTTCAAAGTAGCCACATTTTGCTTTGATGACAGCTTTGCACACGCTTGGTATTCTCTCAGTCAGCCTCATGAGGTAGTCATCTGAAATGGTTTTCCAACAACCTTGAAGGAGTTCCCATAGGTGTTGAGTACTTGTTGGCTGCTTTTCCTTCACTCTCCAGTCCAACTCACCCCAAACCATCTCAGTTGGATTTAGATCGGGTGATTGTGGAGGCCAGGTCATCTGATGCAGCACTCCATCACTCTCCTTCTTGGACAAATAGCTCTAACATAACCTAGAGGTGTGTTTGGGGTCATTGTCCTGTTGGAAAACAAATGATCGCCCCAAACCAGATGGGATGGCATGTCTCTGCAAAATGCTGTGGTACCCATGCTGGTAAAGTGTGCCCTCAATTTTGACTAAGTCACCAAAAGTGTCACCAGCAAAGCACCCCCACACCATCACACCTCCTCCTCCATGCTTCACAGTGGGAACCACAAATTCAGGAACCGTCCGTTTACCCTCTCTACATCTAACAAAGACACGGCAGTTGAGAACCAAAAAAAAATTTGAGAACCAAATATCTCAAATTATTTGGACTGATCAGACCAAAGGACAGTTTTCCACTGATCTAATGTCCATTCCTTATGTTTCTTGGCCCACGCAAGTCTCTTCTGCTTGTTGTTCTGCCGAAGTAATGCAGACTCCTCTGAACAGTGGATGTTGAAATATGTCTGCCACTTGAACTCCGAGAAGCATTTATGTGGGCTGTAATCTGAGGTGCTGTAAATCGGCGGTTTCTGAGGCTGGTAATTCTAATAAACTGAGCCTCTGCAGCAGAGGTAGCTCTTGGTTTTCCTTTCCTGGGACGGTCCTCATGAGAGCCAATTTCATCATAGCGTTTGATGGTTTTGGTGACTGCACTTGGGGATACATTCAAAGTTCTTGAGATTTTTCGGATTGACTGACCTTCATTTCTTAAAGTAATGATGGACAGTCTTTTCTCTTTACTTAACTGAGTGTTTCTTGCCATAATATGAGTTTAGAACACAGGGTTTTCTCTGTTTTTGGCCTTCAGTTCACACTGAAATTGTTTTTGCATCAGATAAGTTTGACAATGCCATATTTGGGTAACAGCATGTTTGGGGGGAAATGGAGATATTTTAACAATACTACATCTGTTGTCATGTATTAGGCTGCTCACTTTCACATAATCTATTTCTGTGTACAAACTCAATGCTGCAAGTGACCCTTTAGAGCAGGGGTCTTCAGTCCTATCCACACAGTGTGACTACAGGTTTTCATTCTAACCCAGCAGGAGTCACACCTGATTCCACTTGTTTAATCAGTTCATCTTGGTCTCCAGTCAACTATCAAACTGGCTGGAATGAAAGCCTGCAGCCACATCGGCCACTTGTGGACAAGAGTAAGACCCCTGCTATAGAGTAATTTTTTGTGACTTAACTTATCCGTCTTTTCTGCATCAAATAAACCCACAGAAACAGCGTAAACTGCATAAGTAGCATAAACGTCCAGGTTCAGGTGGATGTCATCTGCATTTCAGTGTGAATGAAAAATAGTTTAAAAAAATGGCAAAGTGAATGAAAAATGGCTATCTTTATTAGTGTGGACATGACCTCTTAGTTAGCTGATGGTCAGCTTTAAAACCCATTGTGACAACATCAGGTGTCAGGGAGCTGAGGCTGTTGAGTAGAAATAGATGCTACCTCAATTTGAGGCACCTATAAGATGCAGCACATGAACCTCACTAAGCATTATGGGAACTACAATCAAATATTTTACTATGCATCCCATTGATGTTTTGTGAAAAAAGTGATCATGTTTGAGAAGAAGCACCTAGTACACAGTGTAAAATATCATGGAGAATAATCAGTGCTTTGGGGCTGTTTTTCCCTGAGTGATCCAGGGACTTTTAATGGCAATCATTTTATATTTCATTTTTGTACATTCATAAGAAAGGTGCCAATAATTCTGGTGTTGACAGTATTAACCCTATCCTTTAGTTGTTGTCTTTATACCTTCGTACTTGTTTGTTTTTATTTGTATTTATTTTTATCCCATTGATGTTTTGTGAAGAAGGGATCATGTATGAGAAGAAGCATCTGGTATACAGTGTAAAATAGCATGGTGAATAATCAGTGCTTTGGGGCTGTTTTTCACTGAGTGATCCAGGCACTTTTAATGGCAATCATTTTATATTTCATTTTTGTACATTCATTCATGTACATTCAAGATAGGTGCCAATAATTGTGGAGTTGACTGTATTAATGCTCTCCTTGAGTTGATGTCTTTATACCTTCGTACTTGTTTGTTTTTATTTTTATTTGTTTTTTTGTTTCAAAAGGTGAAGGATGTGAGAGACCACAAGCTAGACAACCGGATGGAGTCATTCTTCTTGGCTGAAACTATCAAGTACCTTTACCTGCTGTTTGATCCTGACAACTTTATTCACAACACAGGCACAACATTTGAACTGGGCGGGGCACATGGGGACTGCATTCTGGGGGCAGGGGGTTATATTTTTAATACAGAGGCACATCCACTTGATCCAGCTGCATTGCATTGCTGCAGCAAGGACCAAGATGAGCGCTCAGAGCTACAGGACATCCTCCTGAGCTTAACCGAGCACTATAAGCCTTCCATGGACCAATCAGACGAGGCTTTGGGAGACAGAAATTCAGAAAGGATACCATTAAGTCCTAGAGAAAGAAGAAAAGCAATTCGGCTGTCCTGCCCAGTGCAAAGTTTCAGTGCTCGATTTGCAGTCATGGGTCAAGTCTTTTCTGACAGCACATGAACAGAAATTGTTCTGAGATTAAGATGTAAAATATTAAATTTTTAAAAAATATTTACTGAAAACGTGAAATTTTCCCACCTTATATGTAAAACAGAAATATGTGTGGCAGCCTGGGAAAACCTGTCAGATGTCACTGTGGCTGAATAAAACTGATAAATAAATAATATTTAAAATGCAAATGTACAGTAAAGGAATAAAATAATTGTTATATGCAGTTTTTGTTAAAAATACCAAACAATGCCAGCAAGTCATGACATCATGTTTCTAATCATGTTTGATACTACATTACCTTGTCCATCTTGATGTGCCTGAGATAGCCAGCAAGCTAACTAGTTAGAGTACAATGGAGTAAATACAGTTTTTGAAGAGAAAATGACCAGAAGCTGTACAGCCCGAAGAACCACCACAGAAAAGCTCCACTGCTAGTAAAATTAGCAAATATGACCCAGCACACACAAAATATGGTTTCACTTCAGCCAGCTAAAATGGCAATGGAGACACTCACGAACAAGGCTTTAAAGCCATCTAAACTTGAGAGACACTTAAAACAAAGTGTCTTTTTTTAAATGCAAATTGGAAAGTCATTTAGAAATCAAGCCACTATTACTGAAAGAGCATTGAAAGCATCATTTTTTTAGCCTCATACCACATTGCTCGAGCTTGAGAATTGCTCATTTATGCAGTTATTCAATCAGCCAATCAAGATGCGATCGAAGTATAGACTTTCAGCTTTATTTTAAGAGGTTCCACAAAAATATGGCATTTACCATTTAGGAATTACAGGAAAGCCACATTATACTTTGCCGGAAAACATCTAAACAAAAGCCTCCCATGTTCTGGAATAAGATTCTTTGGACTGATGAAACCATATATACCACATCTTGTGTCAAACATGGTGGAGGCAGTGTTATGGCATGGGCATGTATGGCTGCCAATGAAATGGGCTCACTGGTGTTTATTGATGATGTGACTGCTGAAAGAAGTAGCAAGATGAATTCTGAGGTGTATAGGGCTATACTCTCTGCTCACATTCAGCCAAATGCTACAAAACTCAAGTCAGTTGCCTGATCTCAACCCAATAGCGCATTCTTTTCACTTATTGAAGACAAGACTGAAGGGAGAAAGACCCAGAAACAAGCAGCAACTGAAGGTGGCTGCAGTGAAGGCCTAGCAAAGCATCTCCAGGGAGGAAACTCAGAATTTGAGTTCTGAGAACATGGGCGCCAGACTTCAGGCAGTCATTGGCTTCAAAGGATTTTCATCCAAGTATTAAAATTATGGTTATATTTACAATTATGTCACTGTCCAAATTGAGCCCCTGAAAATGGAGGTACTTTGCTTAAAATGGCTGTAATTCCTAAATGGTAAATGCCTTATTTTTGTGGAACCTCTTAAAATAAAGCTGAAAGTCTACACTTCGATCACATCTTGATTGTTTTATTTCAAATCCATTGTGGTGGTGTATAAAAGCGAAATCACAAAAACTGTCATTGTCCAAATACTTCCAGACCTGACTGTATGTGTGTGTGTGTGTGTGTGTGTGTGTGTGTGTGTGTGTGTGTGTATATATATATATATATTATTGTCGTATTGGCAATGTTCAGTGCTTTTGCAATGGCTATGATCGATTTTTCCCTCTTTTCTCAGCTTCAAAATTGCTTGCTTTTGCTCTCTGTTGGTTTAAACTTTTTAAAAACACGTGCAGTCTTCACAGGTGAAACCCAGGGTTCAAACCAAAAGTAGACATTGAGAGCTATTAATTTTTTAATTAATTAATTATTTAATTAATTAATTTTTAATTAAAAGCTACAATTCTGTAGTCCTCACCAACTTCAATAAACAGACAAATAACCTCAGGTGACAACAAAAAACACAACAAATTTCAACGTGTAATTTTTTCCTAAATAGTAAACCAACATTCAGAAACCAGGTGAGGAAAAAATAAGTACATGCTTCCTACTTCCACAATCATTAACAGAGTAATTAGCAGCCAGGTGTTACTAATGAAATGTACAAGATCAGAAATGATCAATATAATAATCAAGACATGTGAATACTTCTATAATAACAGAATTTTTGGCAATTTGGTGTTCTGGAGCACTCAGGTGTGTGTCTACATCATGCCAAGATGAAGAAGAAGGATATCACCCATGACCTCAGAGAAGCAGTTGTTACTGCTGATCAGTCTGGGAAGGGTTATAAGACCAACTCCAAACAATTTCACCATTCTAAAGTAAGGATTGATTACAAATGGAGAGCCTTCAAGTCACTCCAATCCAGTCTTCCCAGGAGTGGGTGTCCCAGCAAATTCCATGCAAGGACAGACAGTTTAAAGCTCAGAGATATAAAGAAAAACTCAAGCTACACGTGACCTACAGGCCTCTGTAAGCACACTAAATGTTTATATTAATGACAACACAATCAGAAATAGACTGAACAAGTATGGCTTTCATGGAAGGGTAGCTAGGAAAAAGCCCCTTCTCTCCAAAAAGAATATGTTAACATGACTTAGATTTGCAAAATTCCGTCTGAACCACATAAGTTCTGGAACAAGGAGATCCTTAGAATATCCTCGATGAGACCGAGGTGGAGATGTTTGGTCATCATGCATATCACCATGTTTAGCAAAAACCAAACACAGCGTATCACCACAAACACCTCATACTAACTGTCAAGCATGGTAGTGGAGGGGTGATGATTTGGGCTTGTTTTGCAGCCACAGCACCTGGGAAACATGCAGTCATTGAGATAACAATGGCTAGGTTAACATGCACATCAATTTCCCTTTAAAGGTCTATATTTGGGTTGCAGCCATATACTGTATCTCGAATACAATGTTTACATGCGTACAGGCAGCGGAAAATTCCTCTATACATGGTTGTGGTAGGTATGCCTGAGTTGCCAATCCTAAATTCCTAGCTTACAGCCAAGCATCTGTTAGCACCCACAATTCCTTGTGGACTGAGCATGCACATATACCTCCTTTGAGTGGATTTTCTGAATAAGGTGTTTACGTGCAACAAATTTCTGATTAAAACAGGCATATTCCAGGGGTGGGGATTGGAATTTGTGCAATTGGGCAGTGGGATTGTGGCGTTAACATGACTCAATACTAATTAGAATATTGCCAAATTCCGATTAATATCGGAATTTTGATGTGCACGTAAATGTAACCAATGAACTCCACTTAACACAAGAATATTCTTCAGACAATTGTGAGGCCATCTGTCCAGCAGCTTAAGCTGGCCTGAAATTGGGTCATGTAATAGGACAATAATCCCAAGCACACCAGAAAATTGATTTCTGAATGGCTATGGAAGAAAAAAAATCAAAGTGTTGAAATGGCCGAGACCTCAACCTCATTGAGATGCTGTGGCAGGAGCTGTGCACACATGAATGACCTCAAACATCAATGAACTGAAGCAATTTTGTAAAGAGGAGTGGGCCAAAATTTCTCCAAAATGACGTTAGAGACCGATAAACTGCTATAGAAAATGTTTACTTCAAGTTATTGTTGCTAAAGGTGATTTTACATGTTACTCAATCATAGGGTGTACTTATTTTTTCCCACCTGGTCTCTGAATGTGAGTTTACTTTTTGGGGAAAAAATAGTATTTAGTGAGGGCTACACAATTGTTATTTATGCTCTGATAAATAAAAACATAGAATTGAAGGAGGGTGTACTTTAATTTTCCCATGACTGCATTATCCATTAAATCTGAGCTACAGAAGGATATGCTGTTTTCACAACAACAAGCCCTGGATCACCAAAGACCTGAAGGATCTGCTGAACAAGAAAAATCAGGCCTTCAGGCAGTGGGACAAAAAGCAGATGAGGAGGGTTAAAGGAGTTGAATGTCAGACTGAGGGAGAACAATGCAGCAATGAGCTGAATGTGTTTTTGTACTGGTTCAGCATGCCGTCTTCCTCCCCCACCTGCAGCAGCCACACATCCTCACTCATTTCCCCCACTCTCTCACTTCCACCACTCCTCTCCCACGACCACACACCTTCCCTCAGTTCTTCCACCCCAATACCTCCACCACTCTTCCACACTCACCCCACAACCACTCATTCTAACTTTAATTCTAAAGCCAGAGGGGTGGCAGTATTAATTAATAAGAGAATAATAATAAGAATAAGTAGATACTTGATTATTATTGCAAATTCCTGTGCTGCTAGTAAATATATGTCCTCCTAATTTTGATGACCCCGGTGTAAATTATTTGAGTGTCCCATCGTTAAGAGTCATCTCTTAATTTTCAGTGGTGACTTAAATTGTCTTAGAGCCTTTATTAGATCATTTAAACCCTCTAACCATGACACCATCTTCTATGTCTAGGTCTGTTTCAGAGTTTATAAACAAGAATGGTTGCATTGATCCCTGGATTTTATAGTTCTCAAGCCAAAGTATTTTCTTTTTTTCACAAGTACATCAGTCATACTCTTTGATTATTTTTTTATTGACTACTCTCTAATTTCGAACCTAGTAACCTCCACTGAATATCACACAGTTGTTATATCTTATCATGCCCGCCTCAGTGTAGATATTCAGTTAATTGTTCAGCCTCGATACTCATCACTCTGGAGGTTTAAATGTCTTCACCTGTCTAAGGATAAATTTTATGGTTTCATCTTAACATCCATTGATAACTTAATTGCTTTTAATCTTAATGATGGGGTCTCATTACCGTGGGAATCACTCAAAGCATATATACGAGGACAAGTAATTTCCCACTCAGCATATGTATTTTATATAAAAATATATAAGGCTAAGATACAAGAACTCACTACTGGTATTTTTAATATTGACTAGCAGTTTGCAGTTAACCCATCTCGCAACCTGCAAAGTGCCATGTCACACACTTGTAGATCTTACTATGAGTATGGAGATAAGGCAAGTTGACTTCTTTCACATCAGCTTAGGCATCAAGCAGTGCACTGTCTGATTCCACAGACTACCGAATCTTCTGGTAAACTAGTTTCTGATCCTGTGGCTGTTAATGCCACTTTCAAATCTTTCTATATGTCCCTATACAGAGCAGAATCTTCAACTGATACTAGAGCAATTACTGATTTCTTACAGAATCTCAAGGCCATTACAATTGGCTCTTGCTAAAGATCTTGATGCCCTTTTATGTACAGAAGGAATCATATCTGTAATTAAAGCTATACAGAGTAATAAAGCTCCTGGCCCAGCTGGTTTTTCAGTTGATTTTTTTTAAATGAAATTTCAGAACTTAATTGGCACCACTACTTCTTTTGCTCTTAAAGCTGGGCAAGGACCCCACATCATGCAGTTCATATAGACCACTTTTTTATAGGTTCTTATTTCTTTTCATATAAACCACTTGCAGAATGTGGATGTGAAGATATTGGCCAATGTTTTGGCAACCTGTCTTGACAAGGTACTTACTTACTTCCAAGTATTATATCTGAGGAACAAACAGGTTTTTATTAAGGGGAGAAGGCTGTTTTTTTTAATGTCCACTCATAGTCTACCCAGGAGACTCTACAGTTGCTCCTGTGGTTGTGATTTCACTTGATGCCAAAAAGGAATTTGACTGGGTAGAATGGAACTTTGAGTCGATCTTTTAGTGTCTGCAATACTAAATAAATTTGGGTTTGGAACATCTCCTGGATTCATTTCCTGGATTCATCTTTTAGTATGCTTCTCCCCAGGCCTGCATTCACACCAATGATACAAGGTCCAGTTACTAAGTTGGAACATGGCACTCGACAAGGATGCTCACTTTCTCCCTTGCTATTGCCTTAGCCATTGAACTTCTGTCTATCACACTGAAGTCATCTAATTTCCTGCATGATATCTCCAAGGCAGATGCTGAATTCAAATTTTCACTCTACGCAAATGATTTACTAGTATATATACCAAATCCAATATCTGGTATCCCATCAGTTATATCTATACTGGAAGAGTTTGGCTCCTTTCTGGTTATATAGTGAATGTTCTCAAGAGTGAGTGTTATACCATTAACACACTTTAATTACAACTTCAACAGAATGACTTTCCATTCAAGCTTAGTAGGTTTGGATTTAAATATCTAGGGATCAATGTGACTAGGATGCTACCTTCTCTTTTTTCTTCTAATTTCTCCCCCCTCGTAACTCAAGCAAAATCTGATTTCGAGAGTTGGCAAAATTTGTCTTTGTCACTGAAAGGTAGAATTAATGTAGTGAAAATGAATGTTTTTTTTTTAATCTGTTGAGTTACTGCTTCAAAGATGGAAATTCAGTGGAGGGCTGGCCTTATCTGATTTTAAACTAAAATAAAGTTCATAAAGTTAGGTACTGGCTTGGCTCCATGGTGTGCATTGGAGGCCCAATCATCATCATTATTAGATTTACTTAATTCCTCCTTGCCTATTAACCCTCTGGTTTCACAGATAACCCAGTAGTATTGTACACTCTTAGGACCTGGTGTCAGTTCAACCATTTTAAATTTGAGAAAATGCGTCTAGATTAATATTACATAAATTTGTTTCCTAAATCATTTATTGATCCCATTTTTCTTTATACATAAAGGTATAAAATGTTTTTGAGATCTTTACAAGATTTCATAATTATTGAGAACGATATATTGAATTTGGACTGCCTGCATCCCATCTGTTATATTACCTTCAGGTCAAGCATAGGACTCTCTCTATTCTCCCAATTTACCCAACTCTACTTCTCAGCCTCCATGGCAACCTGGGAACATAAGTTGAGTTTCACTGAGCAGTGGTGGGTTTGTGCTATTAACAGAATTCACACAAGCACTGTGTGTGCCTGGCCCGGGCTTTTACAGTTTAAAATACTACATAGAGTGCAATATTCAAAAGCTCAGTTGTCTGACATCTATCTGAATAGACTGATGCTACAAATGACAGGCTTCCGCATGCAATTTGAACCATGTTGTTCTTATGCTCAGAATTGAATTGCTACTGGCTTTGTTACTTTACCATCATATCTGATGTTCTAAAAATTTAAATTGAGGTATCAGTATTTGGTGTTCCCAAAGACTGGAGTCAGTTTAATTTTAAACAGTTAGACATAGTTTCACTGACTCTGAAAGGGAACTCTGATAGATTCCTGGACAGATGTCAATCTTTTATAGCTTACTTCAATTCTCTACAAATTCTGCCCCCAATAATTCAACTTTTTTCTGACCTCTTGCTTCTTTCTTTCTTTCTTTCTTTCTTGAGACATGTGTGGGACTTAGTTTTTCAATAGTGGAAGTACTGGGAATATTAGAGTATTGCTGTCTTCTACATTTATACTTTTATACTGTTTGTCTGGGTTTGTTTAAAGTATTGCTTTCCGTAAAATTGTATTGTATGCTCATTACCTTGCTCCCTCTTCCTCATTAAAAAATTTAAACATTCATGTAGAGTCCCCTCTGAATGTATTGGAATGGCAAGGCCAATTTTTTTTGTTTTTGCTATACACTGAAGACATTTGGGTTTGAGATCAAAAGATAAATATGAGACAATAGAGCAGAATTTCAGCTTTTGTTTTCTGATATTTACAGCTAGATGTGTTAAACAACTTATCTAGATGTCTTAAACACTAACATGGTACCTTTTGTTTGAACCCACCCATTTTGATCAAAACTATTGGAACATGTGACTGACAGGTCTTGTTTGTTATCCAGGTGTGCCCTGTTATATTGAATGTTTAAACAATTAATAGCTCTAAATGTCTTCTCTTAATTTGAGCCTTGGGTTTTGCCTGTGAAGACTGCATTTGTTGTTAAAAAAGCTAAACCAACATCAAGACCAGAAATGTGTCTATTGGAGAAAAGCAAGCCATTTTGAAGCTGAGAACAGAGAGAAAATCAGTTGGAGCCATTGCACAAGCATTGGACATAGCCAATACAACAATTTGAAATGCCCTGAAAAAGAAAGAAACCACTGCTGTACTAACAATCAGACATTGAACAGGTCAGCCAAGGAAAACAACAGCAGTTGCTGACAGAAACATTGTGAGAGCTGTGATAAAAAACCCAAAATCAACAGTCAGTGACATCAACAACAACCTCCACAGGGCAGGGTGAAGGTATCACAATCCACCGTTCAAAGAAGACTTAGAACAGAAATATAGAAGCCATACCACAAGATGCAAACCACTTATCATCAGTAAGAAGCAGAATGCTAGATTGGAATTTGCAAAGAAATACAGAGATGTGCCACAAATGTTCTGGAACCAAGATTAAACTCTACTAAATTGATAGAAAGGCTAAAGTGTAGCGAAATAAAGGATCTGTGTATGATCCAATACATATGAGCCCATCAGTCATTCATGGTGGACATAGTGTCATGGCTTGGGTTTGCATAGCTGCTTCTCAATAATCTTTATTGTAGCAGCAGAACGAAGTCAGAAGCCTACAGACACATTCCGTCTGCCAATATATAGAGAAATGTATCCAATCTAGTAGGTAGGACAGTGACCCAAAACATACTACCACCTCAACAAAGGACTTCATCAGGGGAAAAAGTGGAAGTAAATCACCAGACTCTAATACTTCCCAGTTCAGGTAGGGAATGAGGAGATGGGAGGCAGGCTTGACACCACTCAGAAGGTGTTTTATTCTCCAATGTTTACTTCCACTTTCTGTGTTTTTTTTTTTTTTATTTAATTTTATTTTAAATTGACCTACACACACATGCACACACTTGGTGCAGCTTTGCTCTCTCTCTTGAGGCTCTCGTCTCCCCCTTCTTTATCCTCGCCACAGCTCACTGCAACACAGAACCCTCATTAGTAAAATTCCTCTCAAGTGTGCCACCCTTACCACTCACCTTCTCCGTCTCCACCCTCCATTCACAAACTGCCGCTTGACCACGTCTCTGCTTCCACACAGACCTTAACCCAACTGAGCTTGCATTTCACCTCCTAAAGAGGAGACTGAAGGGAGAAACCCCCCAAAACAAACAATAACTGAAAGAAGCTATGGTATAAGCCTGGAGAAGCATCACAAAAGAAGAATTTTGGTAATGTCAGTGGGTCTCTGGTTTGCAGTTATTGCAAGCAAGGGATATATTAATTGGTATTTACTTTAATTTACCTTGACTATCCGTTCCAATACTTTCCAATACTACATTGCACTCTTTGCTATGCAAAAGGTTTGCTTGATTCTGTTTATCAGCAGAAAGTTCATCTGAGGCTGAACTTACCTTTTGACCTTTCACTGTCTGACATTTACATTGGGCCTGAAGGCTGCGCTTTTAGAGTTGATTTAACAACTGAGCTAATGGAAATTTTTGAAGTACAAATCTCCTGCCCACACATCTGTCTTTCCTTGAAACCCAGAGGTTCTGCACAAAGTTTGGGTCCTATGGTTTTGGCAATGATACAAATGAAAGTTCTAAGTGTGAGACTGATACAGGCACTTTTTGTACTCTAAGTGAGACACAATACTTGTTGCACGATATAAGAGGCGCACACACATTGCATGATATAACAGTCGCACACACAGCCCACTGAACTTAGTGTAATACCAATATTGACATCTGCCCACCTCCTATGCTGTCTGTGCTTGACACTAAGTTGTGGGCTAAGCACATAGGTCTTGTTTCATCTGCTAAACCACATGCAGTCACACTTAAGCCTGGAGTCCTGCTGCCATACAAGAAACAATACTACTGAGCCCCATATGCTGTTGAAGGGATACAGCCAGTTATTTCCTCATTACAAGGCATCCTAATAGAGACAAAAATTCTCTGTTAATCAGATAATACTCCTATCATGCCCTTTGTACATGACACAAATATGATTCTTTTTCTATCCTAGTTACTGCTATGCATCTTACTGCTATGCATAAAAAGGCCTGTATTCTGCCTTTTTCTCAATTCTGGTGCATCCAGATAGTTAGATTCTGTTTGCTTTTACATATGATATTAAGCAATACACAAGACTGGCAGGGCTATACAGAGTCCAGCTGTTTATGCAGCCACTGTTAAAAGGGACTTAGAGGCTTTGGACATGTCTGACAGAACAGTTTTCGATCCAATATGCAGATGACATACTTCTACAAACAATGATGCATGTGTTACAGACTCATTGAAACTCCTCTCTGCATTAGCTGACAAAAGTCATCACACCTTTTTGGCCAAGTAGCAGTTTGCACAGCCTCAGGTACAATACTTAAGCCATATTCCTGTCAGAAGGGACAGCGATCCATCGCCCCAGAGTAAATGAAGGAGCTACAAAGCCTGCCTGTGCCTAAAACCAAGAAGGACATGATATCCTTTCTGGGTTTGGTAAATTACTGCTGTCACAGGATCCCTGACTTTGCTGTTCAAGCACTTAGAAAGACCAAGCACTGGTCAGATGCCATGCACACAGCCTTTTGCTCCTCATATCTGTTAATAATAAGGCTATGCCACGGGGGTGCTCACTCAGAAACACAGCACCCACATGAGACCTGTGGCCTACTACTCTTTGAAACTCAGCCCCGCAAGGTATGGATATTTTCTATCTTCTGGAGTGATTCTTTCTTCTCATATTACTGTACAGCATGCACAACCACTTAACCCTGCTACTCTTCTTCCAGTTTCAGATGATGATGACGACACACTGTTGCATGACTACTGTGCCTTGGTTCATGAGGTAATGTCTCCTCGCCCTGATCACCAAACCTTTCTGGTGGTTCCTGCTCTATAACCTAATGGCTCAGGATATGCCAGTGTTACTGCTCATGATGTTATTGAAACTTGTGCATTATCACAAGGCATTTCAGCCAAAGCAGCTGAACACTTTGCTCTCACACATGCATGTGTGCTGGTAGAAGGCAGACTGTGAACATTTATACAGACTCTTGTTATGCTTTTGGAGTAGTACGTGATTTAGGTCAAATATGGATGCATTGTGGCTTCCTCACATCATCTGGTAAACCAATACTACATGGCTAATTGATTTCTAATCTGTTAGATACTATTCAGTTGCCCTCTAAGATCGCTGTAGTTAAATGTCAAGCCCACACTTCCGCCACTGTCCATCTTTTCCCTTCGCAACAGCTGACACATTTCCTGTGAAGTGTGAGCACCTAAACTCACACAGACACCTCCTTTTGTTTTTTACTCTTACTTAGCTGAGAGGCAGAGACTTTCTTCTGATGAAAAAAAAAATTATGCCATTCTAAAAGTTGTGTTCCTAATGCATCAGACATCTGGGTTCAGCCAGATGGTTGTCTAGTGTGCCCTTCAAATTAGCTTGAAACAATGACTCATCACAGTCCAGTGCAAGTAAGCAAAGGGGGGAATCATATCTGATATACAAAAATAATGGTTTGCCTCTCGTGTGGCTCCACATTCCCACATCCCTTACCACTTTCAAAGCTCAGGACAGGTAGAAAGACTGACTAGAGTGCTAAAACAGAAGCTGAATAAGATAATAAGTGAAACAGGCCTGAAATGGCCTGAAGCTCTCCCCATTGTGCTTTACTCTGTCAGATTTTCCTCCCACAGAACTACAGGTACTGATGGGGAGACCGGTGAACTTGTCATCTGCAGTGCATCAACTTCCACTGAGGAGAGGCTGACTTTACTGTGAGTGGATGAAAACATGAAAGATTATCTAACTCAATTGTCTGTTCCTTTGAATAGGAAATGGAAGACTTCACATGCTGCTCTGCCTGAACTGTCTGAGAGATCATATCATGATTTTAAACCTGGGGATTGTGTGTTGATAAAATATCTGCTCTCACTCCTTTGGAAAGGCCTTTATCTGGAGGTATAGACAACGAGGTTTGTGGTTAAGGTCCAAGGCAAACCAGAGTGGATCCCATTCAGGGGCCCCAACACCCAAAACTTGGAAGACTCACCAGACAATAATGTGTTAGCATTTCTAACAAAGGGGGAAATGGTTTTGCTATTATGTAATATTCCTATAATCATCTTTTATTATAATAATTCTGTCAGTGTTCCATCAATACTATATGTGTAGGGTTAAAAGGAACCACCTGGTGAAGCTGTTCCTACATAATAAGAGAGATGTGAAACAGGTGTACTCCCTTTTCTCTACAATTATAAATATTAATTATTTTGTAACGTATGAGGAATTGTTTTATTGTTTATACCTCACCATAAAAAAATCTGCCTCCTGTAAATGGGGGTTCAATCCTGCTGTATTTAGGAAGTGTGCTTCCTAATTCTGTATTTAATTGAAATATTTATTTCATTTACACACACAAATGTAACAATTTTTTTAAAACAGTCTTTTCATATTATAATGGCATTAAGGAAATAATAAATATAAAAAAATAAAGACAGCAAGCCAACTCAAATCCATTTTAAGACAAATAAGACTAGTCATTCAATTAAGAAGAAATGGCACCTTATAAAAGGTGGGTAGCTGTAAACCGAGGTGGTGCAGAATGGTAGAATTGATATTACTGGAAGAGTTAGCACATGCTGTGTTTAGGAGGCAACGGATATTTAGTGACTGGTATGGTTCTTTTGTGGAGGATAAAAGCTGGCTTATAAATTGGTTACATTTGCCATGGCATTTTCTTTTAATGCTGTGCAGAACTTTAGAGCCAGCACTAATTCCCATGCCATCCTTTGCATGTCCGAGTTTGTCTGTGCTATTTCTTGCTGCTGGCATGTTTCAAAGAGTGATAAGTGGATGATCTGGTATGTCTCAACCTACAGTGAGCCGTATACTCCTCAGTGTGCTGCATGCCATCATTTGGCTTGTTTCCAAATTGATCCGCTTTTCTTTTGACACATTCCATTGGGAACAAAAAGCAGTCAAACAAGGCTTTTTTTCATGTACACTATTGGGGTGTTATAAGGTCACTGGATGTGCCTGGACACAACTGGATCTTTTCATTATCATCCTGAAAAGATCTGCCTTATAATAATAGCTTGTTGCATTTTATATAAAACTTAGCCATGAAGCCTGGTCTCTTGCTGAACACCAGGGAGGGTGCACTGTATCAAATTGAAATTTAAACAATTGAAATTATTTAAATTAAAATGATAACAGTTTGTCTATGTAATGTTCTCATTGATGAAAGGATAGCTTTCTTTCATCTCAGAAATATTGCTAAGATAAGAAATATAATGTCACTACACAATGCAGAAAAATTAGATGTTGCTTTTGTTACCTCTAGTTTGGATTATTGTAATGCCTTGCTGTCTGGATGTTCTAGTAGGTGCACAAACAAGCTCCAGTTAGTCCAGAATGCTGCAGCGAAAGTCCTTACTAGAACCAGAAGATATGACTACATCACCCCTATCTTATTCACAACGCATTGGCTCCCAATCAAATTTTGCATTGATTATAAAATACTACTATTGACCTATAAAGCACTGAATAGTCTCGTGCAGCAGTACCTGAGCAAACTTTTGGTCTTTTATGATTCACCACATCTACTTCGATGTGCAGGCTATTTGTTGGTACCTTGAATAGTGAAGGCTACAGCAGGGGGTAAAGCTTTCTCTTAGAAAGCTCCACAGTTATGGAATAGCCTTCCAGTTAGTGTTTGGGGCTCAGACACAGTCTCAGTGTTTACGTCTAGGCTGAAAAAATATTTGTTTAGTCAAGCCTTTTGTGAATATTTTTTTCTTAGGTAAAGGAGCAGACCTGGAGGGTTCACAGGCATAGAGTGTTGTGGTGAACTGGAATGTTTGGATGCTGTTGTGCCCCCGCCCCCCCATTCTCATGCGTTCACTCAGGTTTGTTGACGGTGGAGTGGCTGGCCGCTTTATGTCCCAGGGCGCACTCATATCTGTGTTACCTTCTTGCTCCCCCTTTTAGTTATGCTGTCACAGCTAGTTTTGCTCGAATCCCTGCTTGCACTCTGCATGCAAAGTACATTGTCCTTAACCATTACGGGACAAAAGCTTACCTAACTTACCTAACAATCTCTTTCTCTCTCTCACTGTCTCTCTCTCTCTGTCAAGCTACACATGCTACTCCTGAGATACCAGTGATCCTGACCCCTTCTGCTCTCTGGACCTGCCTGATCCATCCTGATGCCCTACTTCTGGTTGGAGTTCTCATTGGTTGGAGATCGCTCACTGCTGCTGGGGGTGGCCCCACATGGACGGCCTGTAGATCATTGGCATTGCTGAGGATGGTGTCACTTAGGGGCCGTGGAGATGTACTGTGATGACTTGGGACTGCGATTGCTGTGGTAGCTTTGGAGCTGCGGTTGCCGCAAGCAGTTTTGCACTCAGGTCTTCATCAGTGGGCAGTGGATAGGTTCAACAAACCGGACTTCATGTGAAAACTGTAATGAATTTACCGGTTGCACAGTTGCACTATTTGTCCACATAGTACACAGTTATAGAAGGGATTTATTTATAATTGCACTGTCCATTATCACCCAGATGAAGATGGGTTCTCTTTTGAATCCGGTTCCTCGCAAGTTTTCTTCCTTTCATCATTTCAGGGAGTTTTTCCTTGCCGCTGTTGCCTCTGGCTTGTTCATTAGGGATGAATTCACATATTTACATGAATGTACACTGCCTGGCCAAAAAAAGGTCGCTGTTTGGGTTTAAATAAGCAAATACTTAAGAGCCTATGATTGGATCATTACTGCAGTGATTAATATGTTTCAGCTGGCAACAGTTCTTTTAACCTTAACTGATGCAGTGTGTAGCTTCTCATTTCTTAAACAACCATGGCAGATTACGTATCCCATGGTCGTGGAAAAGATCTTACTGAAGGGGAAAATTGTTGGCCTGCATCAAGCAAAGAAAACAACTAAGGAGATTGCTGAAATCACTGGAACTGGGTTATGAAATGTCCAGTGCATTATTAAAGCCTGGGAGGATAGTAGTGAACTGTCAGCTTTACAGCAGAAATGTAGTTGGAAAAAAATCTTGAATGATCGTGATCGGAGATCTTTAAAACGCTTTAAAACGGCCAGGTCTAGGTTCAGCCTCATTGTGCGGAAATAAAATGAAGTCAGCTGAGCACCTGAATGTACTGAATGACCAGGTTATCCCGTCAATGGACTTTTTCTTCCCTGACAGCACAGGCATATTCCAGGATGAAAATTCATCAGGCTTAACTTGTGAAAGAGTCGTTCAGGGAGCATGAGGAATCATTTTCACACATGAATTGGCCACCACAGAGTCCTTAACCCCATTGAAAGTCTTTGGGATGTGCTGGAGAAAACTTTACGGAGTGGTTAGACTCTCCTGTCCTCAATGCAAGATCTCAGCCAAAAATTAATGCAACTCTGGATGAAAATAAATGTTGTGAAGTTGCATAAGGTTGTTGAAACAATGCCAGGATGAATGCGTGCCGTAATCAAAGCTAAATGCAGTGCAACAAAATTACATTAGATTGTGCGACTTTTTTTTTTGGCCAGGCAGTGTATTTATTTCTGTCTATTATTTATTATTTATTTTATTATTCTTTTTGCTCTGTTTTTGTGTCAGACCATTTTCTTTTGGCCCTGTCACACTTTTCCATTCACACATTTGAACACAGTCACCAGTTTGAATTTCCCCTCAACATGTGTTGATTATAATAATATAATATAATAATATAATAATAACCACTACTAAGAACACCAAAGAGAATGCAACGAATGTTAATAAGACTTCAGAGGTATGAGGCTAAACTTAACAGTGCCCAGAAAAACACATGCTGCTGACACCCTGGGCAGAACATATCTTGCGCATACACAAAACACAGGACTGGTACTTGTAAGTATTGGCAGAGAGATGAAACAGAAATCTTGCTTGATTTACGTTAGTTACGCGTATTTATGCGTTTCGTTAAGTGTTTCCCTCGTGAGGTTCTTTGTGTTGTACGTTGCCATGACGTTCACGCGCACGCGAAACTACTATGATGGTACCTCAACATTTCAGACACACCGTGAAACACTGCAAAAAGAGGCTGAAACTGCTGAAACATGATGCCTGGAAAATCCAAGTTTCAAGATATCTGGCTCACCAAAGAAGATTACAAAGAATTGCTTGCCAGAGATCTAAAGGACCATCACTTGGCCAGGTGCAGAGCCTGTTGTAAATCTGTCAAAGTGGATAGGGAGATGGGAGAAGCGGCTCTTTCAAGTCTTTTCGAAAGCAGGTAAGTCCTAACATAGAAATGTTGATTGAATGTTAGCTGCTAGCTGTTTTTTTGCTGTTATTTAAATGTCTCGCTGTGAAATGTTAGTCACAAAGGCTGTTGAGTTGCATGTGATCATGGCGATGTGGATAAATTTGCACCAGCTCTGCAATCGGCACTCCAGTCACGTCATGTTCATTTATATAGCGCTTTATACAATAGATTGATTTAAAGAAGTGGTTCTCAAAGTGTGGTACAAGTGGCAGTAGTGGCACTCAGGCTCCCTCTAGTGGTACGCAGAGGAATCACTAAATTAAATATAAATTAATGTTAAAACACAATACATTTTAATTTAATCTTTATTTGAGGGTTTTTTTTTTTACATTTAAGTACAGTACAGTTTTTATTTAACTTTTAGGTACAACACATTTTAATGTAATCATTATTTAAGTTTTTTATTCACCTGTGTGTAAGACCAGTGCAGTTATAATGTTCAAACTGTGTATTTACAATGTTAAAGTGGCTGACAACAATAAATAATATTATTAGGAATAAAACTGCCTCGTTTTTTTTTAACTGTGCAGAGCTGTAGCTGAATAGTTAGGCCTACTACGCTACTGTATTTTAATGTTGGTCATTATGGTGGTAATTGGAGAGCCAAACATTTTCTGAGGTGGTACTTGGTATAAAAGGTTTGAGAACCACGGATTTAAAGCAAGCAGCTTTACAGTATTAAATATGAAAAAACAGTGTCAGTGTCACTTTCAGTTAGAATTACAATTTGATTATCTGTTATTAAGCAGCTCTCCAGTGTGGAGCTAGCTAATGATAAAATCTTTTTATTAGTGAATGCAAAAATAAATAAATCATTACATTAAAGTGATAGTTTGGTTTGCACAGATTAAAGCTTAATCTAGCTCAGGACTGTTTTGATTATTATAGCATTATAAGGTTTTTTAAGGGACCTAATGTTGTGATTAAATAATTTATCCAAGAATACAATGTCTTATCACTTACCTTTATTTTGTTCCATATCCATATGTCTGACAAAAGGAGATGTGATGTCTGTCTGTCATCTCATTTTGTGTGCCAAATATATATTTTTTTGTATTGTAAAAAATAGTAGTAATTGTACAATAGTAATATCATTGTTTGACATTTACAAAAGCTGAAGTGATTACCTAATTTATTAGTTAGAATATGTGTAACTCCATATATTTATCCAATTGTAAAAACTGAGTAATAGAACAAAGCCTGCTGATTGATTAATTGGTGAAACACCATTAGTCGATTAGTCAATTGTTGTAATAATCATTAGATTAATTGATTTTCAAAATAATCGTTTGTTGCAGCCCTATCAGTGGTATCAGTAAGCTTACCAAGATATTGTATGTCACCCATTGTAAATCAAATATTGTGTTAACATATGTAGGCTATAAGCTAATTCGTTTATGATGCATATATATATATATATATATATATATATATATATATATATATATATATATATATATATGCATCTGCATCATAAACGAATATATATATATATATATATATATAGATATACCTGACTATTTTATATATATATATGCATCTGCATCATAAACGAATATATATATATATATATATATATAGATATACCTGACTATTTTATATATATATATATATATATATATATATATATATATACCTGACTATTTACCACCACAGGAAATAGTTGTATCAGCTGTTAAATGGGTCTGGATGGAGTGTTTTTAAAGGTGGTATTTAAGTCCTTATGCCCAAGCTGTGTTATATTTAGGTGTCATACAACAGTTGTTCTTACAATAAGCCAGTGTTATTTCTTACAATATGTCTATTTCTTACAGCACCCACTTTAGCCAACTTTGTGGAAACAGTCAATAATCACAGGCGTTCCCAGAGAGGACACATTAAAAGCTGAGGTCCTGTGGTGTTTGAACATGATGGAGTCTCACTACTCTTTCAATTCCAGTGAAGGGACAGGTAAATGAAATGATTTGAACTTTCACCTATGACATCATTTTGAGATTCCAAGGTTAAGTGCAGCAAAGTACCAAATGCCAAAGTTTGATTTAATGCAGTCACAGATTTGTATGCAAAGATTTGTATTTGTATGATTTTATGTGCTTCAAAATGATTTCACAGTCAAAGGAGGTGCTGAAATCTGACTTTGTGGTGGCTGTACTTTGAAAACACTCATAGTCACACCCACACAAATAAAAATGTGTTTGATTTCAATCTCTTTCTTTTTTCTTTACTTTTAGGTGTGCTATTTTCTGCAATGTTCTCCGACAGTGCAATTGCGAAGACTTTTGCCTGTGGAGCAACAAGTCCATGTACTTTGGCTCCGCATTTCAAACAATTGTTGTGCAAAAAACTCTCTTCTGATAGGGAGGACTGGAATGTTGGAATATTGGAATGTTTTATAATGTATTTGATCTGCATTATGTTTTGATATGTTTTCAGCGCTTGCACCCAAATATGTTCAGTCAATGACTGTATATTGTGTTTAATAAACAAAGCATTTGTGATAATCTGTTGCCCAAATATTTTATTTAATGTAATGTTGAATTGCTTTGCTTGTTAAGATAATGTAAACCCATGAGGCAAGAAAAACTTAAAAGCATATTCATATATCTTAAAACTTCTGGTTACATGATCCTAAGCTCTTTTCAATAAAATCCATGCAAAAGTTAATATCAGATAATTTTTATAATACAATATTGGATATACTGAATATTCTTCAGTTTTATGCAAAACTGCATAGTTGTGTTTGACACATGAAAACTGTAACAATGTATCTTAACAAGGTAACACGATGTAACCTTGCTCTCACTTGAAATGTGTCCCCACATTAAGTCCTTGAATTTGAGGGTATTGGACCTGGGTATTGGACCTAGAAAGTCCTTGAAAGGTTCTTGAATTTGAAGTTAACCAAGGTGTGGGAACCCTGTCTCCACCCACAGTTAAAACTTAATTATCATTACAGGAACCAATCACAGTGCTCAAGGTGTTTAAAAACATCATCTCCTCTATACCTAGAGTAGGAGCATACACACATATAAAAACAAAAACCTCATTCTTAAAACACGTTGTCACTTTTAAAAGTCTTTTGCTTAAAACCTCTTCAAAGCCTGAGAAAACAAAAGAGCAACTCCACTGCTAAGAGAAGTATTGTGACTTAAAAACACAAGCCCTTTCTACTCACTAGCCAAGTCTGTGGAGTTCCCTGTGTTGCTGTGCGTTTCTTGTAGGACACTGACATCAAATTGCTTCACTCATTGCTAGGTAATAGATAAGGGACAAATTAATGCAGTTAACAAACATTCTTTTAAAGCAGGGCTAAGCAATTTTTGCCTTCATAACTATGTATTTTTTTAAGTTTGGTCACCATTGTTTTTAAGCAGTAAATATCAACATCTACAAAGGCTCCATTTTGCATTAGCTTTTTCACATCATGTATGAATTGTACAGGGTCTAGAAAAACTCTTCAGGCTTTACACCCATTTTCTTTTAGTGTCTATTAAAAACTGACTGATCCCTTTGGCTGTGTAAAGCACATTCGTCTCATTGGACTGTGAACACTGTGACCAGCTTGAATCAGTGGAATAACCATCACTCTCTTTTTCTACATCAGTGTAGTATTTTTGCCTGCTTGTTGCCCTTGCTCTGAGACTTTTTCTTTCTTTTAATGCGAACTTTAAAAACTGGTTCTGCTTCCATCTGTGTCTGTATCTCCGTTTTCTCTAATATAAGCTGCACAGCTGTTCTGTGCTTCCTTTGTTTTTCTGGACATGAACGGACTAAATGTAGGGATGGGTAAATGAAACTTTCTGAAGCTTTTAAGCCAGTTAAAATCCTGACAAAATCCTGAAAATATCTTGATTAAAAAAACAATAAAAAACATCTAGAGATGTGGTAACCATGGTATAAATGGAATAATTGAGTACGGCCCATTGATTTATTGCAAAAATAATGCTTCACATCATGGCTGCAATACCACCTCGTGGTGTGCGTTATTTTTCAAAAATTTAGCAGCCCCGGAGTCAATTAAGCCTTACGTAATGTTTGACATAAGGTGGAGTTAAATAGGATAAACTGTTATATCTGTATAATTCTAGAAGTTACAATAAAACTTTATTATAAATGATCCACTGTTGAAATACGGTTTCACTGTCTTTTACTTTTAGGGAGGAACTCCTCAACAGAGCCACATCACAGCACATCACTGAATGGCTGTGAAAGGCTTTCTCACATGTAACATTGATTAAAATTTTCCACCTTTGTAAGCAATGCACATGAATGTTATGGGCTAAATAATATATTTACTTTTTTCTTTAAAATACTGCTTTTATTTTACATCATTTATAATTTATGAAAATTACATGTAAATGAAAACGTGACAAGGTCAGTGGACTTCCCAAAAAATTCCAATTTAAAGGAATATTTAGAACTTTTTTTTAAGTTTATAGGTATCGTAAGAGTTACAGTTATGGGAATACTTCTGTGACAAGATATACTATATGAGATACAGGGATACTTTGTAATGGGTATGACTGTTTTTGAATTGTATTATTTTTATTGCAGGTTTTCTGGGAGCCCCAGTGGAAGACATCAAGAACTTACAGATGTTGGCCTTAACCTGTCAGCCTAGACAGATGTCTATTCCAGTCCTACCTACACCACACCAGACTTCTCTCTGCCTTGTATGGATGGACGACTACCACAAAGTTCTCTTCAGAATTTGATGTATGGAAACATAACAAAGGGACATAACCACCTGAATATTGCAAGAGCAGAGAACTTTCCTTACTTCAGAAGTAAATGTTAATTGCAAAGGAAAACAATTTATCTACTATATTTCTTTATAAATTGCCTACTGTGTGATGTATAGTTTAAAAAATCTCTGAAAAAGTCTCTTAACATTCTGCCTTACATCTCGTTTTGTGTCCCACTGAAGATGAAAGTCATACAGGTTTGGAACAAAATAAGAGTGTGTATATTATGACAGTTTATCCCAAAATGAAACTTATCTCATTTACTTGGTAACTTTGAGACTAGTTATATTAGCCTATATTAGCCTATATTAGTGGCGTGTATGATGTTGATTCAACATGACTTTGATGAGCAAAAAGAATGTTGAATTATCATTGTTTCTATGAATTGACATTGATTCTATGTTGATTCTGTGTCAGTTTGCTATCTGGGGTAACACACTCAAAGGAAATCGCTAACCGCCCCCTTCTGCATACATAAGCCAGCTACTATTTGTATCTTTTTCATTCCCCCTTCATCCCACCAACTTGATATGTATCACATCTGTGTTATGTCTACTGTCGCATCTGTATTACATCTGCCGTCACGTCTACTGTCATGTCTGTTACGCCCTACACCCACCACTCGCTCAAGGGGGGTGTGATGGTGGGCCCAAAATGTTTAAAATTTTTTTTTTCATCTTTCTAACGTTCTCACAAGCAAAATTAGGTGTTTGTTTCGAAATGCCAAAAGAATTTATACTAATGTCTTAAAATTATATACATGTGCCATACAGATCTGGTAGCATCGTAAAGCATAATCAAATATGCACGCATTTTCAAAACTGTTGCAGATCAGGCAAGGGACACG